>NW_027186523.1:3604458-3611168 GCF_028583685.1 Petaurus breviceps papuanus | reverse complement strand
CTTCTTCTTCTTCTTCTTCTTCTTCTTCTTCTTCTTCTTCTTCTTCTCCTCCTCCTCCTCCTCTTCTTCCTCCTCCTCCTTCTCCTTCTCTCTGTCTCTGTTTCTCTGTCTCTGTTTCTATCTTCCTCTCTCTCTTCCTCCCCCCTCTTCCTCATGTTTAAGTTCAATGAAAAAAAAAACTAGGGGAAAAAAAGAGGCCAGAACTACCATATGTCGCAATGAGATATTAAGGTAGGGCTTTTTTTTTTTGGCGGGGGGAAGGCAGGGCAATTGGGGCTAAGTGACTTACCCAAGGTCATACAGCTAGTAAGTGTTAAGTGTCTGAGTCTGGATTTCAATTCAGGTCCTCTTGACTCCAGGGGAGGTGCTCTATTCACTGTGCCACCTAGCTGCCTCTAGGGCTTTGTTGATATACTCAACAATATCAATGGAAAATCTCCTAGTTCAGAGTCTTCCACATAATTGCTATGTATTCTAAGTAAAGATACTTTTCAGGGCCTCTATCTATCTTTGTGTTTCAGAGATGTTATAATTTATATATCAGTGAATAAGTATTTAAGAAGAAATGAAGAAGAGCCTGCTTTGCAAGGTGCTGGGGATATAAACACAAAAATAAAAGTCTCTCCCCTCAAAGAGTTAACATTCTACCAGGGGAGACATTTGCATATGTACACACATATATTCACACACACATACATATGTGTGTATATATACGTATATATTAATGTAAGATGATTTGGGGTGAAAGGAAGCAGTGACAGATTGAAGGTTCAAAAAAGACCTCATGTGTGATGGTGATATTTGAAGTAAGCTTTGAAAGAAAGTACAGAACTGAGGAAGAAGTATGTTTAAGACATGGAGAAGTCTATAAAAACAGAGAAAGGAGATGCATCATCATATATGAGGAACACAAGAAAGCTAGTTTGTTGTGAACATTAATGGGATACCATTTATAGAGGACTTTGAATAGCTCAGAAAAAAGATGCTTACATGAATGCAGGTATATATAATGATCATACCTCTCTTTAGGAAGTTAATAATTAAATGCAAAAATCTAATATGCTATTTCATAACACATATGTTAATGAATCAAAATATGCATATGTTAAGCATGATGTTTTAACATATAGAAGTTAAATTCACAGCACTATTCAAAACTCAACTTTTGCTATTCCAGATTTTTATACTTCATATTTGCAAACTAATCAGTAAAATAATGGAAGGTTTTTAGTTTTATTTTGTTGATTCTTTATAAAATAAGCATGCACACCATACTGCCAAGTAAATGAGGGCATGAAAGCATTTGGGCTTAATATTCCTTGCATTAAAACTTCCTCTGTAAGCTTTGAAGTTACCACCTCTTTAAAATGAGTAGGTTGGAAAAGACAAGTTTATACTTCTTCTGTTATTATATTGCTGGATACATTTATGTTAACCTCCCTCTTAGAGGATTCTGTTGCATGCACTAATGTGAAATGATTATAATTTTACTCATTTAAATAATTCTGTTGGTAGCTTTTGAACAGGGGCCTGGGGCAAACATCTTGTCCACTGAAATGTTGTGCAAGGAGTGGGAGCTCGTTGGATTGAGAAGTGTTAGGAGTAGCAACATTTGTACACCATCTTTCATTTGGTAGGTGCCAAAACATTTTTCAAGTATTATGCCACCACTATAAGCATCCATTGGACAGATCAAGAGAATGTGGGGAGTTTTATAACTTTCCAATATCAAATGGAACTTGGATGGAAATAGAACTTCCTTTTACAGTCCTTTGTCAAGAACTTGTTCCTTTCCTAATTCACTAAATTCAGAAATTCAGTAATTTGGCATCAAGACAAAAAAGATAATGACCAAATTAAATGGACATTTAGGCACCTAGCAAGTGACTAAACAGATGCAGAGTCTGTCTGTTTAAATAAAACAAAGCATCAAGCATCACAAATACCTTCTTTCACTTAATGTGAATTCTCTGCCTAGTAATCTATGACATTCACTAATTTCTGCTTTAATGCTTCATTGTGATATCCAGATGAGCCTAGCTTCTTAAAAGCTGTACCAATATCACTTAAGTCAAGTTCTAACATGCTAAAATTTTTGCTTTCTAAGGATCAGCCAGAGGTTGAGAGTTTCATCACTGGTAGGCAGACCACAGGATGATGAATTATTTGGTTATGATAAGACAGAAAACAAAGAAAAATACAAGAATTGTCCTAAATTCCATGTGCCCCTTTCCTCATTCTGCTTCCTCAGTGACAGAGAAGGGATGATGGGAAAAGAGACAGAGGAGACTAAAAAGCAGTTTTCAGCCTGCCTATAAACATCAACTTAACTACCAACATTTTAAATGTAAGATTCTTATCCAATGACAAAAGATAGACATATTACAGGACTAACCAAACCAAATCAATTGTGACATTTTTGCTACAAAGGAAACTATGAGATAAGGTGAAATTGTAGGCAAAATGGGAGAATTGCTAAAGGTTGTTTTTGTTTTTTAAAATTTCTTTTGGAAAGGCAAATAAAGGAGGTGTTTGAGATGGTTTCACTGGACATTTAATGGCAATAAGAAACATCAGTTTATGTGATACTTGGTAGTCTTATCTTTTAGGATTTTGGATAAGCATTTGCAAAAACGATAACTAGACAAGTTGGTATGGCCTATGCATTGACATTAATGCACCTATTATAGAGGATAAGGAGGAGAGCAATTCTAAGAACTAGATAAGACTTTCCAGTTTAAATCAACATATACTTTTTTTTTAAGCAATTGCGTTAAATAACTTGCTCCAGGTTACATGGACAGTTTTTTCTGGGTGTGGTACTAAGTATCAGAGCCCTGATTTGATCTCAGGTCATCCTGACTCTGGGGCCAGTGCTCTTACTCACTGCGCCACCTGGCCGCCCATAAGCAATTGGGGTTAAGTAACTTGCTCAAGGTTACATGACCAGGTGTTTCTGGGTGGGTGCTAAGAGTCTGAGCCCACATTTGATCCCAGGTCATCCTGACTCTGGGGCCGGTGCTCTTACTTGCTGTGCTACCTGGCCACCCCAACATATACTTTAATAGCCAGTGACTTCAACATTGTCGGCACCATTGAATACAGTATCCAGTTCTATGAAATCAAAGATGCATCAAAGTACAGAAATACTGAAGTTGGATTGTGTCTTTGAGCTCTTTTTACTTTTTTTTAAAAAACATAATGAAAGGGAGGGAAAAATGTTCTTTTGAAGAAATATTTTTAAAACATTTTATTTTTTATCAAAGGTAAAGACTATGGTGACCTGTGATTATGCTTCTTTTGACTTGAGCTTAACAAATGACAAATCACCTGATGAGAAATTTGTAAAAGGAAAAAAAAAGCCCCTCTTCTCCCCACTTCCTCTTTCTTTTCCCCTCCCCCCGTGTCTTCAACATAGCATTCATGGACCTTAGTTTTATGTGAGACACAGATTAGACTTCTTTGTTTCTGGGGCTTTTGAGACAGGTTGGTACTTCCCATATGGAGAGCTCAAGGGTAAATAAGGGACATATGGTATACTTTTCTTCTTGTCTAAAGAAAACAGCACCATAAAGAGAAAAGGGAAAAGAAGTGGTATGGGCACTGGTGCAAGCTGTGAAATGAGGCCTTGATTCTCGGTTTCTTCATCTGTAAAATGAGGGGGCAGGTTTAGGTGATTTCTAAGGTCCCTTCCAGCTCTAAGATTTTATGAGTCTAATTTCATGTTACTGAACCAAAGGATGGCTAAATTCAAATACCTTGCTGAGCCCAGTGAGGCCTGGGGAGATGAACATTTTGCATACATGACTGCTATATCACAAGGAGCAAATTTGTTGAGAAGAAAGAGAATTATTATGCTGTTGAGGGTTGGAAAGGACCATTGTGGGACTGGAAAATTTTAAAGGAATCCCACAAGTTCAGAATTCTTAAAGGGAAGAATCTAGTCCCACTCCCTTCCCTACCTTGTTTCTTCTGTTGTGACTGCTCTTTAGCAAGGGTTCTCCAACTTTGGCAGTCTGATGAAGACTATGGATCCCTTCCCTAAATAACACTTTTAAATGCTAAGTTAAATGCACGGTACTACAGAAGAAATCAATTCGTTTGAAACACAGTTATCAAAATTTTTTTTTAAAAGCCAAGTTCATAGAATTCTGGCTAGAGAATCCCTGACTAGATTAGTGAATACATTGTTTTATTAAAAAAAAAACTTTTTAACTGATTGTTTTGGTGCTCTGCAGAGACAGTTATATATACTTTATTTGGATTTTCTTCACATGAACACCTGAACTTTTTCATAAAAGATGAGGGAACTTTGACTAAGACACTTGGTCAAGTTCACATAATTGGGGGCAGCTAGGTGGCAAGTGATTAGAGCAACAGCCCTGGAGTCAGGAAGATCTGAGTTCAAATCTGATCAGAGACATTCAACACTAGCTGTGCAAACCTGGGCAGGTCATGTAACCCCAATTGTCTCACACAAACACACATACAAAATCACATAATTGGTTAGTAGTAGTACACACTACATTTATAGCAAACCTTCTCACTATACCTTTCTTGGAATCTCTTAAGTGATCCTGTCAACATTTCTCAAATCTAGTTCTGAGTAAGTGAGTACTTTGACATCTCCAACAGTTAAAAAAAACCCAAAAAACAAAACCCAAACCTTCTCAGAAATAAGAAATTTAAGCTCTCCACAGTAGACTTTTTTCAGTTAAACATTTTGAGCATTTAATTTTGAAGTACTGATATTCAGCACTTCATTAGGTAGTCACCGGATATTTTCATTCTCAGGCTTTTATTGCTAGTGAATAGCTCTACAATAACATAAGGGAAACTGCCTACTTTGTATAATCAATAGGACCTTGGATTTAACATGCAAAAAACTTAAGCTAATAGATTGTAGGAAAAAAATTATGCTTTGCAAAATGAACATGTTTCTTTGATCTCTTGAGTTTTCTTTGCATATGTGTACAAGTGTGTATGTATGAATGTGTTGGCTTTATAGTCTTTAATTATTCTTGTCTTCATTTTTTTATTCACGCACAGTATAGTAAGTCCTTGATAGACAAAAATATTCCTACTTATGTATATATGTGGTGTGTATATAAAGCACATTTTTCTGTGATGGTCTTGGGAAACTGATTGTGAGTAGGCTAAGAAGGGTCTTTTACCTAGAATAATTTGAACTGCCTTTGAAAATTAGTTCACATATTACTTTTAGGAAATAAGGTAGAAAGACTTCCTTCTAGACTAGAGAACAGTAGCCACTGTTTGTTACCAAGATGTCATAAGTTTATTCCCATATAGGACACTGAGAAAGGAACTTGGCAATAAAGTAAATTCTTCATAAGTATAAATAGTCACTGACTTAAAAAAAAGGAGAATTTTTTTTTTTTGCAAAACCAAGCATTTTGTATATTAATGCCAAAAATCATTGGATACTAGAACTGGAAGGGACCGCAGAGGTCACCTAATCAATTCTGTCATTTTACAGATAAAGAAGCTGAGGATAAAAGGTTGAAGTGGCTTGCTCAAGGCCACATGGATATTAATTGGCTGATCAGAATTCAACCCAAAGTTGTTTGAGTTGAAGGCCAGTGTTCTTTCCCTTACACACTGGCTCTACTCTACCAATGTTTCCTTTAAAAAAAGGAAGCTTTATGAGTTCCATAAAATTTTAATTCATTTTATTCTGTCAAAAAAAAAATCAGGTTAAAGAATACAGTTGTAGGCATTTTTTTTGACTAGCTGGATTTTGGTTATAATCAGTACCTGATCTAGGTTAGGACATGTAAAACTTCACCCAAAATTTAGAGCAGTGTCAAATTCTTTCCCAGTTGGTGATCATAGATAATTCAGTGACAGTCACTGAAATGTAATAACAAGTAGACCACCAGAGACATTGTGTTACCTTCTGTTTCCCAAACCTAGCCAAGAGGGGGTATGGCTTCTTCCGCCATGGCCTTCACTGTTTCTGTTCCAGTGCCCTTAAAACTATTTCTTCTATTCTTATTCTAATAGCATGTGTGTGTGTGTGTGTGTGTGTGTGTGTGTGTGTGTGTGTGTGTGTGTATAATTCAGTTTACATACATATCTCAGAGAAAAGTTTTATTTTTATTTGTTTTCTTTTAATGTTTGCCTTATTGTGTCTTAAGGAGGAGAGCCTAAATTTTCTAAGCTGTGAAAAATATTATTATAAAGCACCTATTATCTTAATTCCTAGCAAGCCCTAGTTCAAGGTATAGACTCCTACTGTAAAAGCCTAACTTCCAAATTCAGTGAAGGAAAAGATTTACAAAGTACTTTAAAGTTTCAATATCAATGATCCACACAAGGCCCATTACCATTCTAAGGGCATCAAAGTAGTGTGGAATATGGGGAAGGGAAGCTGAGGACATTGGAACACAAACTGACAGATCTATGCACTCAAGTTGCCAGTAGCCCCATGCCACTCTTGTGCCTCATCATCTATAGACAATGCCTTTCATTATTTTACTGGGTTTAGCTACCACTCCTGAGAGTTATGCCCTTATCCCAAGGGTGGTGGCTAGTTATCGGCCCAACTTGTTACATCTATATATTCTCACCTCTTGTATCCCAAACTTAGATAGAAGATCAGCCTCCACTATTTCCTGGTGAGTGTGTATGTGCACATGCTTGTGTGTGTGTGTGTGTGTGTGTGTGTGTGTGTGTGTGTGTGTGTGTGT
>NW_027186523.1:3539528-3604448 GCF_028583685.1 Petaurus breviceps papuanus | reverse complement strand
TGTGTGTGTGTGTGTGTGTGTGTGTGTGTGTGTGTGTGTGTGTGTGTAAAGCCTCATCAGCCACCCCTTTACAGGCAGACTAAACTCCCTGGAGAATGGGCCACTTGACTACAGCTAACCACAAGTTGACTTACAGTAATACCAGTCAAGACACAATGAAAGTGAAGAGGCAGTATGTAATAGATCTGAGAACCTATGCTTCCCCATTCTCAAATGAGTTCTGCACCCCGGCATCATCTGTTTGTTTTTCATTGCTGAAATCCTGGTCTCTTCTTATGTTCTCCTTCATTGTAGGCATCAGCATTTTTAGTTATAGCTTTAGTTAAAACTGAGGAATTTGATGAGATTAGAACAAAAGAAAAACCCTTAAACCTGTTCCTCCTCGTAATCGTTTTTCTTGCTCCCAAAACATAAGAAAGAAAAAAAGCTAATACAATAACAATCTCATCGACAATTTTAATAAATTATAAAAAAAAAAAAAATAGTCCAACAAAACATATCACCTTGGTACTGACACAAAAAATTTATGCATCAACTACCAACAAACCACTGTGGCCTTATAGGAGTCAGAGATTTGTGCCCTTCTCTAGTCTATACCTATCCAGTCATATGGTTTGGATGAGGTTCAGTTATGGAGAACATTACTGAGTGATTCTGAGCCCCCCCCCGACTTTTCAGCTCATTAAGTCCCCCAACAGCATCCTGGGGACTATTTTAATTAAAGAAAATTATATTATAGCTAATGTCTATAAGTATATTTCCAAAAGGGAGAAGTATAGAACTATCCTTGGTTTAGGAATCTAGTTTATTTGTTCCAATATGTAAAAAAAAAAATAGAGGAACTACATGACACAAATACACTTTAAGAGAATGAAGTTAATACCGTGTTTCCCTGATAATAAGACCTATCCCGAAAATAAGCCCTCCCCTTACTGTGTAAGATTCCTCTAAAATAAGCCCTCCCCCCAAAATAAGCCCTATTGAGATTGCTACTGTAGTGAAGGTGATCCCCTGCGCTACACGCTACAACCCGGGACCCCCTGTATGGCCCCTCCCCCCCCCCCAACGCACGCCGTGCTCCGAGCTGCATCCAATCAGAGCTGCAGCAGTGAGCGCGTCATCCTGTTCTTCCCCAGTGATTTGCTTATTGAATAAAGGTACATTTTTTTGTTCACATTTACCTGTTTATTAAAATTGCTGTCAATGTTCATTAAAATAAGCCCTCCCCTGAAAATAAGCCCTCTGGTGTTTTTCTGTCCAAAAAAAATAATAAGACGGTGTCTTATTATCAGGGAAACACGGTAGGTTTCAGAAATGACGTAACTATTGTTACAATATGTTGGGAGGCAAATATTGAAACCTCATCAGAACATCAAGTAGTTTGTAAAACTGCTAAGTAGGAAGAGGATATAGTAGATACGGAGTCAGGAAGATTGCAGTTCAAATCTCCCCTCATCCATTTACTGACTGTGTTATCCTGGAGAAGTCACTTATCCTCTCAAATCCCCCATTCCTCAGCTTTAGAATGGGAATAATAATACCACTCGTCTCCCAGGGTTGTTGTGAGAGAAAAAAAAATGAGACAATATTTGTAAAACAATTTGTAAACTTTAAAATTCTATACAAACACTAGCTATTATTTTATATTTTGTCGTGGCTGGGCACCATTCAAACAACTCCTTCACCACTAGCTCACATGAAGAAGTAGCACTTCTCCCTTGCCAAAGCAAACCTTGCTGCATGCATAAGTGATCCCACTCTATGCTATATTTCGCAGCAGATTGCTTCCCCCATTGTCCCAACACCCTCACTAAACTTTATCTCTTCCTGTTTATTTGCTGCTTCCCTCCTACCTTCAAATATACCCATGTCTTCCTTATCCTCAAAAGACCTTGCTTAATTGGTCCATCCCTGCCCTCTATTATCTTGTATCTCTCTTCCTTTTCATAGCTAAATTCACTGAGAACATGATCTCCAATCAGTGCCTCTACTTACTTTCCTCTCTCTCCTTAATTGCAGTCTAGCTTCCAACCTCTTCATTCTACTGAAACTAGTCTCTCCAAAGTTAGCAATGATCTCACATTCTGTCTGGGGCCCTTTTTTTTCTCCCTCTATCCTATTCACTTAGTGATCTCATTAGTCCCCATGGATTCAATTGTCATCTCTATGCTGATAATTATCTGATCTACTTACCCAGAACTAAGCTCTCTGCTGACATTGAGTCTTATATTTCCAACTTCCTATTAGACATCTCAAACTGCATGTCCCCTAGACATCTGAAACACAATATGTCTACAACTTATCTTATTATCTCCAACTCCCACCTCCAAGCCCTTCCTAACTCCTTTTACTGTTGAGGGAACCATTATCCTCCCAGGTACTCAGGCTTATAAACTAGGTGTTATCCTTCACTACTTACGCTTTCTTTCAACACCTCCCCCCCTCATATTTGTTATTAGGTTTTGCCAATTATACCTTCATAACATCTTTCATTTACATCCTATCCCTTCTTCTGAGACTGTCATTATTTGGACACAGGCCATCATCACCTCATGTGTAATAATAATATATTATTATAATATGTAATAATATATAATATAATATATAATAATATATATTATATATAATACACAATAATCACGTGTATTATTACAATAGCCTTTTTATTGATCTCCCTGTCTCAAATACTCTAGACCACTCATCTATCAAAGTGATTTCCCTGTATCATAGGTCTGGCCATATCACCTCCTTATTCAATAAATTACAAAGGTACTCTGTTATCTCCAGAATCAAATGGATTGAATTTTTGAATTTTAAAGACCTTTATGACCTGACCCTTTCATACCTTTCTAGGCTTTCTATACCATACTCCCCTCCATGTACTCTATGATCCAGCGACACCAGCTTCCTTGCTTTCCTCATATAAGACACTCCATTTTCAAACTCTGGGTATTTTTTACTTTAAAAAAATATTTTTAACAAAAAAATTGAATTCCAAATTCTCTCCTTAATTCCAGTCCATCCCCCACCTGCTGGGAAGGCAAGCAATATATCAACTACACAAGTGAAATCATGTAAAACTTATTTGTATATTAGTCACTTCACAAAAAAAAAAATTAGAAAACTAAAGAAAGTGAGAAATTATACTTCAATTTTCACTCAGAGTTCATCAGTTCTCTCTCTGGAGGTAGACAGTATTTCTCATCGTGAGTCTTATGAAACTGTCTTTGATCATTATATTGATTAGAGCAGCTAAGTCTTTCATAGTTGATTATCAATGTAATATTACAACAATATCCTCATTCTGGTCACTTCACTTTACATCAGTTCATGTGTTTTCCCAGGTTTTTGAAACCATTCCCTTCATCATTTCTTATAGTACAATAATATTCCATCACAACCACATACTACAACTTATTTAACCGTTCCCCAATTGATGGGTATTTCCTCAATTTCCAATTCTTTGTCATCAAAAAAGTTGCTATAAATATTTTTGTACATATAGGTCTTTTTATTTTTTCTTTGATCTTTTTGGAGCATAGACTTAGTAATGCTATTCCTGGGTCAAAGAGTATATACAGTTTTATACCCTTTGGGCATAGTTCAAAATTGTTTTCCAGAATGCTTGGACCACTTCACAACTCTGCTAGCAGTTCATTACTCTACCTATTTTCCCACATCCCCTTCAACATCAGTCATTTCTTATAGATATGAGGTGGTACCTTAGAGTTATTTTAATTTGTATTTCTTTAATCAATAGTGATTTAGAGCATTTTTATATGACTGTAGGTAACTTTGACTTCTTCTGAAAACTACACTTTCACATCTTTTGACCATTTATCAATTGGGGAATGGCTCTTATTTTTTATAAATTTGATCCATTACCTGTATATCTGAAATAGGAGTCCTTTATCAGAGAAATTTGCTGTAAAATTTTTTTTTGCTATTACTTCATTTTCTATTGTACCATTTAGCAAAACATAGTTTTCCCTATGATGTTTTAATTAGATTTATTTTTGATTTTGCTTTGTCTGGGATCATGATTACTACCTCTTACTCTATTTCAGCTGGAGAATGATAAATTCTACTCCATCCTCTTACTTCAATTTTGTGTGTATGCCTTTCTGTATCAAGTGTGTCTCTTGTAAATAATATATTGTTGGAGTCTGATTTCTAATCCATTCTGCTATTCACTTCTGTTTTATGGGTGAGTTTATCCCATTCATATTCACAGTTATGAATACTAACCATGTATTTCCTTTCATCTTAATTTCTTCTGTTTATCCTTCTCTCTCCTTTTATCCTGTCCTTTCTGAAAAGTCTGCTTTGTTTCTCACCACTGCCTCCCCTTACCTGCCCTCCCTTTTATCACCCTAGCCCTATTTCTCTTATTCCCTTTCCCTTCTACTTCCTGTTGGGTAAGACAGATTTCTATACCCAATTGAATATGCATATACATTCTTCCTTCTTTGAATCAATCCAAATAAAAGTGAAGTTCAAGTGTTGCCTGCCATTCTCTCATTTTCCTCTCTGCAAAAACTTTTTTTCATGCTTATTTTATGTGACATAATTTCCCTGACTCTTCCCCATTCTCCCAGTGCATCCCTCTTTCTCACCCCTTTATTTTTTTTTAGGTCATCCTGACCTAATCAACTCACACCTATACTATCTATGTAGACTTCTTCTGGCTGTTGTAATAATAAAATCTTAGGAGTTACATGTATTATCTTCTCATATAAGAATATAAATAATTTAATCTTTATTGAGTCTTTTATGATTTCTCTTTCATGTTTAACTTTTTATGTGTCTCTTGAGTGTTGTGTTTCAATATCAAAATTTCTGTTCAACTCTGATCTTTACATCAGGAATACTTGAAATTCCCCTTTAAATCATTAAATATCAGTTTTTTCTTAAAGGATTATACTCAATTTTTCTAGATAGGTTATTTTTGGTTGTAATCCTAACTCCTTTGTCTTCTAGAATATCGTATTCTAAGCCCTCAACTCCATTAATATGGAAGCTGCTAAATCTTGAGTGATTCTGACTGTGCATATATGATATTTTAATTGTTTCTCTCCAGTTGCTTGCAATACTTTCTCCTTGGTTAGGAAACTCTGGAATTTGACTACAATATTATTGGGAATTTTCCTTTTGGGATCTCTTTTAGGAAGTCATCAGTGGATTATTTCAACTTCTACCTCAAAGATACTGGGGCAGTTTTCCTTTATAATTTCCTGAAATATGTTGTGTAGGCTCTTTTATAATCATGGCTTTCAGGTAGTCCGATAATTCTTAAATTATCTCTCCTCAATCTATTTTACAGGTTTATTTTTTTCCTATAAGATCTCACATTTTCTTCTATTTTTTTTTTCATTCTTTTGAGTTTGCTTGGTTGTTTCTTGATGTCTTATGGAGTCATTAGCGTCTACTGGCCTAATTCTAATTTTAAAATATTTATTTTCTTCAGTGAGCTATTGTGCCTCCTTTTCCATTTGTCCAATTTTACTTTTTAAGGACTACTTTTCTCCTATGTGTTTTTGGTCCTCTTTTACCATTTGGTCAATTTATTTTTAAGGTGTTATTTTAATAAGTATTTTTGTACCTCTTTTATCAAGCTGTTAATTCTCTTTTCATAATTTTCTTGCATTACTCTCATTTCTTTCCCCATTTTCTTCTACCAGCCTCATATCTTTCTTTAACTCTTCTAAGAATTCTTTTTTTTTAACCAATTGGGGTTAAGGAACTTGCTCAAGGTAACATGGCCAGTTATTTCTGGGTGTGGTACTAAGTATCTGAGCCCAGATTCGATCCCAGGTCATCCTTACTCTGGGGCCAGTGCTCTTACTCACTGTGCCACCTGGCCGCCCCTAAGCAATTGGGGTTAAGTAACTCGCTCTAGGTTACATGGCCAGGTGTTTCTGGGTGGGTGATAAGTCTTCTAAGAATCCTTGCTGGGATTGTGTCCAATTATCATTTTTCTTTGAGGCTCTGATTGTAGCCATTTTCATGTCTTCTGAGTTTGTTTTTGGTCTCCATCACCAGTTAGTAGCTTTTTATCATAAAGTTATTTTGTTGTTATTGTTGTTTGCTTATTTTTCCAGTCTATTTCTTGACTTTGAACTTTCTATTAAAGTTTGACTATGCTTACCTAGGGGTGAGGAAGCACTGTCCAAAGCTGTATGCTTTTTCATGCTGCTGTTTTCAGAGATAG
The DNA here is from genome assembly GCF_028583685.1 of Petaurus breviceps papuanus. Lineage (NCBI taxonomy): Eukaryota > Metazoa > Chordata > Mammalia > Diprotodontia > Petauridae > Petaurus > Petaurus breviceps. Next base: position 3,598,237 of record NW_027186523.1, on the reverse strand, counting down.
TTCTGGAGGTCTACTAGCCTTCAGTGCTTCTAATATGGTAGGTCTGGGCTCTGGTCATTACCCAGGAAGGGCCTCTGTTCTCCTGCAGCCACAAAAGTTAGTATTCTTCTTGACCCTAGAACTCTGACCAGGACCCCTGATCTCCTGCAAACGCAAATACCAATGCTATTTTCTGACTTGGAACTGTCACCTGGGCCCTCACTTCCTTGTGACTGACTATAATTACTCCTCTCTGTCCTGGAACTGTGAGCCAGAATTGCACAGGGGCAATAACAGTTGTCAAACAGAGCCACACCCCACACCCAGTGTCAGCTCCAGGTTCTCTATAATCTCTTCTTGATTTATCATTGAATACCCTCTTACTATCTCTGGCTTGAGAGCTCCTGAATTTTCTGTTGCAGCCTTTCCAAACACTGGGCATTTTTACTATCTGTTCCCTACCTCATCTGTACATCTTCTAGCTTCTCTGAATTCCTTCAGGTCCTAGCTAAAATATCAGTTTCTGCTAGAAGCCTTTCCTGATCTCCCTTAATGCTTAGTGCCTTCCCTCTAAAACAAAAGAAACAAAAAACAACCCAAGACCTATGCTCTCAAGAAACATAGATTCTAAAAGTGGAAACATGTAAATACGTTGTATACAGAGGATATGAAGGTAAGCTACAAGTGCAGTCATTACCGGCTGGGAGGGCTAGAAAAGACTTCATAGAGAATTTAACAGTTGAACTAAGTCTTAAGGAATTCAGGAAACAAATAAACAAGTGAAAGTCTAGAGTATTCCAGGCCTGGGTAATGATAGCCAGTGAAAAGACTTTCCAGTGTAACTGAATCACAGTGTGTGGAAGGTATTAAGGTGTAAGAAGGCTGGAGAGATTGGCAAAAACCAGATTAGGAAGAGCAAACAAAGGAAGTAAACAAAACAAAAACAAAAGAACAGAAGGATTTGTATTTGATTCTGGAGGTAATAAGGCACTACTGAAGCTCATTGAGTTGAGAAGACTTGGGGGTTATATGTGACATGGTCAGACCCATACTTTAGAAAAATCACCTTGGCTTCTGAATGGAGGATAGATTGGGGTGAAGAGAGCCTTTAGGCAGGAAGACTAGTTTTAAGGCATCTGAAATAGTCCAGACAAGAGGCAATAAAAGCCCGACTTAGGGTAGTGGCTATGTGAGCATAAAGAAGGGGACAGGTTTAAAAGATATTATAGAGAAAGAAGTTACAGGATTTAGCAAGTGATTTGATATGTGGGCTCAGTGAGAGAGAGAGGAGTTGAGAATGCCACTGAAATTGCAAGCCTAGATGACTGGTTATCATGGTACCCTCTATAGTAACAGGGAAGTTTTAAAGAGCTGGAGAGAGACATAGGGAGAGTTCGGGGGAGGGGAATAACAGGCTCTGTTTTAGACATGTTGAGTTTGAGGTGTCTATGAGACAATTGCCATGCATTCGAACTCTCCTGTAGATTCAACTTTGATGGACTGCCATGTAACTCAAATGCAAAAGGCACATTTACCAATGAGACGGAGAACCTCCACAAGGCAAGTGTTCACATGGTGGTCAGGAATGGTACAAGGACATTATCAATTGTGAAACATGGGAGATGCTGGCATAGGACTGCCCAGCATGGCATGTCCTTATTAAAGAAGGAGTTGTGCCCCCTGAGCAAAATAGAATGGTAGCAGCACAAAGTTAACATGAGCTATGCAAATCCCAAATGTTTTAATGGACTCCTTGTGCCTGAACTGTGGTAGAGCCTTCTGAACTTGTACGGGACTGATCAGACACAGTCAAAGACACTGTATCCAACATCATGACACCATTGGTTCTCTTTAAAAATGGACAGAACAACAGGAGTTTTGTGTAGCTCTAAGAGCATCGATAGATATTGAAATAATTTTTGGAGAGATGATAATTTAGACCGTGGGAGCTGATGACATCACTGGGTGAGACAGATAATACAGAGTCAAAAGAGAAGGAGGCCTAGAACAGAGCACTGAGGGAACCCAAAGTTGGTGGACTTGACATGTATGAAGAACTATCAAAGAAGATGGAGGAGTGATAAGATAATAGGAGCAGGAGAGAGAAGTGTCACAAAAACCTGAAGAGGAGTCAGACCTTAAAAATCATAAAAAAAAACCTCACAATTATGTAACACTTCAAGGCTTATGAATCACTTTGCTCACACTACCCTGTGAGGTTAAAAAATGCAATAGGGGTTATAGCTGTGATTTCATTGGTATAAAGAATTTCCAGGTGAAAAAGAAAACAAATATTATTATCACCATTTTGTAGGTGAATAAATGAAGGATCAAAGAGAAAATGACTTGACTGTGATCTATGGTCTTGGCTTTTGTTGAAGACAGGAGTCAAATGCAAGCCTCCTAATTCTAAGTCCAGTGTACTTTTGATTTTATCATGTACTCCCTCCAAATGATTTCAGAATATATGTCCGGAAAGTCCTTGTTCATTGTTTCGTACTCTCCTTATTCTGTGCAGATCAGAAGTCCTGGCCCTGATACTTCTCAGTGGTGTGGTCTTATCTATGTCACTCCTCTAGGCTGGGACTGATTTTTCTTGCCTGTGAATTAGGAGGTTGTACTTGATAAGCTGTAAACTTCCCTCCAGTTCTAACTTTTCATGTGTCTCCCTGCTCTGACACTCAGGAATGCATCCATATACCCAGTGCTGTATTATGGTATCATGGGAGAATGTACTGTCTCCTGATGGAGAGAAATATTTTACAAGGCTAAACAATTGCTTTGAAAAGCCTAAAATCCCTAAAATCTCATGTATGCATTCCTGGCCAGGATTAAATAGGCTCTTTTTCTCTGAAGTAGATAAACTTAGTTTTATGTGTTTTGTCTGTGTGCTATGTGTGGGAGTGAGAGTTTGTCATTCCAATAGAAGCCCTAGTCTGTTTTTAGCTAGTCTGTATATGAAAGTAGCCATGGAAACATACATGTATTCAAGGCCTAAACATTTCAGGAGAGACTTAAGAAAGGCAGGTAGTTGGCTAAAGAGAAATTTAATATCCACTGTCTTTCCTTTTTTTCCTTTGGTTTTGCTATTATGGAAATCTATGTTTATGGAAAGTTTGTAAGGCAATATGGAAAACTGAGCATCTTTCCAGTTAGTTAGTTATGTGCATCCATTGTGGATAATTTAGACTTAAAATACCATTTTCTTTAATAGTGGGGCTTTAAGGCCCAACTTATCTAAACAATTGCCTCAGGGTTCTACTTTATTTTACCTGTTTATTTTCAACTTTAGTATTTTAGCAGAAGAACCTTTCTTGTGGTCTCTTAGTTTAGGGATATTTATTTATAAAGAGATACCAACTGATTTTGTGTTAAGTTATTTTTTCAGTCTTGTCCAACTCTCTATGACCCCATTTTGGGTTTTCTTGGCAGTGATACTGGAGTGGTTTGCCATTTCCTTCTCCAGCTCATTTTACAGATGAAGAACTGAGACAAACAAGGTTAGGGGCAGCTAGGTAGTGCAGTGGATAGAGTACCAGGCTTAGAACTAAGAAGACTCATCTTCATGAGTTCAAATTCAGCCTCAGACACTTAGTGGCTGTGTGACTCTGGGAAAGTGATTTAATCCTGTTTGTCTTAGTTTCCTCATCTGTAAAATGCACTGGAAAAGGAAATGACAAATTCCTCCAGTAGCTTTGCCAAGAAAACTCCAAATGGGGTCATGAAGAGTCAGACTGATTTCATAAAGCTATAACACACACATACGTGTATATCTATGACCCAGGAAGGAAGCATCCTCTCCTAAGGGACTCTGACTTTAGGATCAAAAGAACTAAGATTCAACCATAAAGGAGCACAGTGTCTGACACATAGTAAGCACATGATAAATGATTATTCACTGACCTCTAGGATGGGGTAAGTCAGGCTACTCTCTCATTTTCTGGTTTATTATGCCCCTATAATATCTCTTAAACAAAGTTTAGGTGTGGCTCATATTTTGCATCTCTCCTTAAAGAGATTTTCAGGGGTTTTTCTCAAAAAGGTTTTCAAAGTATAAAGCAGTAGATATTAAGTGCAGGACAGGTATTTATTTCCTCTACCACAAAAGAGATACTTAAAACACAAAATACTCATAAGTACATATTTAAACTAAAACCATGATCCTTATTATATACTATTGGGAGTAAAGAAAGGTTTCTAGGAGATTTCTGAGACTGCTAAACATATCTCACTGTCAATTCAGTCTGCACTATCTAAGTAGCAATTCAATTTCCAGGACTTATGGCCAGCAGTCATCTCCCTCTTTGGGGAGGATGTAGTTGCAGGAAGTACTTCCTGCTGGACAATTAGCACTTGATTCACAGAATTCAAGATCTTTTGAATTTTTGATGTAGCTTCTGAGGCTAGAAAAGTCCATCTACCTATCTGGAATAATGCTTAATGATATGCTCAGGGAAAGAAATACAAAGCAGAAGCAGCCAGGAAGTTGAGATCCCTTCTTAAACTCAGATAGGCAAGCAGATATTTTCCTCACCATATCATGGAGCTGCCATGCCTACCACTAGAGATGGGGAGAGTGACTTCCTTTCTTTTCATTGGTTCATAGGTTCTCTCTTTCTCCTTTTCCTCTCTTCTTTCACTGCCCCTTCCCCATAAGAGTTGGAAAAGACTGGGAGGGAAATAGGGTATGTGGCCAAGGCAAATTTTAATGGTAAGTGGAAATAATTCTTACACTTAAGGAGGGACCACAATACCTGGTTCCCTGTGCAATGGCCAGCTGTGACTGTTGTTCTATTACTATTGAATCAGTATAAGGGCTTAGCCCCATTCAATAATACACACAGTGTCCTCCACATCCTTTTCCTCACTTCTGAATTGAGGTGGTTGTCCTCAGCCCTCACATGGCCTTTGCTTTAGAATGCTTCAATGAAGCCCTATGGTATACTGCAGCTGTCTCTGTGTTTGTGGCTATCTTGTTCCTAAATTAGATAGTCATAGCTAGTCTAAGGACTAGCTTGCTTTTTCTGAACTTTATACCTCCCTCAGCTCCTAGTTCAATGCTTTGAACACAATAATAGTTGCTTGATAAATGTTTATTTCATTGAATTTGTTTTTGGGGGGCAGAGCAGGATGTTCAATTGGGCAAGAAAGGGAGCTGAGATTATTGAGAGCCACCGAATTCAAATGCAAGTTAAACAAAAGGACATTCTACAGATTCGCCTGTGCCACCAAAAAAAAAATCCTTAAACACTCAAGGGAACCTAATTCTGCCAAATGACTGACATTTGCCTTGGGACCACCACTCTATGGACCCTCAATGCTTCATGTAAGCTGTAACTAGAGCATAACTAATGTCTATATTTTTTGTTAAAACATTGTGGTTTTTCACATCACTGAATAAGCATGAAAATGTCTTTCTAAATATTTGAATCACTTCATTTATAGTCAAGAACACTTTCTTAAAATGAACATTATAAACCCAACTTATTTGACTACACATCTGGGACTGAATTATAAAAGAGGCAGAAATACTATAGTTATCAGACTAATTTGAATTACTATTCTTGTTAGGTAGTCTTTGAAGAAACCACAAAAAAATAATTTTGAGATGCTGAAATTTTGGGGGGTGTGGCTGGTGCTAGCTTCTGGTTGGAAGAGTTGTTCCAAGAAAAATTACTTTTGAAACCTTAAAGAGAACTAAAAGGCAGAAGTTATAAAATGTCATCCTAACAGGAAAAGCATTATTTTTCTGTCTTCAGTGAAGCTGACATTTTTTTTCATTCATTTTCTATATTCTTTAGTTTAAGAGGGAGAATTAAGACCTGGTGTGGAAGTTACGGGCAGGCATATTTTATTTCATGATAATGAGATTTGAGGTAGTGGCCTTGGAGTGTGGGAAGACTTAGGTCAAGTCTTGCTTGATTGCATGACCACAGGCAAGTCATTTAACCTGAGTCACCCAGATAATTTCTTAAGTTTGTAAGTTACAGACAAGATTGGTAGAAGTATTCACTGCATCAGATATTCTCTACAATGATAAAATCACAGGCCCAGATAGATTTTTGTAAGAATGTATAGGCAGCAATAAACAGTGAAAAGAGTGCAGAATTTATAGTAGAAGTCCGAAGACCTAGGTCCTAATCCCAGCTCTGATGTAAACAAGCTATGTGAACTTGAACATGTTACCTAAACACATTGGGTCTAGTTTATCCATTTATAAAATGAGGGATTCCACTAGATAATCAACTCTGTAGTTCTGTGTTATCATTGTTTAGATATTGATTCTTTCATATTAATTGAACAGAGCTCTAACCTCTCTCAAGTCTGAAGAGACCTAGGTTAGAATCCTAAAACTGTTATCTATTAGCTGAGCAAATCACTTAATCTCCTTATGACATGGCTTTCAATTACATCAGTAAAACCAAGCTAATGATACACTATCTACCCCACCTCAATCTCAATCCTGTTTTTTGGGGGTTGCTTCTGTAGTTTTCTGATTTTAGTATTTTAAAATCTAATCTTTAATTCAAGTTCTGAATTCACTTTCCAGTTCTTTTCTTTCTTTTTCTTCATTAGATGTGTATAGACAGGTATGGAGATTCAGCAAATGAACAATGATATTTAAGTAAAAGTTTTCTGTGACTCATATGGTTGTCAACCTCTCCCCTCCACCCCCAGATGGTTGTTGTAAGGAAAGCCCTATATAAATGGGAATGATTATTACTATTATTATTTTTTCCATTCAAACAAATATGTATTGAATGCTTACTATATCCAAACTGTCACTAAAAAAAAGAAACAAAAAAAAACCCCAAACCCAGAAAATCTTTCTATTTTATATGCCAGTTGGACTAAAAAGTTTTCCTTTTTTTCTGCTACTTTCTTATTTGAGTTCAGTTAAGGAGTCATAGTCAAATTATTGAAATCCTCATTGTATCATAAAGTAAAGGTTTTTAAAAAAAATTTATAAGTGGGGCTGGTTAGGTGGTGCAGTAAATAGAGCACCAGCCCTGGAGTCAGGAGGAGCTGAGTTCAAATCCAGCCTCAGACGCTTAACACAAAGATTAGCCGTGTGACCCAGGGCAAGTCACTTAACCCCAATTGCCCTCCAAAAAGCAAATAAAAAAATTATAAGTATCTACAGTGATATCTTCTGAATTAATCAATTCTTATACTTTAATAAAAAATGTTCTTTGAGAAGAAAACATCCTCAAAAAAACCCAGAAGATGTTATATATACTTCTTAAAAAGAACAGCACCAACCCCTTTTAAAAGTCTTACCTGTAGATTAATAAATATATTTACCCAAAAGTTTTATTCTTTGTCATTGTTTATAGTCCCAACAGGGATGTGGTCTGTCACCCAGATGTACAACCTTGGAATCATCAGTCCTTGACCCACAATCCAATCAGTTGTTGATTCTACCTACCCAAGATTCCTTCTTCTGTTCTTATTATGGCTTCTGTCATTTGATGCATTGATTTTTTCCCATAGTAGATCACAGAGCTGGGATTTAAACTCAGGCTATATGACTCCAGTAATAGAGCTTTTCCTCTACCTTACCCTTTCTTTTGTTCTATTTTTTCCACAAGACTGTGGGCTCCTTGAAAACAGGGACTTCTGTCTTACCTTGTATGCCCAGAGTTCAGCATAATGCCTGGTATATGGAAGGCCCTCAATAAATATCTATTGCCTGAGTGACTATTTTATATTATACCTTTTTGCTTCTTTGACTTGTCCCCTCTTCCTAGATTGTAAAGTCCATGAAAGAGAAGACCCTGGCATAGTTATCTTTGTATCTCTCTCTACCCCCACCTCCTTCCAGGATAGCATACTTCTTTCCACAAATTAGATCCATATCTGTTATTGAATTGAATATATTACCAGGGGAAGGGAAGTATTTTCTGTTTCTATGAAAACTATTCTTGACCCCAAACCTTTTCTTTTTTTCTTTTTTAGTATTGATCTACTTTGTTTTAAGCTGTAGGCTGATGCAAATTTGCATGACTGTTATAAGTTCAGATTACTGTAGAAGACAGGGTATCAAGATCCAAGTACTGTAGATTTCCTTTATTGTTAAGAGTTGTTTGGTTAAAAATCATCTTATTTTGGACACATATGACTTGTCAATCTGTCAAAGACTAGAGAAACCAAATTGCAGAAAGGGAGGGAAGAAAATACCCCTGCATCTTTTACTGGCAGTTAATCTTTTTTTTCTTCCTATTTAAAAAAAAGTGAAAAAGGTAACCTTTCATTTAAAGGTCAAGCAAAAAGCCTCAGTATTCTACTTATGCATAAAAACCTAGTTTCTTTTCTTCATTTCTGTGAGTTCATCATGTATATATATTTTTAGAAGTATCTTTAGTTCTAAGTTTAAAAACATTTTATTGTTGCTTTTGCCTCACCAAAAAATTGGTGTCAAAGAATGTTCCTATTGATTTTCTAGTGGTCAAGCTTTCTCTGGAAAGACTTGAAGATGGAAGGTGGTAAAATACTCTCTATACCCACAAGGTGGCATGGGCTTCTTGCTCAATTCTGTTTCTTTGGGGTTGCTTCTGTGGTTTTCTGGCTTTAGTATTTTAAAATCTAATATATAATTCAAGTTCTGAATTAACTTTCCTGTTTTTTCTTTTACTTTTCATTAGCTGTGCATAGACAGGTGTGGAGATCCAGTGAATGATATTCAAGTAAAACTTTTCTGTGTCTCATATGGTTGTCAACCCCTTTTAGATGTAACAATGAAATACCTTGGTGAAGAAGTTAATTTAATGGTTCTCAGTGTTACAGGCATCAGTATAGTTATGAATACTTGATAACACCCTATGTACATGTTAAAAAGTAGCTACATCCACCCAACACACAATTGCTTCATGGCATTAGAAAAGAGATGTAATGTTATGGTGTAATGTAATGTATGTAATGTTATAATGGATAGAGTATTGAATTTGGATTAAGAACTGGGTTCAAATCCTAACTTTGACTTTTCATGTGTGACCAAAAGCAAACAAATTAACTTTTCATTGCTTCAGTTTACTATTCTGAGGCTGAAATGACCTAATAATGATATCAATAAAAATAGCATTTGCCTAGTTTTTCAAAGTTCATAAAGATCTCATTTTATCCGCCCAATTACACTCATATTACAGATAAGGAAACTGAGTCAGACAGAAGCAAAATAACTTGTTCTGAGTCAAAAAGTTATTAAGTGTCTGAGGCTGGATTTAAACAGAATTCTTTCTGTACCTAGAAATAATACTGTATTGATGGAACCACATCACACAAGTGTCTGCATATGAATATGTACATGTGTATGTGTATATATGTGTGTGTATGTATATCTCATTCCAAGTTACATCATATTTATTATCTTAGGCTATATAAGCTATCTTAAATAGATGTATGTGTATATATTTGCATGTGTGCATATAATATGTATATTCCAAAATGATATGTACACAAATGGCCCTATCATTTTCTCCAAATTTTTAAACATTTTTATTTAAAGTTGAGTTCCAAATACTTTTCCTCCCTTCCTGCCCTCCCTCTTCCCCAAAGACAGTAAGCAGATATAGGCTATACATGTGTAATTATGCAAAACATTTCCATATTAGTAATCTTGAACAAGAAGACTAAAAAAAAAGTTAAAAAATAAAAGTAAAAAATATATGCATCAGTCTGAATTCAATCAATATCAGTTCTTTCCCTGGAGGCAGATAGTATGTTTCATCATTAGTCCTTCAGAACTGTCTTGAATCATTATATTGCTGAAAATAGCTAAGCCATTCATAGTTCTTCATCAAACAATATTGCTGTTGTGTACAATGTTCTTCTGGTTCTTTTCACTTCACTATGCATCAGTTCATGTAAGTCTTTCCAAGTTTTTCTGAAACCATCCTGTTAGTCATTTCTTTTTTTTTAATTAAATTTTATGTTTATTTTTAGTTTACATAATTCATTTCCACAAAATTTCTCCCCATCTTTCCCCTATCCACCACCCCCAAAACACTAATCCCATTGTATACTCCCTCCCCCAATCTGCACTCTCCTATATGCTCTCCCATAGCCCTTCTTCTGACTTTCCAGCAGGGCAAGATGGATCTCCATACCCCAGTTCCTGTATATCTTATTTCACAGTTGCATGTGAATAATAATAATAATTAATAACAATATTTTTTAAACATTTGATTTTAAAGCATTGAATTCCAGATTCTTTCCTTTCCTCTCTTGTCACCCACCCTTACTTGGAAGATAAGCAATTCAATATAGGTTGTACATGTATAGTTATGCAAAACGTTTCCATAGTGCATATATTGTGAAAGACTGACTATATTTCCCTCCAACCTATCCTGACCCCAACTTGTTTTACTCTCTACTTTAACCCTGTCCCTTTTCAAAAGTGTGTACTTCTAACTACCCTTCCCCCCAACCTGCCCTCCCCTTCATCATCCCCTCTCTCATCCCCTTCCTTCCTATTTTCCTGTAGGGAAAGATAACCAATTTAGTGTGCATGTCATTCCCTCCCTAAGCCAAATTCAATGAGAGTAAGATTGACCCATTCCCTGTTGTCTTCCTGTTCTTCCCCTCCATTGTAACAGTTATCCCTTGCCTCTTCTATATGAGATAATTTACCCCATTCTGTCTCTCCCCATCTCCTCTCATTATATTCCTCTCTCACCTCTCAGTTTCACTTTTTAAATATCATCCCTTCCTATTCAATTGATCCTGTGCCCTCTGTCTATATATACTGTACACATATATACACACACTCACATATGAATTCATATGCACGTATACCCTCTTATATAGACATATATATGTATGCATATACATATACATTTATATTCCCTTCAACTATCTCCATACTGAGAAAAGTTCATAAGCTACAATTATCTTTTTTTTTCATGTAGGCATATAAATAATTAAACTTTACAAAGTTCCTTATGATTTCTTTTCCCTGTTTGCCTTCTCATGCTTCTTGTATCTGAATGTCAAATTTTCTATTCAACTCTGTTTTTTTCATTAAGAATGCTTGAAAGTCCTCTATTTCATTGAATGGCCATATTTTTCCCTGAAATATGATACACAGTTTTGCTGGGTAGGTGATTCTTGGTTTTAATCCCAGCTTCTCTACCCTCAGGAATATCATATTCCAGGCCCTTCGATCCCTCAGTGTAGAAGCTGCCAGATCCTGTGTTATTCCTGATTGTGTTTTCACGATATTCAAATTTTTTCTTCTTGGCTGCTTGTGATATTCTCTCCTTGATCTGGGAACTCCAGAACCTAGCTATAATATTCCTAGGAGTTTTCTTTTAGGGATCTTTTTCAAGAGGTGATGGGTGGATTCTTTCAACTTTTATTTTGCTCTCTGGTTCTAAAACATCAGGACAGTTTTCCTTGAGAATTTCTAGGAGTATGATTTCTAGTGTCTTTTTTTTGATCATGTCTTTCAAGTAGTCAAATAATTTTTAAGTTGTGTCTCCTGGATCTGTTTTCCAGGTCAGTGGTTTTTTCCAATGAGATATTTCACATTGCCTTCTATTTTTTATTTGTTTGGATCTGTTTAATAGTATCTTGATTTCTCATAATGTCACTAGCTTCCATTTGCTCCAATCTAATTTTGAAGGAATGATTCTCTTCAGTGAGCTTTTGAGATTCTTTTTCCATCTGGCAAATTTGGCTTTTTAAGGCACTCTTCTCCTCATTGGCTTTTTGGGCCTCTTTTGCCATTTGAGTTGGTCTATTTTTTAAGGTGTTATTTTCTTCAGTCAGGTTGTTGACTCTTTTTTTCATGATTTTCTTGCATCATTCTCATTTGTCTTCCCAATTTTTCTTCCACTTCTCTTATTTGATTTTCAAAATACTTCTTGAGGTCCTGCATGGCCTGTAAGCAGTTCATATTTTTCTTAGAAGCTTTTGGTGCAGGAATTATGACTTCGTTATCTTCCTTCCTTTCCATGTTTTGATCCTTTTTGTCCCCCCAAAAGGCATCTAAAGTTGGATTGCTGTGCTTGCTTTGCTTCCTTTGCTTGCTCATGTTGACACTCAATTACTTGACTTTTGAGTTCTTTGCCACAGTAGAACTGCTTCCAGAGGGGAGAGCTTTGTCCCAAATCTCTGGGGTTTTTGCAGCTGCCTGAGCTATTATGAGGGTGCCATCTCTACAGCCCCCACATACTCTGGCTCAGGACCACCACCCAAGACTGCGATCCAGATCTAAGCAGGTTAAAGCAAGAGTGATTACCCTCTGAATGGTTGCTTGCCTCCCCCCCACACCACCCATGATCTGCAGGCCAGGAGCTCTGAAGCAGCCACATTGAGGTGGCTGCAAGGCTGCTGTGCCTCTGCCACTTCTTGATCTGGGGGCAGAGGCTGGATGGCTCCTCTGTCCCCCCCAGTTCCAAGAGAGTTCTACTCTGACCTTTTACTTTGTCTTTGGCATTTATGGGTTGATATTTCTGGAAACTGCCACAGCTGCTGGTTATCCACTCTCCCAAAGTCTGCTGTAGCTGCTGCTGGTCAGGGCTGCCCTGGGGCTAACACCACAGGCTCACATGGGGCTGGGCTTGGCTCCCAGCATGCTGTGATGGGCCCTTCCTTACAGCCTGCTGGGCTGCCTTCAGTGGGACATTTGTTTCTCTCTATCACTTTGTGGATTCTGTAGCTCTAAAATTTGTTTAGTCATATTTTATAGGTACTTGAGGTGGTTATGGGGGGAGTTAATGGAGTTTTCCTGCTTCTATACCACCATCTTGGCTCCCTTAGTCATTTCTTATAACACAATAATATTCCAATAAAATAATATAACAGAACTTGTTTAGCCATTCCCCAATTTATGGGTATCTTTTTGATTTCCAATTTTTAGACATAACAAAAAGAGTTGCTATAATTTTTTTGTACAAATAGGCCTTTTCTTTTGCTTTTTTATGTCTTTGGAATATAGGCCAAGCAGTGGTATTGTTGGATCAAAAGGTAGGCACAGTTTGATTGTCCTTTGCACATAGTTCTAAATTGCTCTCCAGAATAGTTGGATCAATTCACAACTCCACCAACAGTGCTTTAGTGTCCCAGTTTTTCTACATCCCCTCCAACACTCACCATTTTCCTTTTCTTGTCATATAAGCTGCTCTGATGCATGTGAGGTGATACCTCAGAGTTGTTTTAATTTGTATTTCTCTAATCAATAGTGCTTTAGAGAATTTTTTCATATGACTAAAGATAGTTTTGACTTCTTCATCTGAAAATTGCCTCTTTATATCCTTTGAACATTTATCAATTGAAGAATGACCTGTATTTTTAAATTGACTTCATTCCCTAAATATTTGAGAAATGAGGTCTTTATCAGAGATTCTTGTTTCAAAAGTAGTTTTTCCCAGTTTTCTGCTTTCCTTATAGTTTTGACTGCATTGGTTTTGTTTATACAAAACCTTTTTAATTTTATGCAATCAAAATTGTCTATTTTATATTTTGTACTTCTCCCTATATCTTCTTTGGTTCTAAATTCTTCCCTTACTCATAAATCTGACAGATAAACTATTCCATGCTCTCTCAATTTGCTTATGGTATCACCCTTTATGGGTAAATCACATATGCATTTTGACCTTATCTTGGTATACAGTGTGAGGTGTTGGTCTATACCTAGTTTCTACCATACTGTTTTCTGGTTTTCCCAGCAGTTTTTGTTCCAAAAGCCTGGATCGTTGGGTTTTATTTTGATAATTAACACTTTATAATACAGTTTGAGATCTCATACAGCTAAACCACCTTATTCTCCATTTTGCCCCCCCCATTAGTTCTTTTGATATTCTTGAATTCTTCCAGATTAATTTTTTTATTATGTTTTTTATCTCTATAAAATAATTTTTTGATAGTTTGATAGGGCACTGAATAAAGAGTTTAATTTTGGTAGGATTGTCATTTTTTTTTATATTGTCTTGGCCTACCTATGAGCAGTAATATTTTTCCAAATATTTAGATTTGACTTTATTTTTGTGAAAGGTGTTTTCATAGTTGTGTTCATATAGTTCCTGGGTTTGCCTTGGCAAGGAGACTCCCAAGTATTTTATATTGTCTACAGTTATTTTAAATGGAATTTCTCTTTCTATGTCTTGTTGCTTGTCTTTTTTGGTAACATGTAGAAATGCTGATAATTCATCTGGGTTTATCTTGCATCCTTTAACTTTGCTAAAGTTGTTAATAATTTCAAGTAGATTTTTTAGTTGATTCTCTAGAATTTTCTAGATATAACATCATATCATCTGCAAAGAGTGATAATTTTGTTTCCCCATTGGCTTTTCTAATTCCTTTAATTTCTTTTTCTTCTCTTATTGCTATAGCTAACATTTCTACTACAATATTAAATAAAAGAGGCAATAATGAGTATCCTTGTTTCTGATTGTCCTGGGAAGATATCTACCTTATTCTTACTACAGATAATGTTTGCTGATGGTTTTAAATAAATATTATTTATCATTTTGAGGTAAGCTCCATTTGTTCCTCTCTCTAGTGTTTTTTAATAGGAATGGGTGCTGTATATTGTCCAAGGCTTTTTTGCATCTCTTAAGATAATCATATGATTTATGTTAGTTTTGTTAGTGGTATGGTCAATTATGCTGATTGTTTTCCTAATATTGAACCAGCCCTGCATTCCTGGTATAAATTTCACCTGGTCCTAGTGTATGATCCTTGTAACATATTGCTCTATTCTCTTTGCTAACATTTTATTTAATATTTTTTTTTGCATGAATATTCACTACGGAAATTGGTCTATAATTTTCTTTCTCTGTTTTGGCTTTTCCTGGTTTGAGTATCAGCACCATATTTGTATTGTAAAAGGAATTTGGTAGGACTACTTCTTTGCCTATTTTTTTCTAAATAGTTTACATAGATTAATTATTCTTTAATTTTTTGGTAGAATTCGCCTGTGAATCCATCACATCCTGGGGATTTTTTTCTTAGGAATTCATTGATGGCTTGTTAAATTTCCTTTTTTAAGTTGGGTTTATTTAAGTATTTTACTTCTTCTGCTAATCTGGGTATTTTTTATTTTTGTAGGCATTCACTTATTTCATTTAGATTGTCAAATTTATTAGCATATAATTGGGTAAAATAGCTCCTGATAATTGTCTTAATTTTTTCTTCATTGGTGGTGAATTCATACCTTTAATTTTTGATACTAGTAATTTGGTTTTCTTCTTTCCTTTTTTAAATCAAATTAACCAATGGTTTATTTATTTTATTTTTAAAAAAAAAAACCAGTTTCTAGTTTTTCTAGTTCAATGGTTTTCTTACTTTCAATTTTATCAATCTCTCTTTTAATTTTCAGGATTTTCAGATTGATGTTTAATTGGGGATTTTTAAATTGTTCCTTTTCTTGTTTTTTAAATTTTTTTAGTTGTGTGTCCAATTCATTGATTTGTTTTTTCTCTATTTTATTGATATAAGCAATCAAGATATAAAATTTCCCCTAAGTACTACTTTGACTGCATTCTATAAATTTTGTTGTTTTTTCACTATTGTCATTTGCTTTAAAGAAACTATCAATTATTTCTATGATTTGTTATTTGACCCACTTGTTATTTTTAGGATTACATTATTTAATTTCCAATTAATTTTTAAGCTCTCTTTCCATTGACCATCACTGAATGTTGTTTTAATTGCATTATGATCCCAAAAGGATGTGTTTACTTTTTCAGCATTTGGTTGTGAGATTTTTATGTCCTAATATGTGGTCAGTTTTTGTGTAGGTGCCATATACTGCTGAGAAAAAGTTATATGCCCTTCTAGTCCCATTAAATTTTCTCCAGAGATCTATCTTACATAACTTTTCCAGAATTTTATTTACCTTTGTAATTTCTTTCTTATTTTTTGGTTATTTATCTAGTTCAGAGAGAGAAAAGTTGAGGCCCCTCACTAGTATAGTTTTAAAAAATATATTTCCTTCTCTAGCTCATTCAACTTTTCCTTCAATAATGCTATTTGGTGCATATATGTTTAATATTGATTTGATTTCATTGTCTATGACAGGGCTTCTTAAACTTTTTCTGCTTGGACCCCTTTTCCCATTTTGGAAATGTTCATTGGCATTGCATTATCTGAGGGCATGCACAGTGAAAAGATTGTATGTTTTGTGTTCAGAACCAAGGCTGCAGTAAAGCTGAATTATACAATATGGGCAGGCTCTGCCAGAAACACCTCAGATTCATTACCCATTTGATTTTTAGTTAATTTTTGGTCATTGTGCATTCAGAAATGTTTATTGTTGCCAAATTTTTTGGTTTGCAGCCCACGGTTTAAAAAGCATACACTGATGGTAGCTTTTTAGCAAGTTTCCTTCTTTACCTCTTTTAATTAAATCTAATTTTGCTTTTGCTTAGTCTAAGATCATGATTGCTACTTTGCTTTCTTTGCTTCAGCTAAAACATAATAGATTCTGCTCTAGTCCCTTAACCTTTTCTCTATGTGTATCTCTCTGCTTCCAATGTGTTTCTTGTAAACAACATATTAAAGGATTCTGGTTTTTAATCCAGTCAGCTATCTGCTTCTGTTATATATATTCTGTTATTATATTATACATATTCTGTTATATATCTGTCTCTATATATTCCTTCTAGTTGCTTTTGTAGTAATAAATTTTAATAAACTAAAATTCTAGTTTCTTTTATAGTAATAAAGTTATTAATAGTTACAAATATTATCTTGCCGTATAGAAATATAAACAGCTTAATCTTATTGAATTTCTTGTGTTTTCTTTTTTCTTTCTTACCTTTTTATGTTTCCCTTGAGACTTGTATTTGGAGACTAAATTTTTTTTTATTCAGGTCTGGTATTTTAATTAGAAATTCTTGAAAGTTCTCTATTTCCTTAAATATCCTTAAATGTTCACCCCCTACCCCTGAAAGATTATATTCAATTGTGCTTAGTAGGTGATTCTTGGTTGTAACCATAACTCCTTTACTTTATGGCACATCATATTTCAAGCTCTCCAGTTCTTTAATGTGGAAGCTGACAAATTATGTGTAATCCTAACTGTAGTTCCACATTATTTGAATTGTTTCTTTTTGGCTGCTTGCAATACTTTCTCGAATCTTGCAATACTTTTTGATCTGTGAGCTCTGGAATTTGCCTCTGATGTTTCCTGGGAGTTTTCATTTTGGGATCTCTTTCAAAAATTTATTTTCTTCAGTGAACTTTTGTACTTCCTTCCCCATTTGGGTAATTCTATTTTTTAGAGAGTTGTTTTACTTGGTAACATTTTGTATATCTTTCCCCATGCTATTGACTCTTTTTTCATGATTCTCTTGTATCTCTCATTTCTTTTCCCAATTTTTCTTCTACATCTCTAATTTGCTTTTCAAAATCCTTTTTAAGCTCTTTCAGGAATTCTTTTTGGGATTGAGACCAAATTACATTTTTTTTGAGGTTTTACATGTAGCCATTTTAACACATTGTTCTCTTCTAAGTTTATGCCTTGATGTTCCCTATCATCATAGTAACTTTCTATAGTCAAGATTTTTTTTCTGCTAATTTTTTCTGGCTTTTTTTTTTTATGTGACTTGGTTCTTTCATGTAAGAGTTAGACTGTAATCCTGCAGTGTCCCAAGATTTTTGTTCTGGGGCTCTATGTTTTATTGCTAACTTTCACTGGCATTCAGGGCTTAGCTGCTTGCTTTCTCTGGAGGGTAGGCTTCCCTT
Organism: Petaurus breviceps papuanus; assembly: GCF_028583685.1. Classification (NCBI taxonomy): domain Eukaryota; kingdom Metazoa; phylum Chordata; class Mammalia; order Diprotodontia; family Petauridae; genus Petaurus; species Petaurus breviceps. The sequence goes on along the minus strand of NW_027186523.1, from coordinate 3,580,567 downwards.
CTGGCTTGTACTGGGTGCGGTGGGTTGGGACTCCCTGTTGGCCTCCCGTGTGTTTGAGGTTTAGCTGCTGGCCTGCTCCAGAAGTGGGGCTTTGCTACTGGGTTGCTATGGCAACACACTCTAATGGTGGCTCTGGAGGAGGGATTTTGTTGCTGGTCTGCCCCAGGGACCTGCTACTGGATTGCTATGGAAAAAGGGTCTCTGCTGGTAGGCCCCAGGGGCAGTGTCATATTGGTGGCCAGTCTTAGGGTAGGGCTTCACCAGTGGTCAGCAATGAGGTCAAGACCTTGCTAGTGGGTTGCTGAACTGGGTCCTTGCTGAACTGCAAAGAATGCTCACTTGCTTAGGGGGCTGCTGGTTTGCGGGAAGTGGGTTAAAACTTTACCCCTGACCTTTAGCAGATAAGTAAGGAATTAATAAACACTTTAATGGATACTTGTTGATTAATGCAGAGAAGTCACTTAAACTCCTGAGTTTCATTTTTCTTCTCTTTAACATGGGGATATTATTACAACACAGGTATTAAAATAGCTACTTACAAGTATTAAAATAATTACCCTATAGTAATTATGGTATGCAATTACCTACCCTACGGGTATTAACTTAATTATTTCCCATTTGTTCATAGAAGGATAAGAATTTAAGAATATCTCAAAAGTTTAAGTTATATCAAGTGACACAGTGCAACTGCATATACTAGAGACAATGGGATGAAAATGTTCATTTCAATGTAAACATATAATATCTCCTTGTAATCATTTGCATTTAAAGTACATTTGTACAAATAGGGAAAATTATAGTCCATTATAGTAAAATTATATTAAAAATATTTTTAAAACTCTTGAATCAATTGATGCAATTGGTGTTCCTGTTAAGATAGAGTCATTTAAATTGTTTTTTAAAATATAATGCTGTGTTTGCTATGTCCAGTACCTCCTAACTCTATTCTTGAAGAAAATATTCATGATATACAGGTATGAGGCCTCTGTATAATTTGAAAAACCACCAGTCTCTTTTGTTCCTTTATCTTAAGCAACAGTTTCCAACATACTTGCTTTTTTCCCTCATGCCTGCTTTTGCTTATCAATCCCAAAGAATTAGCATTTATGGTGACTTAATTTGGAGCACTTTACTGAGTTCTATTGAATTTCTCTACCTGCTTATTCTCTGCAACAGATGTTGCCACTTAAACTGCAATTATCTTCTGGGTCATCTTTTTTGCCTATGGTCATCTTGAGCACCAAAAGGCAAGATGACCATGAATCTTACGAATAATGTTTCTTAATGACTTTGGACATACAAAACAGCCAAATTTATTAACAAACAAAAATTTATCTAGTCACTTTTTCATTTTCCAGAAGAGAAGTTTGGTGCTTTCTTTCTATCTAACTGTGATTTCTTGATATCTTATAATTTCAATGATTCCAGTAGCACATTGACTCTTTGATAATTAGATAAGGAGGTCACATTTAGAGAGGCTACTGTTAAGTCACTGTTTATAGATGATCAAAAAACTATGAGATTCTTAGAACCCTTTGTCTCTTTTTCTTGTGCTTTGCTGCATTGACTATTAGAACTTGAATGGAGTCTTTTTGTATTTCTACTTTATTTCATAGGCTGTCATGGCCAAATAAGTCAACATCTAGAGACCACACTACTCATGCTAAACTGGGTTGATTCTTGCTTGGTAGAATGAGTTTATAATTCAAAAAGTTATCTGTTAGCATAGCATTTGAGAACCCAATATCACCTCCACATCATGATGCAGAATTGAGTAAGACTTTCATAAAGGTTTTAGATGATACAAATTCAGAAAATGAAAATATCTTGTTGACAATCTATACGTACCACATTTTGACCACTAATTAATAAGTGACCCTCACGTAGCCACCACCAAGTTCAGACCTTTATTACTTTTCACCTCTGAACTCAGGTACACATAGAGCAAGGACTGAATTTGCTGACATATCTGCAGGCACAATTAGTTAATTGTTCATGTTTTTCTTTGTCTGTATTATTGCCAAACCCTCATAATTGATCTGTCTTTCTCTAGTCTCTATCTTTTTCAGTTCATTTTATACATAGCTGCAACATTGATAGTTTTAAAATATAGACTGGACCATTTCATTTCCTTGGCCAAAAAATGGTTATTATTTGCAAGATAATGTACAAACTTCACTTTTCAGTATTGAAAGGCTTTCACAATCTCACTCTAATCTATCTTTTCAAAATGCTCTTATATAACCTGCCCTCATTCATTTTATATTTTAGTCATACTGGCCTAGTTTCCTGTACATAACATTACATTGCCAATCTCCATGTCTTTGAAAAGGCTTTCTCCCGTGCCTGGAATGCTCTCCCTCCTCACTCTCACCCTGTAGAATCCTTTGCTTCCTTCCAAAGTGCAACTTTGAAGTGCTACCTTTTCCAGGATATCCTTCATGATATCGCCACTTGTTAGTGAGCACTGTCCCCCCCCCCAAATTACTTGTTTTTCTCTACATGATTTGACTATAATTATCTGTGTATATGCTATTTCCTTCTGATAGAATACAATCTCCTTAAAGTAATTTCATTTTATTTCTTTGGACCCCAACACTTAGGATAGTGCTTAGCACACAGTATGAACTTAATAAATGCTTGTTGAATGAAATGGAATATAACACTTTCCATTCATCATTTCATTTAATCCTCATAACAATCCTGTGATTATATTTCTAGTATTTCTAGCACTTGTATTTCTAATTTTGTTTTATTGATGATGAAACCAAGTCTAATAGAGGTGAAATGATTTATCCAAAGTTAAACAACTAATAAGTGATAGAGTCATGTTTTCAGCCCTGATGCTGTGAGTTCAAATCCAGCCTCTCCACTATGCCACATAGACCCTCTCTAGGACCCCTTTCTATTCCAAAATTCCCCTCCATTCAATCACAGTCATTCCTGTTATGATTTGCAATCACTTGCTTCACCTTGTGGTTAACTCATTAAAGACAATAAGTTAGAATCACTGAATTTCTTCTATGTTTAAAGGCACCAGTTCTTTTTTTCCAGTATATGTTCTAACATTTAGTATTATGTCTTAGAGGGTACTGAATTTGTATGAGAACTGGACAGCACACTTCTTTTATAAATAGGATTTAATCTGAGGAAGGAGACCACACAGTACAGTGAGAGTGCTGGCCTTGGAACCAAGGGATGTGGCTTCAATTGATCTGTGACTACCTGTGTGACCTTGGACAAGTCCCTTAATCTCAGTTTTCTCAGCTGTGAAATGAGGGGGTTGAATTTAGATAGTCTTCCAAGGTTTCTTTCAGCTCTAAATCTATGATGCTATGAATGCACAGGGTCATATTTAATAACATTTTTTTAAACCTTAATAATTAAGTAGGGGTGGTGTAAAATGTAGAGAAAATGTTCATATATATTTAACTTGTAAAAATCTTTGAATTAATATACCTGCTTGCCTTTGCAAGTTAAATATAAATGCTAATAAATATTTTCTTATAAGATATTGTTATAGGGTACAGACAGGTTATTTGTCTAGGGAGTATATGCATTGTGTTCTTACCTATGTGCTTCTTTGCATACATATATAATCTGGAGAACGTGTAAATAGCTCTACATTTTGATTGACACACGGTCCAGGCAAACAATAAGGCTGACTATGAGGACTCATTATTTCTTCCCGTATTCATCATCACAATGTTTCACTACAACATTGTTTTGTCTGTGCCAAGGAAGCATTCCTGGTCTCTTCAAAGACTGTAGTCTCATTCATAACTAACCAATGGGGAAAAGCTTTTGAGTTTTTTTGCCAGACCATGATGGAGGATGAGATTGTTAGTTACCATGGCTTGGCATTTAAGGTTCTACCCCACCAAGTCGCTGCCACCAAAGCAATGGGACAGATGAAGAAGAGTTATACATGAAATAAAGATAAAAAATGTGAAAATTTATGTTAAAATTCAACTGGTCAGTGGCGAAGGCAGAATTAGAGCTTATGCTCCCCATTCCTAGAGCAGGACTTCTTCCATTATACAAACAGCAACATTCCAAAAACTATCCTAGTCTCCTGAATTACTATAGATTTCAAAGTTCCTTAATTAACACCATAGAGATTAAATACTAGCAAAATCTGGCTCACTATTGAGGAGACATAGTCTCTGCCTTTTATAACCTGGATAGAGACAAGAGATTTACTACTGTGTTTCCCCGATAAGACCTATCCCAAAAATAAGCCCTCCCCTTACTGTGTAAGATTCCTCTAAAATAAGCCCTCCCCCAAAAATAAGCCCTATTGAGATTGCTACTGTAGTGAAGGTGATCCCCTGCGCTACACGCTACATTATGGTACCCTCTGTATGCACCGTCCCCCCCCCCCCCCCCCTGTGAAACTCACGCCACGCTCCAAGCTGCATCCAATCAGAGCTGTAGCAGTGAGAGCGTCATCCTGTTCTTCCCCAGTGATTTGCTTATTGAATAAAGGTACATTTTTTTTGTTCACATTTACCTGTTTATTAAAATTACTGTCAATGTTCATTAAAATAAGCCCTCCCCTGAAAATAAGCCCTCTGGTGTTTTTCTGTCCAAAAAAACTAATAAGACAGTGTCTTATTATCGGGGAAGCACGGTATGAAAGTAATCATGGAAGGAATCTCCCTCCTGCATCCCTGTTCCACACAGACACTCAGTTCTTTTCCTGGTTCTTAATCATAAGATCATAGATACTATAAGGCAGTTATACAGAGCAGAGGATAGAGCACTGGACCTATTCACAGAAAAACCTGAATTCACATCCCACCTCAGACATTTACATTGATTATGTAACCCTTGGAAAGTCAATCAATGAACAAATATTTATTAAGCCTGTACCTATGTGGTAGGCACTGTGCTAAGGACTGGGGATACAAAAAAAGAGGCAAAAGACAGTCTTGGCCATCATGGAGTTTTTAATCTAATGAGAAGAGACAACATAAAAACAAATATACACAAAGCAAGTTATATATAGGATAAATAGGACATAATTAATAGAGGGAAGGCACCAGCATTAAGAGGGGTTGCTAAAGGCTTATAGTAAAAGATGGGACTTTAGTTGGAACTTAAAGGAGTCCAGGGAGGGCAGTAGGCAGGACAGAGGAGGGAGAGCATTCTAGGCATGGGGGATATCCAGAGAAAACATCCAGAGCTATGAGTGTCTTATTCATGGAGCAACCAGGAGGCCCATGTCATTGGGTAGAAGAAAATATCTTGAGGGGTAAGAAGACTGGAAAGGTAGAAGGTGGCTAGGTTATGAAGGACTTTGAATGATGGGGCATTCTGTATTTGATTGCATGCAAGAGTGAACCACTGGATTCTTTGAGTAAGGGGATGACATGATCTGACCAACACTTTAGGAAAATAACTCGTGGCTGAGTGGAGGATAGATTGTAGTAGGGAGAAAGTTGAGGCAGGCAGACCTGCCAGTAGGTTATTGCAATAATCCAGGTGTGAGTTGATCAGGGCCTGAACTAGAGTGGTTAGAATGTCAGGGGAGGGAAGGGGGCATATTCAAGAAATGTTGCAAAGGAGAGATCTATAGGCCTTAGCAACAGATTAGACATGGAGGGGTGAGAGGTAGTGAGGTACCTAGGATGATCTCCAAATTGTGAGCCTGATGGACTGGGAGGATAGTGTTGCCCTCTACAATAATTCAGAAAGTGTGAAGGGTAGCTAGGTGGTGCAATGAATAGAGCACCAGACGTGAAGTCAGGAGGAACCTGAGTTCAAATCCAGCCTCAGACACTTAATACTTACTAGCTGTGTGACCTTGGGCAAGTCACTTAACCCCTGCCTTCTCCTCTCCAAAAATAAAGACAAAAAAAGAAGGTATGAAAGGCAAGGGTTTGGGGGAAGAATAGCAAGTCTACTGGACTCGCAGTTCAAGACTTTGGAAAAGCAGTTGGGAGATGTAATATTGGAGGTGAGCAGAGAATTTGGGAAAGCATAGGCAGATGTGAGAATCATTAGTATAGAGATGATAATTAAATCTATGGGAACTGATGAAATCACCAAGTGATGTAGTATAGAGGGAGAAGAGAAGTGGGTGCAAGATATAAGCCTGATGGATATTTATGTGTAGAGGATGTGATATAGCAAAATTTAATCTGTTTGCCTCAGTTTTCTCATCTGTGAAATGGGGATAATAATGATAAATACCACCCAGGTTTGTTGTGAGGATAAAATGAGAAAATATTTGTAAAGCATTCTGTAAACATTAAAGTGCTACATAAAGGCTAGCTATTATTATTCTTACTTTTATTATATCTAGAGCTGGAAGAAACCTCAGATAATTTAGTCCAACCTGCTCAATTTTTAGATGAGGAAATTGAGTCTCAGAGAGATTAACTGGCTTGCTGATGGTCACATAGTCTTAAGGATCAGAGGCAGGGTTTAAAACGGGCTCTTCTGAGATCTAATTCCAGAGTATCTACTATGGCAAACCACCTCTCTTGTTCTTTTTTTTTTTTTTTTTTGCTTTTTGAAGGGGGGTAAGGCTGGGCAATTGGGGTTAAGTGACTTGTCCAAGGTCACATGGCTAGTAAGTGTTAAGTGTCTGAGGTCAGATTTGAACTCAGGTCCTCCTGACTCCAGGGCCTGTGCTCTGTTCATTGTGCCACCTAGCCACCCCAGCCTCTCTTGTTCTTAAGAAAAAAAAAGTTAAAGGAAATAAGGAAAATAATGTCATGTCAAAAATATTTTTACAGATAGAGCTGATTATCCAAATAGCATAGAAAATCTGATGCTGGGGACACTGTCTCAAATACTTACTACTCAAATAGATTTGTGATTTCAGCGCTGTGAGTATTCTCTCCAATGATGCATATCTCAAACCATGATACCTCCCTATCCTGTTTGACTCTTGTCTATGTCTACCCATAAGATCGCTTTAAGTGGTCCCCTAAACATGATAAAGGCCTTTCCAGAAATATATTAGATATGAAGAATAACAGTGGAGTAGGTTTTAGTAATTCACAGGATGAAATAATCACTTTAACTAGCATGGATTAGGTAAATTAAGATACGGACTGAGAACAATACCTTCTATTTAATTTCAAAAAAGAGAAAAGATAAGAAACAAAGTGAAACCTGAAATTTTAACACAGGGAAAATAACCTCATAGATGTCACTGATTGGTGAAATGAGATATACTACTGAAAACACAGCAATGGAAATGTATACTTTGTTAAATAAAAATGATCTTACAAAGTAGTCGTATGAGCCAACAATGTATATGGCTGCCTCAGGAGTTAAGGAGGTTTTAATTTGGCATTAAGGCAGACTAACATGGTATGCCTGCATTAAGAAAGGCTCCAATTTGCTCTTACCAGACCATAACTTCTATAGGCTACACCCATAGGGACATTGGCAAGCCGGTCAGCAAAATCATAAAGCAAGGTCTGTCCTAAATATGTTGCAATATGGGCTTACTATTCATCCACAGAATCAATTATTATTTATATTTAAAAGCTCACTTGATTTCCTCAAATAACTTCATTTCTCATGACTATTATAGGGTAGCATGTAACAGTAGCTAGAATAACATCACTTTTTAAAAAAAGAAATTATATCTTGTCATATCTGATAAGCCACACATGACCACTTATCTGTTCTGAAACATGGCCCTTCTAACTGTATGTTGCTCTTCCTTTGCTCTGAAATATGGTCATAGTATTGAATCAAAAGGAGAAGTGTAATTCTTTGAGTCATTGACACCACTTCCTGCATTTTCTTCCTTCAAACCTTCACACCCTGGGTCTGCTCTAACCACACCCTGACGGGCTATGATCTCAACAGAATTCATTAAAGTAATGAGAGATCTTGCTTATGTAATGATCCCTATGGGAATTAGTACCCTCACTTTTGGATGCAGATAGCAGAAGACTTGATAAATGACAAATGGGTCAGAATTCCCTCTTGTCTAACCAACATGGCCTCTAAGCAAATTCTTGAAAGGAGTTTTGCTCATTTGGCTGTGATGAAAGAGGGTGGTGTAAGTTGTACTAGAAATGTGAAAATGACTTCAGAGCATTACATACAAGGCTAGAATAAGGGTTAAATATAGCACTGGAGCCTCTCCTGCCTGCAAGAGTAAAGGGGGAAAAAGGATTATTGATGAAATGGTAAGGATATCATTTTAGTTTATTTTCTCCCCTAGAAGCCCTAGCCAGTACATTTTTCTCTCACTTGTGTTTTTTCTTCCTCACATCTCTTTTTCTTGCTCCTACTAGACATTTTTTCATGTTAAGAACTTAATGTACTGGGTTCTCTTCATTTCTATATAGGTACTTGCTTTGTAGCAGCAGTAGAACTCAGTGGGAGATTTATATCAACTTCACATTTTTCTGGACAACTGATCACAAAGGTCGGGGGGTGAAATTTATGAATCTCGTGTTTTGACCATTCTTGGCTTGCTTGGGGGAATTCTTAAATTTCCTTTCCATACAATTTTTATTTTTACTCTCATTGGTCACAGTCTTTGATGCTAATTATAGCTTTGACTTGTTTTATAATCTTCACAAGATTTGCACATGACAAGTTCTGATTTGCTTGTTAGTCAGAAAAGACAATCTTGAAAATGCAGTCTACATAAATGTAAGAAAAGGAAAAGTTTTAGAGACAATACCAAAGTTGATTCATACTTATCAAGATTTTTCACTTATGCATTTGCATTGGTTTGTATGCAATGTTTTTATTTTTTACTCTGAACATACATTTCATCTTGTAGGTCTTTATTCTAGTTTCCTTTGATACCAGATAAATGATAGGTATTCAATAAATATTCACTGTCTAATGTGTGGTGTATTCCTGTGTGTATATAATAACAGATGAGGCTCCCATGTCCTATGGTCTACAGTACCTCAACTTATTTCTTCTGGGCCACATATGTTCTGTAAAGAACTTGGTATTTTGGGATGAAGCAGCAAGCCCTAAGTAGTCCCTCAGTACCCTTTCTCATGTATGACTGGGAAGGGGCTCCATCCCAAATTCATTCATTCATTAAGTCTTCAAAAGAATGACTACACCTCATTGAGATTTTCTCTTTCTGTATCCAGAATACATGGTTTGTAACTCTCTTTGGGACTTTCTCTGATAATGACCCTTCCTCAACCCAGCAGAAATGATGACTGCTGCTGACATATGACTACTATGGGTTTATCCAGGCGAGTCCAAATTATGTTGACACAATCAAGGTTCTGGCTACCATTTTTTAATGTTTCTTTGGTAACCAAATAACAATTCTGAAATGAATGATTCCAGCCTTGAAGGCAATGTTGTGAGTTCAAGATGCCAGGAGCCCCTGAGTCCCTCAGTCAGTATGGGTTAAACTATAATAGGTTCCCCCTATTGCTATTTCTTGTACAAGAAAATAACTACCCGGTGCGGACGCCTCCGCCTGCCATACTGGCGGCCGTGGAGGCCGCAGCCATGGGGTTGGGAGAGGTGTCCCTGACCCCCAGGGTAGGTTGTCTCCTGCCCTCCGGACCTGGGTCCCGGCTCCTGCAGCTGCCTCGGGGTGTCGCTGACTCTCGTGCCGGTCGGGCCGCGGGCTCTAAGCAAGACCTGGAAGGCTGGTTGGAAGCCTTGTCGGCCGCCGTGGCCGCGCTCCGCGCAGGTGGACTGGTCGCCGTCCCCACGGACACGCTGTACGGCGTGGCCTGCTCTGCCTGCTGCTCCGCTGCCCTCGGGGCGGTGTACAGCCTGAAGGGCCGCTGCCAGACCAAGCCGCTGGCCGTGTGCCTGGGCCGCGCGGCTGACATCTACCGGTATTGCCAGGTGAAGGTCCCCCGAGACCTCCTGGAGGATCTACTGCCTGGTCCTGTGACCCTGGTAATGGAGCGTTCAGGAGAGCTCAACAAGGACCTGAATCCTTTTACCCCACTTGTAGGTATTCGGATACCCGATCATGCCTTCATGAGAGATTTGGCTCAGACATTTTCAGGACCCCTTGCTCTCACCAGTGCCAACATTAGCTCACAGCCATGTTCATTGAATGTTAAGGAGTTCCAGGATCTCTGGCCTCAGTTGTCCTTAGTCATTGATGGAGGACCAATTGGAGATGTAAAAAGTCCTGAATGTCGACTTGGCTCCACAGTGGTAGACTTGTCAGTTCCTGGAAAGTACAGAATTATTCGACCAGGCTGTGCACTGACCCAGACTGCAGCTATCCTTCAGAAGAAGTACGGCTTGGTTCCTTCAGAGCCCTGCTCATGAAAAGGGAGGAAGAGATTACAAGGACTGGAGCTAGGCACTGTGTGTCTGTCATTTGGTGTGACCTTGTTTAATGAGGTCATTGGGGCCACTTCTACAGCCTTAATTCTTCAAGTCTTGGAGATTTCAAGGGAACCTCAGACTCTGCTTCTCTGAACTTATAATATAGCTGATTCTTTCCATTGGTTTGTTGGGAAAAGAGACACGATTACATTCAGTGTTGGTTTTATAAGTTCCTGAGGATGGCCTTATTCTGACATTGGAATAAGTGGTTCACTTTTGGGAAAGTGGTCTAAGCATTTGCTTCTCTTTCCTCCAAAGGTTTGAGGTCTGGAGAGATCCCCCATCTGGGTCCCTGGCTGGTAGCATAGGCCAGGGCCTTGTGACTGTTATTATTAGTACCAAGTGACCAATGTCTTGTTTTTTTGCTAGTGGGGTTGGAACTAGAAGAAAATAAAATCTCAAAAGGCAAAAAAAAAAAAAAAAATTACCAATAGGAAGAGCCCATTCCCTAGTTTGGCTTACTAGGAAAAAAAAAACAGACATTAAGGGAGACAGGTATCTGAGTTAAAGGTAAAATACTTATTCAGCAATTGTGCAAAGTGTTTTGTCTTGTTGTATCAAGTATCTACATGTGTTTACAAGTGGAAGACTTGGACAATTAAGTATCCTTGTCTATCTAATTGAAATAATAGTGCTAGCAATAAATATGTATACCCTGTAACTTCACATTCTTGGATGGGTCCTGAAAAGGATTTGATCAAATCTGGTGGCATTAGATGATAACATAAACAGCTAAATACTTGCCTATTATTAGTTGTTGTGAAGATTTTAGCATCCCATGTTTAGAGCTGGAAAGAACCTTAGAGATCATCTAGTCCAATTTTAGCATTTTATAGCTGAAGAAATTGAGGTCCAGGAGATATTGTATGCAAAGGTGCTTTGGCAAGTTGTTTCACATAAGTCTGGCCAGTTCTTTCATATCACCTCAAAAATGTCAAGAAATTTATAAAATAAATTTGAAAAGTAAAAATTACAAAAAAAAGAGGAAAAAAGAAAAAATGCCTAACAAGATAGTTGTAATAGAGACAAAATAAATTCCCAACAACAAAAGAAAATGTTATTGGCTTATGCACTCCTAACTGAAATCTGCACTCTGGGAGCTCATTTCTCCCTACTCCAGACTCTGGGCTCCAAGTTCCATGTGGCTATGGTGGCATCTGCCATTGTCTCTTGGAGTCTCCCCTTGGCAGTGATTCAGTCAGAATCTCCTATTACTCGGATGGTAGAATTTTGTAAATTTGCCTAGTCCCAATTGTCTGGACAGAAAAGGGCAGATGGTCTTGGATAAAGGAGAGGCCTATACATGATGGGTTTGCTCCAAAACTATTTGGAATAGAAGGGGAGAGGCTTCCAGCAAGAAAGCTAAGAATCTTGGGTTCAACTCAGCACCCCAAAATAGTTAGAATAGAAATAAGAATCAAATAAGTCAAAACAACAATAATACCACCACCACCAACTGAAATCACAGTGGTGGTGGGGGAATGATACAAGAAAGCCAATGAAGAAAAATAGAACAGGGAGAATAAAAAAATACTCTTAATATACTGAAGAAAAACCTGTGGTTTAAGAGAAGCATGGGATCAAATTCTAGGAGGAAAAAATATGTTGGAAAACCATAATTAAAACCCAAAGCAAGAGAATTGAAAGGTCACAATAATCCTGAGAATGAAAGGAAGAGCTAAAGTAAGAGATAAAAAATTCAACTAAAGCTCTTAATTAAAAAAAATGAACAAACCTTGAAAAGAGAATTGACAGTTGATATTTGAAGCTAAAAAAATTTTCATTTATAAGGAGAGTGAGCTTCATCAAAAAGAATAGAATAAATGAAACTCAAAAATGCAATAATACAACAAGAAATGCTAGAGCAAAGCCAGAAAACAGCAAAATGAGAACCTATGACATCTTCTAAAAACAAAACATCTGGTCAAACAAGTCTCTGGTAGATAATATAAGAATCATTAACCTCCTAGAAGAACATAAAATAAAAAAAAACTTTATCATATATTTTGGCAAAAACAAAAGGAAACTTCATGTAAGTATTATGTTCAGATGACAAAATACAGATTGATAGAATATTTAGGTCATTTCTAGAAAGTAATGTCAAGTTTAACTCAGGTGGATATATGATTATCAGGCTTCAGGGTCCCCACGATAGAGGAAGTTTTGTAAGCAACCAGGAAAAGACAAATTATATATCACGGAACTTCAGGCAGAATCACATAAAAATGTGTGACCACATTTAGAAAGGGCAGGTGAATTTGATTTTTAAAAGCAAAGGAAAATAAACCAAGAATAAAATTCTACGAAGTTGAGCATTATCCCATAGAAAAAGAGATGAACTTTTTAAAGAATTAGTGACTTCTAAGCATTCAGACAAGAAAAAAAAAACTTAAATGGGCAATATCATTGAAATAATCAGACAAAACAAATTTAAGAAAACAATCAGACAAAACAAACTCAGGAGAGTCTGATTAGATCAATAGAGCCAAATGATGGTTCTGTACTTACATCTGAAAGGGAAAGCAAAATCTATTTTTCCTTCTAAGTACTATCCAAGAATGATTAATAAGGGGACAGATATAAGTTTTGTTTCCGATGATGAATTATCATTTTCTCCCATCCACTATTTGTGGCTCTCCCCAAAGATTCTGGCCTGAATTCTTATCTTTTTTATTTCTTCTCTCTCTACCTATGTGATCTTGTGAACCCCCATGATGTTCATTTATTATACCAGCAGATGATTCAAACATTTATATATCCAGCCCTAATCTCTCTCCTGAATCCCAATTTCACTTCGCTACCTGCCAGTTGAATTTCATATTACTCAAATTTCATTGTTTTAGTGGCAGGCACCACTATCCTTCCATTCACAGAGATTCACGACTTTAAGTATTCACCCCATCCAACCAATAGTGTGAAATGTTTTTGATCTGGTTCTCTTCTAATATTTCTATAATGTGACCTTTAACATTCAGTCATGTATCCATTTGAATTTATTATGCTATATGCTGTAAGATATTGGTCTAAACCTACCCCTTGCCAAACTACTTTCCAGTTTTCCCACTTTGTTTCTATTCAGCAGAGGATTAGTGAAGGGAATTTCCTTTCAACAGAGGGTTAGTAAATTACATTATTTCTGCATCTTCCTTATCTAGTCTATTCCAATGATCAGCTCCACTATTTTTGTAAACAGTAGAAAATGGTTTTGATAATTACTGCTTTATAGTATAATTTGAAGCATAGAAGTGCTAATTCCCTTTTATTCCTACTATCATTATTTCCCCCATTACTTCCCTTTCCAACTTCCAAATGTATCCTTAGAGCATCCTTGGACATTTGTTGCTTGTGGGGCCTTGTGCCCCAACAGCTGAGTTCTCTCCCATAAGAAGCAAACTAAATTTACTTTAAAAGTTGATTTGAGAACACTTATCATACTATTAGCCCTGGGTACATTTTTTTTAGTGTTGGGCTTAGGTTTTAGAATGCTAGTTATGATTTTGTTAAGAGTATTAATAAGTACAGGAGATTATAGAAATGTTAGAAACATAATTTACCTATGTAATACAAAGAATTTGAAAGATTATTTCATGCTGTTCTTCCTAAAAATATGGACTGATGTAGGTCAGAAAATATTATTTAGTTGGTGTGATATTGAACTGATTGAATGGCTGGTCCTAGAGTGTGACACTTAAAGATTTGATGACACCTTGGAAAGAAATCTCTAGTAGTGTGCCCCTGGTATCTGTGATTGACCCTCTTTGTTGACTTTACAAAAAGTTTAGATGGCATTTTATCAGATCTACAGGTATTGTAAAGGTGGATGAAATTGTTAACATGGATTTCAGAGTTATGATCAAAAAAGGTCTCAACAGGCCAGAATACTACAATATATTTAAATGAGATGAACTTTAGTAGGGATAAACATAAAGTATAGTATTTGAGATAAAAAAAAAAACAAAACTACCTTCACAATTATAAAATGGTTATGGTATGGCAAGATATCAAGTAGTTTACTTTAATAAATATTAATAGACTGCCAGTCTCTTACAAGTCATCTGCATGTTAAAAGAAGTTGATTTGTTTTCTAAGTGCAAAGCACCACGATATACACTGGGAGTTCAACAATAAAAGTGTCTTAGTCCCTAATAACTTATATTATGCTGTCTCAATACAAAATTCACACAGATAACTTCCTACTATAGGATATAACATATATAGCAATGAGTAAATGCAAAGTATAAACAAATTAAAAGAAAATGACTTAAAGAGGGAGAGAGTATTAATAACTTGAGGAACCATGAAGGGACTCAAGAGATGTGCCTTGAGGCTAACTACGTAGGAATCTTACAAGGCAGATTTAAGGAGGGAATGCATTCCTGACCTGTTCAAATACATGGAGGCAAGAGGTGCAATGTTATATAGGAGGAATAGCTAGCAGATTGGTTTGACTAGAAGGGAAATAATACAAAATAAGGAGACTGGAAAGGTAGGTGGGAGACATATTGTTAAGGTTTTTGAATATCAAGGGGAAAGATTTTATGTTTTATGCTAGAGGCAATAGGGAGCTATCATCTTTGAGTAGAGGATGGATATAATCAGATATATGTTTTTAGACCATCATTTTGGGGAGAGATTGGAGTCAGGGAGATCAATTAGGAGATTTACAATAATCTAACTAAGAGATGATGAAGAACCGAATAAAGGCAGAGAAGCATACACAGCCATCCCTCACCTCTAGAAGTTTTGAGAAGGGAGAAAACTGAATGCCTTTAATGCCTGAAATGGTTTCTTCTGTGGCATGTAATAACTTTTTCAAATGCATTCTCCTAGTCTGCTTTTGTCTTAAAATTCTCCTTTTTAGCCACTTTCATTGTGAGATACTCTTTGGCGGGAGAGTTTAAGGTTCTTTTTTGATATTCTTTTCTCCATATACTATCCTAGTTCAACAGTGTGACGTGGCACTAAGAAAACTAATGTGATCTTAGGCTGCATTGTAAAAGGCACAGTGTTCAGGATGTTAACCACACTTTCTCCTTTGCCTTAGTCAAAGTACATTGGGGGTATCAGGTTTAGTTTGGGCCCTACATTTTTTTTTTTGCCTTTTATTTTTTGGAGAGGGGAAGGCAGGGCAATTGGGGTTAAATGACTTACCCAAGGTCACACAGCTGGTAAGTGTTAAGTTTCTGAGGTCGGATTTAAACTCAGGTCCTCTTGACTCCAGGACTAGTGCTCTATTCACTGCACCACCTAGCTACCCCGAGCACTACATTTTAAAGAGGACACTGATAAGCTGGAGAGCACCCAAAAGAGGGTAACTAAAATGGTGAAGAGTCTTGAGATCATGCTACATGAGGAGTGGTTGAAAGAACTATTGTTCAGCCTAAAAAAAGCAAAAAGACTTAGGGAAGATATGATAATTAATTGAAGGACTGACACACAAAAAAAGGAATTAGATTTATACTGGTTGACCCCAAAGGGTTGAGGTAGGAGTAATGAATGGAAGTTTTAAAGAGGCAGCTTTAATGTAATATTAGGAATATCTTCTTGACAATAAGCACTATCCCCAAGTGCTGCAGGCTGCTTGGGAGAGAATGGAGTCCCACTCAGTAAAGGTCTCTAATCAAAGCCTGTAGGATCACTTGTCAGGTAGAGGAAGCTTTTGCTTTGGTAATACATGCAGTAGATGAGTTCTGAGATCTTATAACCCTGAGATTGTGGGATTCTTTGAGTATTAGAAATAACCAGGCAGCAAAACACCAAGTGGTATCTTAATATTTGATTTTTAATATATACAATCTCTTACAGAGACTTCTAGGCCACACCAGTTTTTCAGTTTTCTATTCTTTGACATTGGCAGTGTGTTGGCAATGTGTTTTGATTGTTTTGACAGGAACATTTAATAGGCAAAGAGTTCTACCTAGAGCCCATTGTTCAGCTTTGTTGCAATTGATTTGTTACTGGAGTAAGCTCAAGGTTATTATAATAATTACCAGAGACTTTCAAATAATGAAAATGTTTTCTAGCAGAAAGTAGTGTCCAAATCTGATCCTCATTTTCCTCTGCTTTTGAATTACTTCCTTCAAATCATTCTCATTCTGAGGAACTTACCAGTACACCAGATTAACAGGTTGAAGTTTCTTTCTTTCTTTATTTTTTATCATTTTGGGTTTTTTTCTATTGAATCTTTCCAGGTCACAATTAAGTCCAGACCTTATAATGCAATACCAATGAAATGTGAAAACACTATCCCTCAAGTCAAAGGCAGGATTTGAAGAGTGCAGGTGTTCAGAAGATTGCACCCCATGCAATGTTTGACTGTGAGATTCATTATGGCTTATGGGAAGATAGCAGCACTTGGAGAGCTAAAATGATAGAAACACATTTACAGCTTGCTGCCAAGCCATACAGATGTGGAGATAATGTTTAAATTCATGTAATAAAGACATATTCAAGACCACCTGATCTACCTTTGTCACCCTTGTCTCTAGATAGACAGAGCTGGGGGCTTACACACCTGCCAAGAAGTGTGAACATCCCTCTAGGTCTTTGTAAAATGCATCTGTGTGCAACTTTTGATAGCTTTTATAAGGCATACAATTACTGTTCAGAGTAAGTTCCCTTTGGCGGCTTTCAAGCCAAGTGAAGTAAGTGTAAATATTTCTCAGCAGGCTGGAATTCCAAATGCTACTTGGAGCTTGGGCTTTGGATCCTCTTCATCTTGTCTATGCATGTATTTCAGGCAAGTTCAAGCTGAGAAGTTTAGGGGTCAAAAGAAATGGAGTCTGGAAAAATCATAGAAGACTTGTGATAAATATTTACTATTGTGATAAAGTTATGAATGGTGATTTTTCAGTTGCTTTTTTTTTCTTTTAAAAAAGTGATAAATCATGCCGGACTTGCAGGGCTGTACAAAATGTGAAAAACTGCATTGCTCCAGGTATCTCTTCAGCACATGATAATCTTCAATTGATAAGAGATATGCGAAATCATCATTGAGAACATTTTTAGAGCTGGCATTGTATGTTGAGTAGGTAACTCATTAAAACATTTTTGAACTGGAAGAAAATGGTGATGGAAGTGGTTGCAGCAGCCTTTGGGATAAAAAGGATGAAAGACTTGCTTTCTCTTCCCAGTAATATCTCAGCCCCAAGGCTGAGACCATCAGACTTCAATAGCATTACCAAGGACAGTTCCCCTGTGATTGGCAGTCAGTACAAAGGCTGTAATGATTCTAATAGCAGCTTGTGAGCAGGGGAGGGTGAAAAGCTCTGTGGCTAATCAAATTTTTCACACTCAGTGTGAAAGTACCACAAGTATCCTTCATGTCTGCAAAACATAGGGGAAAAAAGAAACATTGAATGCTGTTTAGTGCTTGCAATCCTTTCTTTGGTTGCATGGAACCATCTTTTTCTACTTCAGTTTCCTGGGTTTTAAAACTCTCCCTATTAGCCATTTTCACCACAGGAGGCACTCTCTGTCAGCACAGGAAGATGTCTGACTGCTGCAAACTCCAAAGGGATTAGCATTCTTTTTTATATTATCTTCTCTCTTGGCTTCAGAGACACCATACAGTTCTGATTTTCCTAAATCCCTAGGTGCTCCTTTCTCTCCTCTACTAGCTATCAGAGTCACAACTGAGGTAGAGTTCTTTTGGCTTTTGCACCAGGATGCCAACAAGGGAGGAGGAGTGTCTCTTCTACCCAGTCTCCCTAGTTCAGTCCCGGGCCACCACCAGGTTATGGTGCTCCTCTCCTGCATTCCACTTTGTCTACCAACATCTCTCCCTGGGAGTTCTAGGGTTAGGAACTATGAGCTGTCCTTTGGGGGTAGAATGGGCGGGCAGAAAATACTCCCTGGAAATGTGCTGCCTCATCTCATTCTGTGACCATGTCATGTCCACTGAAACATCCATTCTCCCCACCAATAAATTTGCTCAGAGTGTAAGGATTAATAGGCTTGCCTTTATGAATTCTCTTTTTATTCAAATTCCTAAGATAGTAAGTTTCCCAAAAAATTTGTTCTTTGCACTCTTCTCTTCTTCCCTTTCATTCTGTCACCTGGCAATCTCATTCACTCTTGTGGCTTTGAGTATCACCCCAGTGCAGAAGACTCTCAAATCTTTATTTGTAGCCCTGATCCAGCATCTCTAGCTGCCAGTAGGACATAACCACCTGAATGTTTCATCAACACTTCAGACTCAGTGTGTCCAATACTAAGCTCATTATCTTTTCTGACAAACCTGCTCTTCCTTCTGACTTCTGGTTGTGAAAGCAGGAAACTTACATTTTAAATTCTGGCTCTTCCATTTGTTAAACCTCTTTGATGGGGGAAAGCCACATAATATTTCTGTGTCTTCTCAATATCCTCATCTGTAAAGTAGAGACTACTTAAAGACTAAATAATCTTTAAGGGCCCTTCTAGCTCTTGATCTATACCTTTCCTTCACAGACTTCATAAATTCTGTGTCTGAGTAGGACTTTGAAAGCAGTCATTGTCCCATATCTGGTGCCCACTACGTTTCTCTATGTCATTTTAAAGATGGCATAGAAACACCTGGCAAGTAGAACAGCTTCACTGGGTTCTGGAAAACTGTCCTCCTATGCATACATCCCCTTTTCCCCTTAAAAACATCAAGAGCTTTGTTAAGAGGCTCCTAACAGCATAATTATCAATTGACACCTCATTACATTTTGGAATGGGAACACAATAATGCATTCACATCCTTCCACTTCTACTTCAGCCAGAACAGGAGGTCTAGAAAAGGGGATAATAATGGGCCATGTGACTGATTTAGAGAGGAGCCTTTTCTGCTGTTACTAGAATAAGTTCTTGAAATAAAATCAGCCTCAGAAAGAGAGGCAGTATCCCTGGTGACTCACATTTCAGAATATAACTTAAGAATAGAGAATGTGACTTTCTCTCCCCTCCTAAGGGAAGCAATGGAGTAGTCTATGATAAACTCTAGCAAGACAGAAGGTTAAGGGGTGGCTAGGTGGCTCTGTGAATAGAGCACTGGCCCTGGAGTCAGGAGGACCTGAGTTCAAATCTGGTCTCAGACACTTAACATATACTAGCTGTGTGACCTTGGGCAAGTCACTTAACCCCATTTGCCCTGCCTTCCTCCCAACAAAAAAAGAGAGAAGGTTAAGTACATGTAATTTTAAATAGAACAAAATCAGTGGACAAGATAGGGGAAAGATTCCCAGAGGATTCTTTATCTCTATCTCTCTCTCCTTCTTCTCTTCTCTCTCTAGTGCTACTACATTCTCTTCCACTTCCCTAATCTACTCCTCTCTACTCCTTCCCCTCCCCATCTGTTTCCATTCTCCTCCTTATTTATCTTCTCTCCTTCCCTTTTCTTCCCCCATCTCTCTTTCCCCATTTTCCCTTTTCCCTTAAGCCTTTCTTCCTTCTCCCTCTCTATTTTCTTCTTCCTTTCTTGTTTTGGGATCATGCTCTGTCTCATCACTCACTATCTGTTGAACATCAGGAAAATTATTTAACCACTCTGGATGCAAGTTCCATCCTCTCTAAAAGAAGGGGACTTGTCTAGATAATCTTTAAGATCTCTTTTAATTTTAAAATGAAGTTAATCAAACTCTTCCTCTTCTTTTTTTCTCCCTATCTCCTCTACCTTTCTCCAGCCCTCTCTGCCTCTATATACTTTCCCCTCATTACTTCTGTCTGAGAAATGATTTACTTCCTGAAGTTAATAAACTGCTGGAAAATGAAATTATGTTCATAACTGCATCCCCTTCCAGTAAAAACAAGCCATTTCTTGAACACGCTTTTGGCAAACTGTCCTGATAATTGTTATACTTCTATGCAAGTATATATGCCTAGGCAAATTAGTAAATTTGATAAAGTTTTAGCAGTTGTCCCCTATCCATCCACTCACCCTTGACCCTTACCTCTGAAGCATCTGTCCAGTCATCCCATTACTCTGGGACTCCTCGCCTAGGGCCAGAACCACATGGCTATTTGCCCTTGCTATTGCCACAATTAGCCTTTCTTCTTCCTCAAAACGTTAGCCTTTATCCTCCACTGCAAATTACTGATTCCAAATCTTATCCTTTCAAGACCAATCTCTGTGCCTTACATGTTGACAACTACATTATTTGTGATGTGAGAAAAGGATAAAGGAAATCACCAGGGACTTTCCTTTTCTTCTAGGTAACATGTGCAACATACATAGCCTCCTGGAAGCTGGATCTACTTTGTCTAACTTGAAAGAAGGGAATTTTAGGTCATTCAGGAACGGAAAGTCAGTCCCTTGGCAAGCTGATAGGGATGAGCTTTGGTCGCCAGAACCTCTTAAATCTTACTGCATAACGTTAAGTTATATTTTCTTAGTGTAAGCTGGAAAACTCTGGATAATCTGAAACCTGGATGATCTAGCTCTCCCAGAGTTAGATTTTCAGATTCCCTGAAGGGGTTGGGGAGGATTAGTTTAAGCCCACAGCAGCTATATCCACTCTCCATTTTGGGGCCTGGTGACTAGTACCTCAGTTCCATTTAAGCACTTATTATTAGATTAGCTTTTAGAAAGAGATATTAATTGAAACTATAGCTAGAACAAGTGTACACATTATTTCTCTCAACATCTTACAAGCATAATTCCTCCAACATGATCTATGGGAACAGTCTAGGAATACTTATAATTTAGTTTAAGTCCTATATAGCATTTGTCTCAATAAATTCATGTTCAAAGTCAGCATTATTGCTGGCTTCTGCTGCATTGACAGCAATATCCAGTTTTGATGTCTGGCTTCCTGAATCCCTGTGGTTTGTGGTCTCAGCCCAGATTATAGACTCCTCTTCCTACACCTAGATAAAAAAAGAACAAATTAAAAAGCCAAAGATTTCGTTCTGTTTCTCCATCCAAATAGGCCAGGAGGGGTCCTCAGGTTCCCCTCCTCCTCACTGTATGGAGTAAGTAAAAGAATCACCTTCAACCTCAGATCCGAATGTGGCAAAACCACAAGCATTGCTGAGTTAGGCCGTTTTAAGACAACAGCAACTTCAGTTACAAAGTTAATAGGAAAAAGGATGCTCCCAACTATGTGGTTGGCCAAAGTGAAAAACCAGTTCAAGGTCTAGTTCTGCAGTGGTCCCTCAGGGTCTTCCACCTGAATTATGCTAGCTTACATTGTCCGCACATGCCGCACTCCATTCTTGAGATCACAGAAATGGACTGAAAGGCACCATAAAAGCCACAGAGTCCATCTCCTTCATTTTGCACATGAGGAGGTGAATTGATGCCTCAAAGTTTAAATAGTTAATAGCAAAGCTAGGGTTCAAACCCACATCTTCTGATTCAAAATCCAGGGCTCACATGCAATACTTTATGGTTTTCTAAGTGCTCTCACATACATTATCTTATTTTTACTTCAGAACAACTTTGCAAACTAGACATAGTATATAGTCATAGGTCATAAAGGTCACAGAATTTAAGCACTTCAACTGAAATTAGATATAGTAAACTACACAATCTTTACTTTACAGATGAGGAAACTGAGACCTAAATAGATTTCCTTTTTTGGAAAGAAATATGTCCTATACATCCTACATATCCAGACATAATATTTCTCCTGAACTATAGTTCCACATCAATAACTGATTGCTTAAAATTTCTATATGCATTTCCAGTGGTATTTTTCAAGCACATTATGTCTAAAATGGAACTTTATCTTATCCCATAACCCCTATCATGCCATTTCTCCTCCATGTTTCCCTATTTCTGTCAAGGGTAGCACAATCCTTCCAGTCACCTGAATTCTATACCTGAAAGTTCTCCTTGATTCTTTCCTCTACTTTATCTCTCTTCCTGTCCCATAACCAATTGGTTAATAAGTTTTGTTGATTCTATCTCTGTGCTGTCTCTCACATCTTTTCCCCTTTCTCTACTAATATGGCCATGACCCAGTTGAGGTCCTCATCATTTATTTATTGGAATATTGTGCTTGTTTCCTTGCTTCTAGTTTCTCTTCTCTCTAATCTATCTTACTGTCAGAATAATTTTGCTAAAGAAGTCATGCTGTTTTTCTTTTCCTTCCTGATAGCACTTCAGAAGAGACACATGCTTTAGGTCTTTAGATGGGGAGAAGCTTCAGGGCTCTAGCCAAAGCCTACATGTAGCCCATGAATACAGGCTTTTGTTCTCTGCATATTGTACTTATTTCCTGTTTCTGGTAAAGGACATTGGGGTAGTTATGAGTTTGTGAGATTCAAAATATCAGGAGAGTGAGCTACCAGAAATCCAGGAGCAGGAGTCTGCTGGAAAAGCAGATAGTGAGAAGTGAAGACTTGAGTGACCTATTTGACTGAGCCCAGAAGTAGCAGCTATGTAGAGCAATGGATACTGATGTCAAGAAGACTTCTCCAGGCCTCAGTTTTCTCATCTATAAAATGGAGATAATAATAACACCTACCCCCAAGGGTTGTTGTGACAATAATAGCACCTATCTCCCAGGTTGCTCTAAAGGGCCTTGCAAAACTTAAAGTACTATATATATAAAATGCTAGCTATTATTATTATTAACTATTAAACATTCTAGGATGGCATGAGCTATCTATTTTTTTTTGTTTAAATTTCCTTCAATAACATCTTCTTTGTCCAGAAATGGTCCGGGAAAGAAAATCTCAATCAATGTTTCATTAATTTTTAAAAAGACAAATTCAGATCCAACCTGTGTTATGAGAGGCAATATGGCGTCACTGGAATAGCATTGGCCAGGGAGTGAGAAGCCCTGGGTTTCTAATAGCAATCTAGTCACCAGCTATGCATCATTGGGCAACTTACATAATTGCTCTTGGTCTCTGTTTCCTTGTCATTAAAATGAAAAAGATTATTTTAGCTCTAAAATCCTAAGATCTTTTATAGTGCTTTCAGATTTACAAATAATGTTTCTCTTGATTTTACTACCAACTGTGGGCCCCTCACTGAATGAACAGGAAGGAGGAATTTTGGGGGGATGGGAGGTTGTGAAGCTGACTTGATAAATCCCAAATCAGAGTATTTACAATCATAGCTTTGTGTTGTGAGAAGTGTGCTGGACTGGAAGTCAGAACGCATAGGGGTGGATTCTGCTTCTGTCACTCTATGACTTGCTAACTTTATGACATCGGTCAAACTACTTGCCCCCTGAGAGTCTCAGTTTCTTCATCTGTAAAATAAAGTTTGTTAGACTAGGTGATTTCTAAGGTCCCTTCATGCCCTACATCTATGATCCTGTGTATTACCTCTAATTCACAGAGATGCCATTAGGCAATTTTGTGTAGGAGGCAAGGGAGGAAGAACTTACTGTTATATAGCTGGTGGGAGAAAGGAAGTTTGCATCTATGACATGTCAAAGTTATTGTCATATTGAAGGACTGTTTCAGGGAAAGCGAGAATAGAAGTTGGGTAGTGGGGAGGGGAAAGGTCACTGAGGAAGCCAGTGAACAGTATAATGAGGCTGCTGTCACCTGAGAGGATGCCATGGTAGGGAAGGGGAGGAAGCAAACCACAGGTTGGTGTTATTGGTACATACTGTATTTTGGCACCTTCTAGAGATTATAGCTTTGGTTACGCTACCATAATCCTCTGCTGATTCTTACTACACTTAAACAAGGACCTTTGCTAGAAATCTTCATTCATTCAAATCCAGATTTGGAACTCATCATACATGGAATCAGTGTCTAGCCTGAAACTCTATGCAATATATAGCACAAACACATATGTAATAAATGTTCACTCATAAGAAACAAATGATCTCATGAAAGTGAAGCCACATATACATAGGCAAACACCAGAGAGGATACAGCCAAAACATTTGCAAAATATTTGCACAGGCTACTTTATTTCAGCCAAACATATGTTCCTGAAAACATCTGAATGGTCCTGACTGCACAAATATTTTTGTAAGCATTTGAACTAGCTGCTACTTCACATTTATAAAATCACTAGAATGCTTTGAAAAATTATTTTGAGTCTTCCTCCAAAAAGATCTACTATTGGTCCACATTTTCAAAATATTGATTCATTCAAAATATTGCCCAGCAGTATATTGTTAATATAAGCAATCATGGCAATAAAAGAATATAGATATCTCACACTTAAAGAGACAGATAGATTACAAAAGAACTAATTGGAAAATGGATTTTGGTAAATCAAATTTCATTTCTTCATTAATTGTCATATGAAAATCAAGGTATATTTCAACAGAAAAATTTTGGTCCAAAAATACTAAATTGAAATTTGAAGAGTCCGACTTTTGAAAATCTCAAGTATAAAAGAAAATAAATAAATTGTACTAAAATAATGGAAAATTACTCAAAATACTTTAAAATACAATTGAATGTGTTGTATCTACTATACTATGTGGGAGGCTGATCTGTAGGAAAGAGAAATGTGAGGGGTACAGTTTTCACTTCTTTTGCTATACGACTTTGATAAATAAATTCAATTCATCAGATGTTTACTAAGCAACTATTAAATTTAAGGCACAGGGAATAGATAGAAAACTGTCCTAATGGTAGAGGAGTCATTTCTGCATCCTCTGTTTACATTCACACCACTGGCATAACACAAAACTAGAAGCAAGAATGAAAATGAGAAAACTATATGGCATGCAACAACTCCAATGTGATCTATTTGAATGAGTAATTAATGCCAAAAATGTGAAAAAGATGGAGAGAATTAGGTTGGTGATGATTAAAACACTAAACTTCATAAGATGTTTAAGTGATATAAATCAACTAATATAATAAAGAGTCTAGCAGAGCTTCAAACCATCATTAGTCAACACAATTTGACTTATTTACTATGCAGAGAAATATGGCAGCCAGGAGAAATACCAGTTTAGAAATATTAACACTTGTAAAATCTTACAAGAAAAGACAGTGGAAGCCTATAAGCAATATAAAATAGTGAAAAGCATTGGGGGGTTAAGTTAGTTTAAAAAAAGTTCTTAAAGAGACACAGCTAGGGACATATCTGGATAAAACCGAAAGATAGCAAAAGGAAGAAAAATGGAAAAAAATCTGAAAAAATTTCATAACAATTTTTTTCTTCTTCACTATTAATTACAATGAAGTCATAATATTTGAACTCTAGCCTCATAGTCCCAGAGATTCTTCTAGAGGAAGAAGCAATGGAACTGAAGAGGATAAAGATGGGAAAACAACTGAGCTGTATCAAGTGAATGTAGAGTGAGTCTGTGCTAAAAGCAACACAATTTTGAGAGCATCAATGGATTGAATATCAAAGTATCTGAAGAACAGAAAGACACCAAAGGTAAGTGTGGGGTGGGTGTAGGGGGAGGAATGGACTTATTAGGACATCAATAACCACTGACACAAATGTCTGAGAATACTATATACACTAATTGAGGGCATCATTGATGAAAGTATTTGATGGGAATAAGAAATAGACTTTTGTCAGTGACATTAAAAGGGAAACAATTAACTGGGAAAAAAATTTTTGCAGCAATTTTTTTTCCCATGATGGCTTCACTTTCAAGATATATATGGAACTGATGCAAATTGTTAAACTAAAGATATTAATGCATAGTTTTCAATGGAAAAAGCCCAGGTTGTTTATAGATATTTGACAAAATATATTCTAAATCACCACTAATTAGAAAAATTCAAATTAAAACAATTTTGAGATTCTGCCTGACACCCAGTGGCATCTCTGACCAAAAAAAAAACCAAAAAGAGAAAATGATAAATGTTGGAGAGACTGTGGAAAAACAGATATATTGATTCACTGTTTGTGGACCTGTAAATGGCTACAAAGTTTATACTCAAAAATGACTAAACAGTACATGCCCTTTAACCCAGATATACTGCTAGCCTATATTAAAAAAATCAAAGAAAGAAGAAAAGGTCCTGTTTATAGCAGCTCTTTTTATGGAAAACTGGAAATTCAGAGATTGTCCAATGATTGAGGAATGACTGACTAAGTTTTGGCATATGAATGTGATGGAATATTTTTGTGGTATAAGAAATGAAAAAATAGATGATTTCAAAAAGATTCAGATAGACATGTGGACCAATAGAAAGTGAAGTGAGCATAACAGAACAATTTATGCTATAATACCATAAATGTAAAAATGAACGATTATGAAGACTTCTATAAACTGATAAGTAATGGAATGAGCAAAACCAGATTAAATTATATGAAAACATTATAAAAACAACTTTATAAGCTATAATCAATACAATGACCACTGATTACAGAGAACCAATAATGAAATGTGCTATTTATTATAAAGACATGATAGATTAAGGGTACAGAACAAGAAATATATCTTTTTCTATCTTTATTTGTACACATACACGTTTATACATATATGCGTGTTTGTATACAGCCATTGTGAGAATGTTTTATTTAGCTATGAACATCTGTTACAAGATAGTAAATAGATTTCTGATATTTAAAAAAGTGGGGAAACTACAGATGTGAAGTTTTTCATGAACTTTCATTTGAGTTTACTATATTATTAATTTTACTTAACTGCTTTACTTTGATACATGAGAACTCTCATGAAATAGGTGCGATCTGTAAATGTAATATAAAGAAAATACATCAATAAAGCTAAAAGAAAACAAAAAAGAATTATAAGAAGGCAAAAAAGGATTATACATAATCCTCTTTTTGCAGTTGGATGACTATCGAAAAAACATTTGATTTGGTAGAGCAAAATATTACCTTTAAGACATTCCTTCAGTAAGTTATGTTCCAAATCTAATAATTGGAAACTACTGTAGGGTCCAAGAGCTGGATCCCTATGCCTATGCCCTTTCCAATAAAGGACCCATCTCCTCTGAACCCACATGTGTGGTCCATACTAAATTTGAGGGGTTGACCACCTAGAAGCATCAGACTCCTTTTCTCATATTTTTCCAATCATTAACCCCTTCTGCCATCCCAGCATCCTGTGGGAAAACCTGCATAATTCTTAAGTTTTGGTTCATGTCTAGGATCTTCACAAAGGGATTATTAAAAAGGTATGCACTACATGATATCAGGTATGGGAGAGGTATTTATTTCTTACATGCAAAAGGATTGCTAAAAACAAGACACTCACAAATGAATAGTAACAAAGATTTAAATCGGGATCTAATAACTTAACTACCATTAACTACTATTAAATACTCATAGGAGGCTGATACTTAATTCTCATCAGAATATAAAGCAATACATTGGATTGCTAAAGAGATATTGCATTTCCTCAGTTCTTCACTGTTCCCTTAAAGGCTATGTCTTTTGGGCAGCAAGGTCAGGGCTTGGGCTGCTCTGGTTAATGATCATCTTCTATGATCCAGACATTTACTACTGCCAACAACATGATCTAATCAAAGGGATCCAGGACCTCCACACCTCTAGAACTCATAAAAATGCCTCCACGCCTGGAAAGAGTCATCAAGATGTTCATGATTGGTCACCTATATGTAAAGGCAAGCAAAGTACTTAGTACTTTCTTTCAGCTATTTAATTATTTAGCACCTTGTTTCAGTTCAAGTGTCTTTTAAGCCTTGCCCATGATTATATCACATCTTTGTTAAGAAACAGAACTTGTAAACCCCACAGTGGGAGGAACTTGCTGATGCATCAGGAAGGGGCAGAACAGGGAGGAGCTAATGACCATATATAAGGAGAAGCCCAAGTTGGGAAAAAGCAGAACTGAGAAGAGAACACTTGTGGTGGCAGAGTTGAGAAGGATAAAACTTGTGGTATTCTGGCACTCTGTTTGTCTGTTCTGTCTGTGTTGATTTGTGTTTGTAACACTTTGCATGGAAGCCCTGGGACCTTACGGGAAGCCCTGAAAGAGGATTTTCTTGTTGTCTGTTTACAGAAGTCCTGGAGGAGGGTTTTGGAGGCCCTGGGACTATACTGATAAGTTGTGTTGAGTTCTCAGACCTTGTTGGTGGGTCTGTGTTGATTTTACAGGCAGATAGTGAATTGATGTGGCTGCCAGCAATGAGCATGAATGTTGTTTTGTCTCTGTCAAGCTTTGTCTTCCCAGAAACAGAAATTGTAAAGGACTTGAGGTGGACTGGACACCGTGAGCTTCAATATAGAGTGAGAACTGGATGAGGAGCTGGACGAGGAGCTGAGAAATGCCTACCTTTGAATCCGGGTGACAGTTGGGTAGAGTCAGGCAGGAGCTGGACCCATGGAAGAGGAAACATGGAATCTGAGAGCCAGCCTCAAGTGAAGATGAAAAGATCTCTTCTTGGGTACTTAGTGCTGACTAAGAAGATCATGATTTACTGTGACCTAGGGGTGGAGAACTTTGTATTCCAGAGAATTAGACAATGTGACCTAGGGGTGGAGAACTTTGACCTTTGTACTTTGTGTCCCCTAAGCAGGTTTGCTCCTTAAGGATTATTGAGTTAAAGACTTACTGAATGATATCTTTTGTTTAAAACTGTGTGGCTACTTTGGTGAAAACTATGTGGCCACTTTAGTGATAAGTTGTTATGTTATAACATTGTGAATGCTATACTTTGATTTCTTTGCCTGTTTTGCTTTAATTTACTGCTGAATAAATAGAGAATTCACTATAATATGTGATCAGAACCTTAAATCTGTTCATGGCAGCAGTCCTCTGGAAAGCTGCTCATGCTTGGCTTTACACTATACTCTAGAAAAGAACAAAATAGAGGAAGAAACCAGTGTTCTGAGAATCTCAGGCTTTTCTAACCAATGCATATGCTTTGGTTACAGACACATGATACAGGAAGTCCCAGAGTTAAATGATATTAAGTAAAGGATTGAAGGAAAATGAGAACAAGAGGTAGAGTCACTCCCTTTTTAAAGGTCCACTGAAACACTGGCCCTTCCTATTCAGTGGCCAATAGGAGGATGACTTTGTCATCTACAAAGCACATGAATCCTTCAGTGCTGAGTCACCATGGCCATCTGGAAGATGTCCACATCATTCTTAAAGCACTGAAATGCTGAGCTAGTATACATAGTTGTCTGGAAGCAACAGGGAAGCTCTGTGCAACCCTCAGTGAGATTTAAATACATCAGAATTGTATATTTCCTTAGTGAATGATAAAGCATGTACTAAAATACTACATGCCATGTACTGTTTTATGTTTTAGGGATGCAAAGAGAAAAAGAGAGACCACTCTTATGCTCAGGAAAGTCATACTCTATTTGAAGTAGACAAATCATAAAAGAACATTCAGTTACAAGGTAGATAGAAAGATAAGAGTTACTAAGGGCACATAAATGTTTTAAAAATTGGTATCAGAGGAGGACCAGAGCCAAGGTCAGAAGGTGATAAGAAGGGGGAAGATGGTGGTCACAACAAAGAGAGTTTTTTTTTTTCTGTACCTAGCCTGGTCTTGCCTATAGACTCTTAAGTTCACAACTGATGAGTTAATGGTTGCAAGAATCATATGGAGGTCCATTTGCATGACAGGTCATCCCAGACTAGGAAAAGCACAAGGCTTCAGGGGTTTCACTCTATGTGCTTCAAAGGATGCTGAATCCTATATTCTTGATTCTTTCACCTAATGACCAGGCCTACTAGACAAGTGAGTCCATCTTTTAGGAACTGAGTTATGTTGTTACAGTCTTTTATTTATTTATTAGAAAAGAGGCAATAGAAATTAAACAAGCTGGAATTGATCATCTCATAGGATTAGTTTCAGAGAGAGCCCAAGTGCTGTCTGGGAACCAGCTGGGTCTAGGAGAAGCTAAGGATATATAGCTAAATGGTAGATATTTTATTAGGTATTGTTTATTATTTTTATTTTTCCTATGCTGACTATGCAGTTAAGGATTTTTTTCTTCCTCTGTTCACTTGGGGAGTCAACACTATTATGCCAGTCATGTAGTTAGGCTACATGAAATAGAGCAGGTTCAGAGAAGGGGGAGAGGGACTGGCTATCAAAGGTGGTAGCTTGAGAGCTGAATCTGACTAGGTTAATCCACAACAATCTATACCCCCTAGATGGCAGGTAAGTGCTGCCCTGTAGAGAGAGGTAGAGCTAAAGGATAGAAGGTCATCTACTTTCTGAGAACCACAGAGAGATCAGCACTTTCCCAGCACTTCTGACCAGTAGGATGCATGTACACAACCTTCAAGGTGAGTGTGGGGCAGATTGCCCAATACTTCATCCTCCTGCTAAACAAGACCAAGGTAGTGGTCCACAATGCCACCTAAGGGTTAAGTGTAAAATAAGTAAGTTGGATTATATTATCTCTAAAATCCCTTTTAACCCTACATTTTAGGATCTTTATTTCAGGTCAGTTTTATTTTTGCTTCTTTTGGTATTTGTTATTGTGCAAACCTATGATTTCATTGGTAGATAAAATGTTTTCCACCAATTCAGTTTTACAACTTCTCTTCAAATTATTGTTTAGAATACTGCCTGGGGTAGTGAGAGATTAAGGGACTTGCCAAAAGTGAGAAAGCTAGTATCAGAAATAGAACCTGAACCCATATCTTCATTGACTGTGAGCCCAGCTCCATCCACTACAACATGGTTCATGTGTGTGTGTGTGTGTGTGAGAGAGAGAGAGAGCCACACAGACAGACAGAGACAAGAGTGTACAAGTCTGAATGACTATTATAAAGAGACTCATTCTGTTCTCTTTGAGGAATTTATCATGTTCCCACTCTTTATAACTCTAAGTTGTTGACTTATTTAACACTATGGGTTAATATTGTTAATGGAACAATTCTATTTGGCATGATTGTCAATGTTTTTTTTTAATTGCAAATAACCTTTTACATAGCAAATTCCCTGAAAAGAATTATTTAAATAATTCATTGTTTCTGTAAAGTCAGGTTTCCTTTAAGTTAGATACCCTTATAATTTCTAGAATAGTTGAACCTAAGGGAAAAACTTAGGGAATGGATTCCCATTTACCTAAAAGAACGGGAAAGATCTTGTGACTTCAGAAGGATGAGTACAGCTATGATTTTTTTTCCCAAAAGAGATGCACAAGGCATATGTGAAATGGGGTACTTTTAAAATAGCTCACTATCCAGTATTTTCATGTTCTTTGTTACAGGAGGCTTCCTGTCACAGAAATCTATGATACCTTCTTCATGACAAAACCAACAACAGACTCTAAGACAAGTCTCTCTTAAACCTCTTTCAATAATGTGAAAACTGATCTAAGAAAAAAAGGAGCAACGTCAATGCTTGAAATAAAGGAATGAAATTGTAAAGCAAAAGCTGAACTCTCAAATAATGTAAATGAAAGGAAGCTAGGTGGCATAATCATCTTGGAGTCAGGAGGACCTGAGTGCAAGTCAGTTAACCTCTACTATTCTCCTTCTCCCCAAAAAAGAATGCAAAGGATATTTTCTTATTTGCTTTGTCAATATTAGACAACATAGTTCTGTTAGATATTAAGTAAGATAAAATAACAAAAACTTTTAAGGATACTGGTTAGAGAAAGCATTAAGGATGCTTTATCTAACTTTTCAAGGGATAACCTACTTATCAACTGAAATCAAGTTTTTCTCCCCCATGGAGAAATCTATTATCACTGGTTTTTTTTGTGGGGGGAATAGTTACATTTTTCTTCCATGTCAATTTGATCATCTTCACGATTTTTGAGGCATTCATTTGCTTTTACTATTTTAGAAATGCTATTTTTGTGAATTTGTAGTAATTCACCATTCCCTAATGTAAGCATCCACAGCAAAGAGAACATAAGCCATGTCTATGATTTTCAGGAAAACTGGAATCTGGCACAACATGTCTGATATTTAGACTTTTTCATGGTTGAAGCTGATCATTGTGTTCAAAGGAAATATTTTACAAAGTTCATTATGAAGCATTAAGTTACCTGAATGAAATCACTCATTATTTAATTTGTGTTAAAAATAACTAATTACAAGCACCTACTATGTGCAAAACATTATATCAGTGCTAGGGTAGATACAAAGTTTAAGTTAGATACAGATCAGATCCCACAGACCTTGAAGTGTATAATATTATATTATGAAAACATCACAGAGTTATTTCACAAAGTGATATAGAAGTCCAAAAAAAAAAATCTAAAGTAAGGAAGGTACAAGGAAGAAGGTAGATACCAACTTTGATGAACTCATCAAGGAGACAGCATTTGTACTGGGCTTTAAAGCACCAATCAAAAGAAAGTCATGTGGTAGAAAAAACAATGGGTTTGGAAACAGAGGAGCTGGATTTGAATCCTGGTTCTGCTGATTAATACCTATAGCTCACTTAAGCAAATCATTTAACCTCTCTAGGCTTGAGATCTAGAAAATGACAGTGTTGAAACGGATGATCTCTAATGTCTCTCACTACTCTAAATCCTGTGAGTCTATGAACAAATAAAAATCAGTGAGTACAGAGGACATAAAAAGAATAAATATTTATTAAGCATTACTATGTATTAGGCACTGTGCTAAGTGCTTTACAAATATTATTTCATTTGATCATCACAACCACCCTTTGAAGTAGGCAGTATTATGAGTCCCATTTTGCAACTGAGGAAACTCAGGCAGAAAGAGGTTAAGTGACCTGCCTAGGATCACACAGCTAGCAAGTATCAGAGGATGAAGTTGGAGATCAACTTTAGAGATCATAAGCAAGTTATGTCAATGTCCATAATAGGAAACTTATTGAGCTCTCTTCTGTGCTGTGTGTGGTGATCCTCACACTGTCAATGAATTCATTAAAATAATGCAGAATTAATTTGGGGCAGAAAAAAAAGAAAACTGATTTTTAATAACTCGAGACTGAGAGTAGTTGCTCTCTTTCTAAATGCCTGAATATAATGGAGAACTTACATACACCATTACAAACTATTTGAAGATTTGCACATCTCCATGAAATGAACCTGAAGGAAAATGCTTAGAATCAGAGGTGACGCACAAACAATAATCTTATGGATTTTCAATTCAAGATTGAATTAGGTGAGGTATAGAAACTATAGAGAAAGTCACCTTCTCTCAGAGGTAAAACCAAGGTAGAATGTCTCAATATAGAATAATGTTGACATTTTTATTTATATGAAATAAAACAAAATAGTAAAACTTAGAGAATTCAGTGTGATTCCAGCTTAATCAATGTACCCCAAGGTGATCTATCTGAGTGTAATCCAGCATACATATACTCTTAGCCTAGAATTCAATAAGTTTTATCCAGGGTTCTAGAAGATTTAAATTGGGAAAGTTAAGCATCCAGGAGTAGTGAGTCTCTCATGTTCTCAAATAGGAGATTTTAGGCAATACTGAAATAGTATTACTTCTATATCAGGAAGGTGAATTTGTCCAATGTCTTAAATTCCAGCAAGTAAAATATAAAAAGTTAATTAATTGATGCATTAATGGCCAATCTGATTCTTCTGTATAAGGAGAGGAAATGAATAAGCATTTATATAGTACCTACTATGTTGCAAGCACTGTGCTAATAACTTTCATGAATATTATCACATTTGATTCTTACAATAATCCTGTGGGGTAGGTGTTTCCTCAATTGAGGAAACTGAGGCAATCAGAGATTAAGTGAATCACACAGTTAGTAAATTTCTATGTCCAGGATGAAACTCAGATCTTTCTGATGCCAGGCTCAGTCTTCTCTCTATTAAACCACTAGTTGTTTGGATAACTCTGTTTTAAGTGCCTTTACTGCTCTTAAGAACGATGGCCTTGGAATGGCTCAGTGATGCAGTGAATAGAGCACCAGCCCTGGAGTCAGGAGGACTTGAGTTCAAATCTGGCCTCAGACATGTAACACAAAAACTAGCCATGTGACCTTGGGCAACTCATTTAACTCCAATTGCCCTCCCCTCTCCAAGAAAAAAAAGCAAAAAAAAATAATGGCTTAGGTAAATTTCTTCACCTCTGAGCCTCAATTTTCTCACCTGTAACAGAAGAGGTGACAATACATTTATGTTATAGACATGGTATGAGTTTCAAATAGAAAAATATACAAAAATGTTTTGCAAACTTTAAAGTGCTAAAATGTGAATTATTGTTATAAATTTCATCTAGATTTGGCTTTGAATTTTTTTCCGGTGCATTTTTTTGTTTAATTTCATTTTATTTGATCAATTATATATGAAAAATTAACAGTCATTTTTAAAACTTTTGAGTTCCAAATTCTCTTCCTCCCTCTTTCCCTTCTCCATTCCTTGAGAAGGCAAGCAATTTGATATAGATTGTACATGTGAAATCACCTAAAACTTATTTCCATATTAGCCATGTTGCAAAAGAGAAAACAAACAAAAAAATCACTAGAAAAATAAAGAAAGTAAAAAAATTATACTTTGATCTGCACTCAGATACTATCAATTCTTTCTCTGGAGGTGGATAGAATTTTTCATCATATGTTCTTTGGAATTGTCTTAGATCGCTGTATTTCTAAGAATAGCTAAGTCATTTATAGTTGATCATTGTACAATATTGCTATTACTATGTACAATGTTCTGGTTCTGCTTATTTAATTTTTCATCAGTTCATGTAAGTCTTTCCAGGTCTTTTCTGGGAATTTTCATTTCCTATAGAACAATAGCATTCCATCACAATCATATACCACAACTTGTTCAGCTATTACCCAATTCATGGCGATTCCCTCAATTTCCAATTCTTTGATAACTCAAAAAGAATGCTCTCAATATTTTTGTACATATAGGTCCTTTTCCTTTTTCTTTGATCTCCTTAGGGTAGAGACTTTACAGTAGTGGTACATCCTGTTCACCCTGTCCTAACATCTGCAAGTGGCCCCAGCCCCAGCAGTGCCTAACCCAAAACCACAGCTGTCAGGGGGTCAGGCCCCATGGCCAGAATTCGCTTTGCCCTGCCTCCAGGAACCAATGGGAAAGTCCTGACATAAGCAATCACAGCCCTAGGATTCCCATTTTGTGACTAGTGCCCTCTGTTTTACCCTCAAAGCCTAGCCAGTGTCTCCAGTGCCATCTGAGCTCTTGTTAGGCAGACCCTGTCCAGCTGCTTCCTGGGAAGGTCCTGGTGGTCCTGGCAGTGCCTAGTGTGACAGTACAAGGTTGGGGAGGCAACCAACATCTGCCCTTGGTTTGCCTACCCTTCTCTGTTCTAGTTGGAGAAATTTATTAACTGGGTAATCTTGGGCAAGTTATCTTGTCTCTGTCCCAATTTCCTGATTTGTAGAGAGAAAAACAATAATGGTACTCACATGTAATGTTAAAGAGATTTAAGATCTTCCCTACCCATTAATAGGCCTCAAGAGGAGCCTATTAAGGGAAGCTTGCTTAGGGGAGTCTTGCTTGTAGGAAGGCTTTCACACCTTTTGTTAATTTCTAATTAGGCACTGAGTCAGAAGGGTTGTGATGCCCTCTGACTCTAAAAAGGGTATATATATATATATATATATATATATATATATATATATATATGTATATGTATATGTATATATGTATATGTATGTATACACACATACATACATACATACACATGTATATAGTCGGGTTAGCATTGTGCTATAGATCTCATTCATTGGAATAGTGTTCTATTGATTTGACTAGGTGAGATTCTGGGTAGCTGTTAAGGAGCCTCCCTCCTCCAACCCCCACTTTGAAAAACCCAGATATTGATGATTCTCTCTCTGGCAACTATGTATGTATTGCCTTGGTCAGACAGTTGGATCTGTCTGTTGATCTGTGCTAATTTCTCAGACAGTTAGAAGCCCTGTCTGTTGGTATTTATTTCTCTGCTTGTATTTTCTCTATTTTCTTTGGAGTTCAGGGTACTGACTTTTCTCCTGAACTAGTAAATTTAATTTAAAAAAAATTGTTGACCCCCAAAACAGATTTCCTAGTAAAGCAGATCTAAGAAACTGTGCTAGCAGCCATCCTGAGTATGTCAGTGTGGTTGCTGCTACAACACCTCCCAAGGTTGTTGTGAAGATCAAAATAATATCATTGTAAAGTGCTTAACACAGTGACTGGCATATCTTAAGCACTACATTATTTCTTTGATTAAATGTTATTGTTCCATACCTGATAACTCTAAAGTAGTTTTAAAATGACAAAGATAGTAAGATCAATGATTTTATACCTTGTAATTTGGAAATGCAATCAACTGAATTGATGTTGAATGAAGTTTTGTTTCACATTTTAAATACATGATATTGTATATATTATTATTGTATTTCTAAATTCTCATATTGTGAAATTTAATAGACCATTGTATTAGAAATGCTGTTAGATAAAACAACTTTTTAATTTGGATGCTATTATAGATGAATTGGACTTTTAAAAGGATGTGGTAAAAATAAATATTTGAAAATTCATGTTTAATGAGGTTTGTTTTGTTACAAAACTAATAATAATAATATTTACTATAGTAGTAAATTTTCATTTGAAAATCTTGGTTATTATGAAAGTGAATAGGGTGGTTTAAAGATGTATCTTCAATATATTAATGATGAGTCAACTATCAGGTATTTGCTGTACATCTTAGGCCACAGAAAATGTGTAGTTTTAATTTATCGATATGGGATTAATGAAATGTTAATTGTTAGGGAAAAATCAGGACACATATTCAAGTTATATGGCAATCTGCTTGCACTGTGGTTGGTGAAATTTTGCTATTTATGGTAAAAATTCTTGGGACCATAATTTACTACTGTTTTGAATTTTGATTACAGCAATAGTTGTCTGAATTGTCATGAAGACAATAACAAAAATGCCATGTGTTACAGTGTGGGAACTGCTAAAGGTAAATGTTGGTGCATGGGAAAAGTTTTGGGGAGGACCTGAGCACAGAGTAGGTAGGATCCTCCTGACTCTATTTCCACATTGTACTATTTCCTTTCTGCAAAGGAGGTCCCTTCATACTGCCTCAGGTCCCGCCAACTAGGTTTGGGACTCTAGTATATGTGTCCTTGCAGGCCATTTTTTCTCACTTTGACATTAATTTTCTGTTTGATACTTGACTCTGCTGTCTCTAGCTTACTTTGTTTGACTCTGGCCACCCACATGTTAGAGGCTGTTTTTATCTGGTTGATAACAATTTTATAGCCCTTTCAAGGGTATAGTTCCAAATTGCTCTCTAGAATGGTTGGATCATTTCACAGCTCCATCAGCAGTGTCTCAATTTTTCCTCATCCCCTCCAACATTTGTCACTTTTTGTCATATTATTGGCTATGGATTTTTAAAAACCTTGTATGAAGGATAACATTTCAAAGATACAGTATTAAAAATATGCTTATGTCAAAAGTTTCTTTTAAGATAAAAAAAAACACTTATACTACTCACTCTCTGTGAATAGACTGTTTTGACATCAACAATGAAGTTAGAACTAAGGCAATAGGTACTACAGAGCAGTGGATGGAGAGAGAAGTTTGTAATCATTGTTGAAGTTCTGTCTTTTTTTTAAAGCGATTGGGGTTAAGTAACTTGCCCAAGGTCACACCACCAGTCTTTTTTTTGTGTGGGTGTTAAGTATCTGAGGCCGGAACTGATCCTGGGTCCTCCCGACTCTAGGGCCGGCACTCTTACTCACTGCGCCACCTAGCTGCCCCTGAAGTTCTGTCTTTAATCTACACTGGCCCATGTGGCCATGTGTAAGTCATTTAATCAGCATCTCAGTGGTTCTTAGGCTATATGTGATAGGTAAGTTGCTGATTTGCTTGGGGAAGAGGGAGAATTCTATACCATGAGTCCCCATACAAATTCCAAATAACAAAAAAGAAATTTTAAAAGGTAGGTAAACATTTATTCTTGAAAAGTTATATAAAGACTTCTGTAAGGAGAGCTGGATGAATAATAATTTCTAAGTGTCATTCCTCTTTGTTAATTCATGATAGCAAAAAATGAACTATAAAAGCAAACAGACAATAGCAAGAGAAAAGAAATAATTCTTCTTTATGAAACCTTTCAGGATAAGCTAGCAGAGAGACAAAAGAGATAAGCAGGAAAAAAGAGAAAAGGAATTAAAGGAAGAGAAAAGGAATTAAAATAAGAGAAAAGGATCAAAATTATAGCTCAAAGATGAAATACAAAGGGAAGAAAATAAGAGAATAAAGTATTCAGAATAAATAATGATAAATATTACTAAAGCAGTGGATTGTGTGGGGAAAAGAGAATAACATAACTGAAATGCAAAAATTCAGATATATAATGGAAAACAAAATAAAATTGAAATACCTCCAAATTTGAAGGACCTCTTGGTTGCAAAAAAGTACAGCAACTGACCATAGATATAAATATAGTAGCAAAAACTCAGAACTATTTTTATCCTAGTAAGAAGTGAAACATACATGAACTTCATATTTTAGGAAATAACAATAGTTTCCAGAAGTATTAGAGAGGGCAAAGTGTACTTTATAGAATCTACAGGGTGCCCTCAAAGAAGAATCCCAAGTTTAGCTCAACCATAAATGTAGTCATCAAATTAAAGAACCTCTTATCAGTGAAAAGACCCTGCAATTATCCAGGAGGAAGCAGTTACGTTATAAACAAATAATGATTTCAGAATCATTCAAGACTATGTGTTGACAATAAAAAAGAAGGAAAATGCCAGAAAGTTATATTTCAAAAAGTAAAGAAAATCAACTTTCTCCTACCTAAACATATCTTGGGAAGCTAAACATATTCTTGGGGCAGGTAGTGCAATGGATAGAGCAATGGACCTGGAATCAGGAGGACCTGATTTCAAATGAGACTTCACTTAACCCTGGGTAAACCTAGGTGAGATCCTGCGCAAGTCCCTTAACCCTTATCTGCCTTAATTTCCTCAATTGTAAAATGGGGATAATAACAGAATCTACTTGGCAGAGTTATTATGATGATCAAATGAGATAACATTTGTAAAGTGCTTAGCACAGTACCTGGCATATATTAAACTCTCTATAAATTATTATCCCATCCCCTCACCCCAATAAGAAAAGATGAGCTTTTTAATCACTAGCTCAGGCCTTTCCATGAAGGGCTTCAGGAGGGGTATCAGAGTCCTAAATCATGACCAAAGTCAAAGTCTTTCTGCTAGTTTAACCTGAGAATTTTTGGAAGAAAAATTCTTTCCTTTCCCATCTTCTTCTGGTTGTCCATTTGTTTTGTTTTGTTTTGTTTTTTTGGTTCATTTCTTACTACCAAAAATTAACAAAGAAGAGTGAGACTTAAAATTTATTGCCCATTAGTTCAGTCCCTTCCAAAGCTGCAGAAAGGACCAAAGCCCAGAAACTATTGTCATCCAGGTTTTCTGACTGTCCTAATCTGTCCTTAAGACTGAAAAGTCTATATTGTTATTAGCAGCCCTCTACTCCAGATTTTGTTCTAAGGGGTAAACAAGATAGAAGTTCTAGAAATTGAGGACCCAAGACAAATTTAAAATAAATCAAAAGGGAAGGGACCTTCACCAATTGTTCCTATTAGGGAAACTGAAAAAAAAGAGGAAACACAGGAAAATCTCTCACTTAATTAATAAATACTGTGGATTAAGAGAACCTCAGGATAGAATCCCAGAAGAATATAATTTATTACAGAAGCAAGCAAAATAACATAAAAAGACTGAATATATTGAACACAGGTACTCTGAGAAATAAAGAAAGGAGAGATGGAAGAAGAAATAAGGATTTAAATTAGAGTGCTTGGAGAAAACCTTATAAAAAGAATAAAGAACTTAACACCAAAATTGGCAAAATAGCAGACATGGTGAAAAATAAAACAGAAAAAATAACTAAATAAATTAAATGATACAACAAGAAACATTAGAGACAAAAGGCAGGAAAAATGGAAGAATACAAATAATCTTATTATTGGTACAACTGACTTGAAAAACAGGATAAGAAGGGGGAATTTTAGAATTATTGGATTCCAAAATAAAAGCATGATAAAACCAAACTAAAAACTAATATTTCAAGAAATAATAGAAAATAATGGTCACAAATTATTGGAAGTAAAGGACAAATTGAAAATTGACAGAACACACAGACCATCCCTTGAAAGAAATTCCGAATTTAATAGACTCAAACATATGATTGTTAAACTCAAAGTTTCAGTTCAAAACAAGAACAAACAAAATACTAAAAAGCCTACTTACAGCCAAGAAGAAAGATATGATGTACCAAGTGATCTTAGTTGAAATTACACAGGATTACATAGCAAATATAATAAAGGAAATAAAAATGAGGAGTAACAAAAGGCAAAAGAAAGGCCTACATACAAGAATATCCTATTTTGCAAAACAAAATTTAATCCTAAAAGGGAAAAACCTAGAGCTTTATAGAAGTGCTGACTTAACATTGTAAAATAAATAAAAATCAGGATTGGGCAGATTCTTTGAAACACAGAGGCAACAAGAGAAACCTGTAAACCAATTTGAGTAATTTGAAAGGGCCAAATGATGATCAAATGCTTCTATCCTGAAAAATTATTTCTCTTCTCCTAAAGTACACTAAGTACTAAAGTAACTCGAAGAGTCAAAGAGCAATAATCTTAGAGAGGAAGGAAGCCTAAGGATAGAAGAAGGAAGAAGATAGATGAGTTTACTACTTTTTGTAATTAAAGAAAAATAGGAGAAGACTAATTGGGGGCAGAGAAATAAGGAATTTCATGAACCTCAATCTTATATGAACTGTGTAAGGGAAGGTTGAGAGTAGTGATTGGATGAAAAGAAGAGTATAGTATAAATAGAATAATAGGTATTGTACGGGGAGGAAATGATAATCAAGAAACAAATTTTCACATGCAGAGGGGAGGGAGGGAGAGAAGGAAGGAAGGAAGGAAGGAAGGAAGGAAGGAAGGAAGGAAGGA
>NW_027186523.1:3538835-3539128 GCF_028583685.1 Petaurus breviceps papuanus | reverse complement strand
AAGGAAGGAAGGAAGGAAGGAGGGAAAGAAGGAAGGAAGGAAGGAAGAAAGGAGGGAAGGAAGGAAGGAAGGAAGGAGGGAAAGAAGGAAGGAAGGAAGGAGGGAAAGAAGGAAGGAAGGAAGGAGGGAAGGAAGGAAGGAAAGAAGGAAGGAAGGAAGGAGGGAAGGAAGTAGGAAGGGAGGAAAGAGGGAAGGAGGGAGGGAAGGTGGAAGGGAAGGAAGAAAGGGAGAGAGAAAGGGAAGGAGAGGGAAGGGGAGAGAGAGGGAGAGGGAGAGAGAGAGAGAGAGAGAGA
>NW_027186523.1:3425432-3538735 GCF_028583685.1 Petaurus breviceps papuanus | reverse complement strand
GAGAGAGAGAGAGAGAGAGAGAGAGAGAGAGAGAGAGAGAGAGAGAATTGTGCTAGGGAAGAAGGTAACAATTCAATTCAATAAACATTTATTAAGCACCTGTTGAGTTCTAGGAATACAATTTTTAAAAATCCCATCTCTCAGGGAGCTTACAGTCTAATGGGGGAAGACAATACACAAAAGGAAACTGAAAAGCAGCCCCAAAGGCTTGGCTTCCTAGAGCTAAAAGGAAGTAAGGTTGTTGATGGATCTGGGTGAAAAGACAAACAAGACATCATTGTTGAGTGGTTCCAGTATGGAAACTCTGGATAAGCAACTCATTTGTTGCTGCTGAGAGAGTTGCCTGGGCCACCAAAGATTAAGGGACTTATCCATAGTCACATGACCAGTATGCTTCAGAGGCTGCACTGGTTAAACCCTATGCTCTTGACTCAAAGGCACACCTTCTATCCATTACCTCAACAACAATATTAAATAAATATGTAATGGCTGGTTCTTCTTTCCCAGAAGAGTCTCTCTAACCTTCTCTTCTGCATTCCATGTACTCTCCATCTTTTTTAATTTAAACTCTGGGATTATATGTTATTGACAGATCTGGGAAGGCAACCCTTCTCATTACTATAGTCAAACAAATTGTCAGTCTCTTCAGCACAGGAGCTGTCTTGTTTGTCTTTTCACCCAGATCTCTGTTAATACTTAGTACACCTCTTTGAAATATAATCTAATCTATGAATAGTATTTGAAAGCATCTTATGTATTATTATTATTACATGTGTATTTGATATCTGCATTATTATTACATATGTATTACATGCGTTTGGTATATTTATAACTAGAAGGCATTTTGAATGTGTGTGTGTGTGTGTGTGTGTGTTTGTAATTTTTCATGCAGAGGTAGTCAAATTGACCTTCACTTTGAAGGTTCTATACTTTTAAAGCCTTAGAAAAGGCATGTATAGACAAACCTAGAGATTCTTAGTGTGATTCCAATGAAGTTTGAGTGAACCTCCTGAGAACATAGGTTCAAAATGATGGGGAGATTTTTTTTATTTTGACCAAAGATCCTGCTGGTTAGAAACTTGAAAGGAATCCTAGATCCAAAATAGTATTAAGTAAGTGTTCCTTCAATATGAGATCATTATGTTTCTCTTCTGAATCCAAATACTAATTGCAACCTTGCTGTGAGCCTACAATATTAAGGCTATCATAGCCATGGCAACAGAATTCAACATTAAGTGGAATTTGTATCATCTGCACAGGAATTCTAGTTACTTGGGTGGTAGATGAGCACTTAACAGCATCTACAATCCACAAGTCAAAAGAGAGAACTTACATTGTCATTGCATACCTTTAGGTAATTTTGTTACACATACTCTGTTATCTTTTAACATTTTGCATATCTCTATAATTAATTTCCATATAGGATGGTTTGTTAATCCACAGACACAAATAAAAGCACAAATTAAAATTTCAACAGGCACTTTATAATGGCCCATTTACATTTCAAAATTAAACCCATAATAAAAACTTTTGTGTGCTTATAATTGGACTGATTTTTAACATCCAATGATAAACATCTATGTAAATAGCCTCCCAAAGATTTTACACTTAAGAAAGAAGCACTTCAAATGAGTTGCTTAAAGTCACCTTCTCTGCTTTGCATGATAATTGTAATGCAAAATAATAAACTCACAGGGCACCAAGTACAACACTTCTTGGATGATAGGGTGCCATTTGTATTCAGATAATTAGGCATTTAAAATCTACCAATACCAATTTTAAAACCTACCAATTAAAAAAAAACAGTGCTTACAGTAAACTCATTGAAATAATTTTCCATTTGCCTTTGCTAGGCTTTCAGAGGAAATCTGTCTACAGCTAACTGTTTATGTTGAACCAAAGATTTTGTTTATGTGCAGGAAGTGAGGTGTAGCTAAAAGTTCATAACCAGAGCAAAAAATCTTTGTATCAAAACAAAGTGTATTTTGTAACAAGATGTTGTATGCTTTGAACATTCTCAATTGTTAAAAAAAAAAAATGAACCTGTCACACTGGTGAAAAGACTTGTTGCTATTAGAGACATTGAAGAGTTAACTGAACAACATGTTTACTTTATCCAAGGTTAAGTTGGAAGGAGTAACAAAGGGTTGCCCTCCATATAGAAATGAAACAAAACAAAACAATAATGTGACTTTCACGTCTAGTGAAAATGAATATACCTTTTCAGTAACGTGTTACATAAAAGGATTTTTGAACTTTATATGGCAGTATTAATAACTATTTATTTGTCCACTTGTTCAATAAGTCTGAATAGAAACCTTAGTGTTTGGAAAGATAGAGAAACAAAGCCATGCAGTTCACATTGGTTCCTGTCCTTTCCTCCTCAAGGATGCATACACATACACACACACACACAAACATACACACACACACACACAGACACATATATATATATAATTTTGTGACTTGGACAAAATGAAGACCCTTGTAGGTAACCTAAGAGACTGTAGCATTGTAATGATAAGATCCGCTTCTTATCTCTTTAT
Organism: Petaurus breviceps papuanus; assembly: GCF_028583685.1. NCBI lineage: Eukaryota > Metazoa > Chordata > Mammalia > Diprotodontia > Petauridae > Petaurus > Petaurus breviceps. Next base: position 3,536,189 of record NW_027186523.1, on the reverse strand, counting down.
ATAGCCCTGGTGAAGGTGAAGTGAAGGATTTTTATTTTTTATTTTTTTGAGTTGAGATGTAGAAAAATAGGACAGGACTTTAGTGTGGCAGGGGATGAAGTCTTGTCATGATGTGTCTAAGAAACCAAAAGTGTTTTTGGTGGTCCTACTGTGGGCTTCACTCTATACTAGGTACTATGGAAGATAAAAGAAATGTATGGCATAGTCTCTGCCCTCAAGGAAGTGATAATCTATATGGGAATAAAAGGTTAACAGACAAGAGCAAATAGATACAGATAGAACAATAGATAAAATACATATTATGTCACAAAGTGCTGAATTGTGTACTGTAGGAGCTTAAAGAAGAATGGCAACAATTGAAAACTGAGTGAACACGGAAAACTTGCTTAATGGAAGAAGCCATTTCTTGAGGGCTGGCTAAAATTTATGGAGAGAGGGAAGGGATCAGACTGGTTCTTCTAGGGATGAAGAATATTATGAAGGAAGGTACAGAGGTAAGTATGACACACCCAGGGACAATAAGGTAATCAGTCTAATGAGAGTGTGTGAAGGAATAGTGGGAAAAAAGTCTGCACAGATAGGGTGAAGCCAGATTATAGAAGGCACTGAAAGCTAGACATAGGCAGTTAGATTTTATGTACTATGTTACCGTATAAGGAGTAATAGAAGCTTTATGAGTCAAGTAGCAACATGAAAGTGAGTGCTGAAGAACAATATCTGGCAACAGTGTATAAAGTAGGTTAGAGGAGAAACAAGACTAGAATCAGGGAGATTAACTGCTGTAGTAGCCAAGGCCTGAGAGATGGATGGTTAAAGGGTTTTCAGCGAGAGTGGAGAGAAAAGAATGGTTGTATGAGAGTCATTTTGAAAGTATAATTAATGGGACATAATTTTGATATAAAGTAACACTATACATTAGAAAAGAAGTGTAGGTCTGACTAAGCAACAAATTTGATTTAGACGTCATCTAGCAGGCAGCGTGGTGTAGTGGAAAGACAGCTCACCTAAAAGCCAAGGGTCAAGGTCCACTTCCAGCCTTGTCATCTTGGGCAAGTCACTTGGTCACTCCTCAATGCCACTTGGGCAACTCTTAATCAGTCAGTCAATAAATGTTCATTAAATGCCTCCCAGGGAGGGGAGTGTGTTCCATTACCTTCTGTGTACCAGGTACTGTACTAAGCCCTAAGAATACAAAGGAAAGCAAAAATCAGTCTCCTTATCTCAAGGAGCTCTCAATCTAATGAGCGAGACCACATGTAAACAATTATGTACAAACAAGTTATATACATGATAAATGGGGAATAATCAACAGAGAGAAGGCACTAGTATTAAGAAAGATCTGAAAAAGCTTCTTATGAAAGGAATATAGGATTTTAGCTAGGACTTGAAGAAACTAGAGGAACCAGAATTCAGAGATGAGCAGGGAGAGCATCCCAGTAATGGGGGATAGCCAGTAAAAATACCCAGAGTTGGGAGGTGGATTTTTCCCCCTCCAGGAATAGCAAGGATACCAGTGTCACTAGATCTCAGAGTTGTTGGGGAAAGAATTGGGGAATGAGGGTGGTGTAAAATATAAGAATACTGGAAAGGTGGTGGTAGGGACTGATTATGAAGGGCTTGGAACCTTAACAGAAGATTTCATATTTAATCCTAGAGGTGGTAGGGACATACTGTAGTTTATTGAATAATGGTGTGTGTGTGTGTGTGTGTGTGTGTGTGTGTGTGTGTGTGTGTAAGAGAGACAGACAGATGGTTAGATCTGTGCTTTACGAAGGTCATTATGACAGTTGAGCAGGGAGAGCCTTCTGGCAGGGAGATCAACCAGCTAGTGATTTGCAGATAAGATGCTACCCTGCATTGATACACAGTTTCCTTCTCTGGAAGTTTCCAATTCCAGTGATGTCAAAGACCCAGTTCTTATTTTTGTCTTGGCAGAGAGGTGAGGGTGGGAAGAAGACCCAGGAACAGCAGAGAAATAGCAAAATGGGAGAGAAAAGCAGAAAGATGAGGTTTCGCTTAACTTCTGAAAGCTGATCATAGGGAGAGGAAAGAGGAGGAAGAATTGTGAAATTAGCCAGATTCCCTGTGCCGTTTTCATTGATCTTTGGGCAGAAGGCTGTTAATCCCTAAGAAAAGGTTGTTTAGTTACCTAAATATGTGGAGAAAAATGTAGGAAGATTGCTATAAATAAAACCTCACTAGAAAATTAACTCCTAGTGAAGTTATTGGAGAGCTGACCACTGCAGTTCAGCAGTTTACCAAAAAAGCTACCAATAATGAAGGAAAACTAAGGAGTGGATCTTGTTTCTATCAAATATGAAGAGCAAGGAAAAATGTTTAGGGACTTCTCAAAGAACTGTCTCTTTGTTTTGCCATGGTCAAGTAATCCTCTCTCTTAGAACCATTTATTAAGCACTTACTACATGCCAGACTTTGTTCCAAGTACTGAGTTGTCAGAATGAAGTGTTAATTTGTCTTTTTTTTTAATGTGAGGAAAGCTAAAAAGTAAAAATAAATAAAATAATTTGAAGGGTATTAAGGAATAGTATCAAGAAGTTAAGGGTAAAGAACGTGCCACATAGAAGAAAAATTGGAGCTGAGTAATAGTTCCCCATTCTTCTGATACAGTGAAACCAGGAATAATGAGGTAGAGAGCAATCATTAAGCATGAAGTTCAATTAAGTTATTTGTGATTCAGTAGGAACATGGCAAAGACATCAGCAGTCCTACAGCACTGGAAATATGAGTTGCTCCTACATTAAATACATTGCCCACTCCTCCAACTAGTTATATCAGCAACAAATGGATGCTCTTTTTGATGATATTGGGATGAGTGTGAAGTGTATAAAAGGAATGTTTTGTTGTTACTGTGCTATTTCATTTCATAATTTAGCTTTGAGTGGTATAGTCTGACTATTTGGATAAACATAAGTCAAGATGGGAGAGTAGAGAAGGCAGTCATTTGACCTGTCTCCACATTCCCTTCATAACAACTTTAAAATAACACCTTGAGGGGTGGCCAGGTAGCACAGTGAATAAGAGCACCAGATTCCAGATCCTGGGATGACCTGGGATCGAATCCGGGCTCAGACACTTATCACTCACCCAGAAACACCTGGCTGTGTAACCTTGAGCAAGTTACTTAACCCCAATTGCTTAGGGGCAGCCAGGTGGTGCAGTGAGTAAGAGCACTGGCCCCAGAGTCGGGATGACCTGGGATCAAATACTGGTTCTGATACTTAGCACCACACCCAGAAATAACTGGCTGTATAACCTTGAGCAAGTTATTTAACCTCAATTGCTTTAAAAAAAATAACACCTTGAATAAAAATGTAGAGTGACAGAGCCCAAAAGAGTTTAGGGTGGGATATTCTTCCTGACCAAGACAAATTAGGAAGTTAGAAGGAGAGATCTGTGGTATGGGAGTGGAAGTTGGGTCAGAAACCATATGGATGTAGCATCAGTGGTGGGACTGAGTGATGATAACAGAAGCAACAGTGGCTTTGGGAGTTCTCAATCCAAAGAGGATAAGGGGACCTGTAAACTTGTCAGAAAGAGATTACAGGGGACCCTTATGTTAGCAATGGACACAGAACTAGAAGATGTTTGACAACTCTCTTAACTATTCTGAGTCAGAAGTCAAGGGTGGAGAGGAGCATTTTAAGTCAACAGGGAGCAGGGACCCTGAGGAACATTTTGTAACCCCAAGAGATCAGGGGCCCTTCCTAGGTAAGGGTCAGAGTGCAGACTAGGAGAGCAGTGACTACACACTTCCCCAGATCACACCACCTTGGAAGCACTGAAAACTTCCAAACTCCTAGAATTAGCTCTGAAAACAGCAGTACAAAAAAAAAAATCAAAGCTCAGGACAGTGATCTGCCCCTTCCCCTCATGCCAGGAACAGATCTCAACTTTAACATAAATTTAAAGTCAAGGAAAAGGCAGAAAAAATGAGCAAACAAACAAAAAGAACCTGTCCATATAAAGTTACTATGGAGATGGGGAAAATCAAAACACAAACTCAGAATATGAAAATGAAGTCAAAACAGTTACAAGCAAAACTTCAAAGGAAAAAAAAGTGAATTGGATAAAAGGCCAACAAGAATTTCTGGAAGAGCTAAAAATGAACTTTAAACCAGAGTAATAAAGGAAAAATTAGCTATAGAAATGATAATGAAGGGAGAAAACTATGAAAAGATAATTAACAGCTAACAGTAAAAGAGGCACAAAAAGTACCAAGGAAAATAACACCTTAAAACAGAATTGGCCAAATGAAAAAAGAGGTACAAAAACTTACTGATGAAATAAGTTTTTTTAAAGCAGAATTAGCCAAATTGAAAAAGAGATACAAAAGTTCACTAAAGAAAATAATTCCTTAAAAACTAGAATTGGACAAGTGACAACTAATGACTCCATGAGAAATGAAGAAATAATAAAGCAAAGTCCAAAGAGTGAAAGAAATAGGAAAAAAACATGAAATATAACATCAGAATAATAACTGACCTAGAAAATAGACTGAGATGAGATAATTTAGGAATTGCTGAACTACCTGAAAGCCATGATTTTAAAGAGCCTAAATAGCATATTTCAAGAAAATATCAAGAAAAATTGTTTTGATATCCCAGAAAGAGGGTAAAATAGAAATCAAAAGAATTTACCTATATGAAAAAAGTAGGACAAAGAATCTACCAATCACTACTTGAAAGAGATCCCAAAATGAAAACTTCCAGGTGTATTATAGCCAAATCCAGAAGTCTCAGGTAAAAAAGAAAATACTTCAAGTGGGTAGAAAGAAACCATTCAAACATTGTGGTGCCACAATCAGGATTGTACAAGATTTAGGAGCTGCCATATTAAAAGAGTGGAGTGCTTGGAATTCAGTATTTCAGGAAGGTGAAAGAGCTAGGATTACAACAAAGAATAACCTACCCAGCAAAAGTTAGCATAATCCTTCAGGGGTAAGTAAAAAAAAAAGGACTATTCAGTGAAATAAAGGACTTTCAAGCATTCCTGATGAAAAGATCAGGGCTGAATAGAAAATATGACTTTCTGGGTGGCCAGGTAGCACAGCAAGTAAGAGCACCGGCTCCAGTGTTGGGATGACCTGGAGATCTAATCCTGGGCTCAGACACTTAGCACCCACCCAGGAACACCTGGCCGTGTAACCTTGAGCAAGTTACTTAACCCCAATTGCTTAGGGGTGGCCAGGTGGCTCAGTGAGTTAAGAGCACCGGCTCCACTGTCCAGATGACCTGGATCAAATCTGGGCTCAGATACTCAGTACCACACCCAGAAATAACTGGCCATGTAACCTTGAGCAAGTTACTTAACCCTGATTGCTTAAAAAATATATGACTTTCAATTATAAGACTCAGGAGAAGGATAAGAAGGTAAATATGAAAGTGAAATCACAAGGGACTCAATAAGGTTAAACTGTTTACATTTCTATAAAGGAATTTGATGTATATAACATCTAAGAATTTTAACAGTATTAGAGTAATTTGAAGGGTTCTACATAGGTAGACAGTATGATAGTAAATTGATTAAACTGGAATAATGTACAAAAAAGGATGGGTGAGAAAGAAGGATGCCCTTGGAGAAAGTAGAAAGGAAAAGACAAAATGGTAGAAATTATAACACATAAAAGAGGTGTGCAAGGGAGAACTTTTACAGTGGAAGGAGAAATGTAGGGGTGGTGGTGGCAGGCAATGCTTAAACCCTATTCTCATTTAAATTGGTTCAAAAAAGGGAAAATATATGTGCACACTTAATTGCTTATAGAAATCTATCTTAACCCAACACAGAACTAGGAGTGTAAGGAGAAGGGGAAGGGAATGACAAAAGGAAGGGGAGATGAAGGAAGGCAGTGGTCACAAGCAAAACACTAAATTTCTCTACTTATTAAGTACCATATCAAACAAACTAGCAAAGAATTGTTTTTAAAGAGACAGAAAAAATAATAAAATTCATCTGGATGAATCAGAAGTCAATAATATTAAGGAATCCATGAAAAAAAATATGAAGGTAGGCTGCCTAGCAGTACCAGATTTCAAACTATTTTACAAAGTAGTAATCATCAAAACAGTCTTGTATTGTTAAAGAAATAAAGTGATGAATCAGTGGAATAGATTAGGTATATAATACACAGTAGTAAATGCTTACAGCAATCTAGTATTTAATAAACTTACTGTTTAAGAAAAAATACTGGGAAAACTGGAAAGCAGTTTAGCAGAAGCTAGGTAGAGACTCAAATTTCACACTGTATACCAAATAAGGTCAAAATGGGTAAATGATTTAGACATAAAGAGTGATATCTTAAGTCAGGGGAATATATAAAAACTTATCTGTCAGATCCATGGATAAGGGAACAATTTGAGACCAAACAAGGGATAGAGAGGATCACAGGAAGTAAAATGAATAATTTTGATTACATGACATTAAAAATGTTTTGCACAAACAAAACCAATGCAGACAAAATCAGAAGGAAAAAGGAAACAAGAAAAAATTACAGCAATTTTCTCTGATAAAGACCTCATTTCTAAAATAAAGAAAAAACGCATCCAAATTTGTAAAAACATAAGCCATTCCTCAATTGATAAGCAGCCAAAGGCTATGAACAGGTAATTTTCAGAAGAAGAATCAGTTATCAATAGTCATTATTATTTTTAAAATGCTATTTTTTTTTGGCTTTTTTGGAGGGGCAATTGGGGTTAAGTGACTTGCTCAAAGTCACATGGCTAGTTTAGAGTTAAATGTCTGAGGCCAGATGTGAACTCAGGACTCCAGGGCCAGTGCTCTACTCACTGTACCACCTAGCCACCCCCAAAATACCAATTTTTTTTAAAGCAATTGGGGTTAAGTAACTTGCTCAAGATTACACGGCCAGATGCTTCTGTGTGGGTGCTAAGTGTCTGAGCCTGGTTTCGATCCCCAGGTCATCCTGATACTGGGGCCAGTGCTCTTACTCTCTATGCTACCTGGCCACCCTGAAAATACCAATTTTTAAAAAGAAATAACTTATTATTGTAAAGTGACCTTCAGAACTGGAATCCCTTGCATCAGAAAAGACAGTGAATTTTAGGAGACATAGGCTACTCAAACTTAAAAATAAATAATTGCCTTCAATTTTAGTCCTATTTGTTAGAATTATTCGTAACTATGGTTAGTTACTGTACTGTGGTTGAATCCATCTGAACAACTAGTTAAAAGTTGAATGTTTCCAAAGTAACCCAGTACTGATGTCCTCTTCCCAATCTTCCCATAACTAGCTTCCATATTTAGTCATAGCCAAACTTATTTGGCCATATCTAAATTTTCTTATTTAATATAATATTTTGTTTTCTCTCAACTATGTGTTACCACAACTGAATTTTTAAAAATTACTTTATATCTTTTAAAAACTTTTAGATGCTAGATCATTGATAAAGTAGAAATATATGGGTCTTTATCCACATATCAGAAAAGCTAAGTATCCATTACTTGGGGGAATATGAGAATTTTAGAGTTGAAAGGGCCTATAATTAGTCACCTAATAAAAATTTCTAATTTTACAAATGATGAAATTGAGTCATAGAGAAATTAGGTGACCATGCACTATAAAGTGACTTATGTAATAATTAATAATATTTTATATGGTTATTTAAGGTTAGCAAAGAGTCTTACAAATATTATTTTGTTTTATTCTTATAAACAAATAAATATTATTTTGTTTTCTTTTATCACAGAAACTCCTGGGAGGTAGGTGTGATTACTGCCCCCATTTTGCAGATTAATAAACTGGGGCAGGTAGAGGTGAAATGACTTATCCAGAGTCACACAGCTAGTAAATATCTAAGGATGAATTTGAATTCAGGTTTTTCTGACTCCAGGTCCTGTGTTCTATCCACTTTATGACACAGTTGCCTATTTTTTTTAGATTTTTCTTTTTTTGCTTTTTGGATGGGGGAAGATAGGGCAATTGGGGTTTAGTGACTTGCTCAAGGTCACACAGCTAGTTTTGTGTTAAGTGTCTGAGGCTGTATGTGAACTCAGATCTTCCTGGCTCCAGGGCTGGTGCTCTATTCACTGAACCACCTAGCTGCCCCAGCAGCTGTCTATTTTATGTTAAAGGAACTGCTTCTGATTGCCATTGGTTTCAGGTAGCTACATAGCAGAGTAAATAGATTCAGGAAGCCTTGAGTTAAAATCCAGTTTCAGACACTTAATAGCCATGTGTCTCTGGATAAGTCACTTCCCTGTTGCCTCAGGTTTTTTTTTTAACAGTAGAATGAGGACAATAATAGCAACTAGATTGTTGAGAGGATAAAATGTTTTTAAAATGCATGATGAACTTTAAAATACTATATAAATACTAGCTATTATTATTATTATTAATTCCTCTGCTAGGAATTGCTGATGTAGAAGAAATGAAACAAGGTTAAATGCTTGCTAGTTTTTATTTTCCTAGATAGCTATTAACAATCAGCAGGCTAAAACAAAAAAAATTATGTCATACTGAATTTTAGGCATTAATAGTGAATTCATTTATAATCAGATTCCCAATAAAGTAGACAAAATCTGATGATAAGAAGAGATCTGATGGATGGAGAAAATTCCAAGTAAAAAGCTGGCTATACATGAGAGACATCCATGTATTTATATGGAAAGAGTCCAGGAAAGTATATTCACTTCCCAAGAAATGAAGGCTGTGAATGCTAATTAAAATGTTTCTTTTGTAAATAAGAAGTGATATCCAGTCAATTCATTATTCGTTATCTTGATTTTTTTTTGGTAGAAATTAGTAAGCCTTTGACCCTACATAATTTTTTAAATGCCATCACTGCAGGTGATAAAAAACATTGCTATTTGAATTTGCCTTCTTTGCAATCTTCCTACAACACGAATACCTCAGCCTGTTGTTTCACATTTACAATTCATTCATATAGAATAGGTCCAGCAATATATAATAGTAAAGGGAAAAAAATAATTATCCTTGCATACCAAAATATTTGCTTACTAACAATGATGCAAATATTAAATTACCAGAAGATGAATTTAATTGATGTTACTACAATTTGCTTAAGCTATTTTTCATATAGTCATCATATTCCAAAAGAGGAAAACTTCAGAAAAAATTAAGAAACAAGAGTTTAGATACAATGTTAATGATAGTTGATATTTAATTGAGATCACATCTTTAATCTTTTCTTTTTCCTGCCAATGGTGCATCTTTATTCTTATTATCTTGTTTTCTGTGCAGAATTATCACCCACTGGTTTTCAATTACAGAGATGCCCATATTGATTCTACTCTTGATTTTAACTCACAGCTGAAAAATTACTCATTTAGGCCAATAAAACTGGATTCTGTAGCTAGTTTAAGCTCTTTTTGAAATAAATAGGCTCAAAAGAAAGAAAGACAAACCTCATAAACAGTACTATTATATGAAGCTATTGGGGAACAGACTTTAAATTATTTTAACACAGATCACTCTTAAAATGTAAGAAGACAAATAGTAATCAAAAATGTCATCACCATATGGAGAAAAACTGGATGTCAGTCACAGCATTTATAAAGAACAGGTGGCGCTTAAGCAATCAAACCCCCTTATGGAATTATACAAATGTAACCTAAATTCCATAGATCTGTAGTAAAGTGATGCACATAAATTAGACAAAAGATTTTTCATTAACACATACTTTATTAAGTTGTTTGACTGTTATTTGAAATCCTAACAAAAAGAAAGAAAAATATTCTTATAAACATAGCATTATTTACTTTGATAATTTCTAAGGAAATTCTGAAAGTAGTAATATAATATTTAATTGTTCTTTGTTTCCTGACAAAGACTGAGCTCATTGTAACCAACATACATAATACTAATTCTGTTACATATATTGCTGAAACACACATTTCTTCAAATATCTTAATCATAAAAATATGTTTCTGCAGCAATTTCCTCAGCAAGTTTTCTTTTTTAACTTTGAGATTTTTAGTTCCTTATTTTGGAAGTCAGTATGGCATAGCAGAATAAACCTTTTCAAGAGATCAGGGTTCCAATTCTGATTTGGCCAACCAAGAACCATGCAGTAGATGTGGAGAGGAACTTAGTTCATCTATGGATGGGGTACAACCTCCCTTCCCCTCACATACACCTCAGGCTGGTATTTTGAGATTGAATCCTATTGACCCAATGCTAGCTATGTCTTTGTCTCCAGACTTCACTTTCCATTTCAGTAGTAATTAATCAGTATTTTGTGCAGTGCACTGTGCTAATTTTAATAAAGATGAAAATCAAGATACATTTTTTTTTGTTCCTGAGGAATTTATGTTTATAGATCTAATGCTCTGACATCAGCCCTCATGTGGACTGAGGTATCATAAAATCAAAATTAAAATTGTCATTAAGGAGAGGAAGGTCCTTACAGGATTGTTTCAATCTTATCTACAGTTTAGGGACCCAAATATTACAGTCATCCTCTCAGACAGCTGGAGGTGACATTTTTTTTACCTGCTCTAGAACTGGTTACTCCTTCAATTTTGCATACTATCCCTTTTAGATGAGGCCCGACTTCTTGCCCTTAAGAAAAGGTATGGTCTCTGTCCTTTCAGCTTAGAGCCCAGAGACATCAAATCAGCGAGAAGTGACTTATATAAGGAGAGATTTTAGTCAGCAGCCAGAGAGTTAGCCAACGAGTTAAATCAAAAAGGATTTAAGTACCTACTATGTGCTAGGGATTATACTAAATACTGGGAATAAAATGGAAAGCAAAAACAGTGCCTGATCTCAAGGAACTGACAATCTAATGTTGGAGACAAGGCACACACAACTATATATGGAGTAAATTGAAAATAATCTCAGAGAGAAGGCAGTAAGATTAAGGAGGATTTGTAAAGGCTTCTTTAGTGACACCATAGGGGCCGAGTTCTTTTGAGCGCCAGACTACCTAATTAAAGTCCACAGGCTTTTATTCTGTCTTTTCAACTGCATCCTACTGCTATCAAGATCAATTTCTATCTCAAACCACCATCTGACTTGGAAAGTGCTTATAACTCCCATTTAACCCTGAGAAGATAGAGACCATTCACCATGAAGTTTTTTCTCCCACTATACACCTTAAAACTGCTTTAGCCTATACCTTGCTTTGTTCTCTTTTGCTGTAGTCTGTGGGGAAAGTGGCCCTTCTACTCACTAAAACTAGCCCCTTTACTTGTGCCCATGCTTTTCTATCTTCTTGGTCAGTTTACCATTCCTATAATTTACTCTTTCTTATCTTCAATTCTTCTTTATCCACTCGATCCTTCCCTACCAACATATGGAAACCTTCCCGGGTAAAAAACAAACAAACAAAAATACAAGACAAAACAAAACAAAAAAACCCCCGACATGCTACTTCCAACACCTATGTCTTTGCATAGATGTATCCAATGATTAGAATACGTTCCTTCTTTACACTGAAATGGAAAGGATACAGAGGGGAGAAGCATGAGATAAGACTGAAATCTGTCACTGGAATCCCATTATTTTATTTCATCATGATTAATTCTTGAGTTCTGTGAACTTTAATGTGGAAGAACTTATGACCCAGGGACATGTGGGATATCATGTATAATTTCATTTAAACCATGTAGGCTTTTTAATCCAGGTAGTCAAAGGTCCTGAAATATGCAGGCTTGCAAACTATCATCTAAGCCAATGGTCTTTTGTATTATCCCTAGCCTTATAGGCCTTTCGATCTCATGTGGGACTCAAACCAGCCTTGACTTTTCCTAAGTCACCACACACAAAATAAAAATGTTTTAATAAGAAACCTTTGTAAAGTGGTGTTTAAAAAAGAGCACAATTCAAATTTCACTAAAAAAAGAGGATGTGAACTCTTGTTTTATGTAATTTCCTTATAAGGGAAAAAAATGATTTCTTTTTACTGAATATCTCAAGATCCAGTTGGCAGTGATAACAATTCCTAATTGAAAGAATTAAAAAGGTCCTAACTTCCTATCAATACTCTGTACCTTTCTTGAGCAGGTCTATTACTCTGACATTAGATATGTGACCTTGGGCAAATCACTTAATTTGGGAAGGCCTTGGTTTCCTTATTTGTGAAAATAGTCACACCAGATAATTTCTCACAGATCTAACATTCTGTCTATCACCTGACTTAAAGGTTACAGTTTTCTAGTTATTAAAATGACTATACATGCATTAATATCTGAAAGGAAAATTCCCTTCTTAGAGTTCTTCCAAATTAATCTTTGTCACAGAGTTGCCCGAATAGTGTACAATCCCAAATAGTGAGGCTAAATTGCTGTGAACTCAGCTTGATTTCTTTCTTACTTTAGGATTCATGTAAATGTCCAGTTTTCACCAATTCTCTTATTTGATATGTAAAAGAAAAATGAAGGAAAATTCCATAAGAAAAGCACATATGTAACAATGTTCCTTTAATCTCTAAATCTACAATCTTTACTTCCTTTTAGTATGGTGCCTTCACATTGCTGTTCTTTGTGTGTGTATCTAAGAAATACATGTTGAAATATTTGTTGAAATGTGTCTACACACACGCATGCATCTCACCAAATCTCAAAGTAGCTTAAAACATTCTGGAGAAAGGAAAAAGAAATTTTCACCTTCACTTGAAAGGATGTCCATTAACTCTGGTCTGCTGAAGCCAGCTGAAATGAGCTGATTGTCTAATTTTCGCTGTGAACTTTTACACCTCAGAAATCAAGCGAATGCTACAAATCAGGGCTTGATTTATTGTTTGATTGTTTAGACTTCAGAAAGTGATGGACAGAATATCACTAATGCATGTTAAACTTAAGAATGTGTTGTACATACTTCTGCCACCCACTACCCCTGCCCCTCCCAAGAGTCAGTTATTAAACATTTATCAGCATACTCCTGTTTCCACCACAACCACTTCTACAACATATGAGGTGATCAGAAAACTGTGTCAAGATTGGGTTCCAGGGACAGCGATATTACATTTTATGGAAAATTAATCCTTCTTGCAGAGAAATGGACAGAACCCTTGTCCTATTATACCATATAGTATATAATTATACCTATTATACCAGGTGTCACAAGTAGACAAGTTTGGATGTATGTTTGGGGTGGAGATCAAAGTATGGTAAGTATGTCTGGCTAGCACAATGCCCCAGTGCTTAGTATGTGCTTAATAAGGGTTTATTTTTCTATTGATTGGTAACCAGTGGGAATACATTTTCCTTTAGGAAAGCAATCATATGCATGATGACTACTCTCTGGAGAAGTTACTTGCTTAATGGCCTCATAGTGGTGCCACCTTTTCCTGAATATATATTACATCCCAGATGGTTAATTAATTAAACAACAGCCTGTTTTTTGTGAGTAGCAGAAAGCAGGGGAATGAGCCTGTTGTGGGCAGCTATTGCTACAGTAGCATTCTTGGGAATATAGCTGTATACCCAAGTATACACCTAGTCTACAACATCTGTCACAGTCTTATTTTCCACTTAACAGCTGATATATAAAAAAATAACAAGCTAGCTTCTGAACTGATTTGTTTCTGAACTATATCTGGGTTTATATCCTAGGCTTTAATAATGACTCTTTAAGTATGTGCAAATCATTCAAATAATTGAATTTCACTTTGCTCACTTATAAAATGAAGAGAGTGTTTTCACTACTTGCCTCATAGAGCTCTCATGAGCAAAAGTCTTAAAATGCCATATCATGTATTTCAGAAAAACCTGGGAAGACTTACATAAACTGATGCAGAGCATACGGATCCAGTAGAACATTGTACGCAGTAATAGCAATATTCCATGATGATCAAACTAAGCTATTCTCAGCAATACAACAATCCAAAACAATTTCAAAGGATTTATGATGAAAGAAGCTAACCACATTCAGGGAAAGAACTGCTGGAGTCTGGATTCCAATTGAAGTATGCTCCTTTTTACTTTTTCTATTTTTTTTCTATGTCTTCTTTCTCATGATCAATAAGGAAATATGTTTTACATGATTGCACATGTATAACCTATGTCAAATTGCTTACCACCTCAGGGAGGGAGGCAGGAAAGTAGAGAATTTGGAATTTTAAATTAAAAAAAATTAAAAAACAACTGTCTTTACATGTAATTGGGAAAAATAAAATATTATTAAAATAAAAAGGAAAACGCTATATCATGAAACTATGTGGTTTGAGCTAGAAAAGATCTTGAAAATATTCTTGACCAATACCTTCAGTTTTCACTTGAGGAAACTATGAGTTATTGTTATTAGTCATCTTTTTTTAAAACTATTCCTCTGATAGACTCTTGATTTATGCCATCAGGGTATATGTCAAATGGTATATTTCTGTTGTGCACAATAGTCATGATACAAATAGTTTGTAATCCTAAAGAACAAGCATAACATTTTTAATGTATACAAATAATTTCATATAATGACTATCAAATACTTCAAATCCAATAAACTAATATTCTATTAGCCTTCTATAAGATGTATTAGATATTCAGAAAATTTATTTTTTATAGGTTGGCAAAATCAGGTTACACTTACTAGGGTAGTTAAAAATAAGGTAGGTCTGAAATACTTGTCTTGATTTTCTTGATGTTTCTGTACATATACTTTTTTTTTAAGTCCTGACCTCTCATTTAATCAGCATGGTGAATTCTTAGTATGGAACATCCCAATACCAGTGAAGATTAGCAATTTATCTCTAATTTACTCTTAAAGATTGCAGATTTCAGAGTTAAGTGACTTTTCTATGATCATATGCTTAGTAAATGTCAGAAGCTGGATTTGAACCTGTCTTGATTAGTCCAAGGTTAACTTTTCCATTCACTATTTCTGAGATATAGCTGGAAATATACATAAGAATAGTATGGTCTAGTGGATAGAGAACTTGTCTCAGAGCCAGGAGTATCTGGGTTCAAGTCTGAACTCTGCCACATACTGGCTATATTCTGGGACACTCTGGTTCTCAATAGCTCAGTTGGCTTTCTAAGCAATCCAAGTTATAATCGATTTTTATAATCTGTATTTATGGGAGAAACTTCTTCACTGAAAGGTCTCTACCCCATAAAATCATATACCCAGATTAAAAAAAAAAACCTTTAACTTTATACTACTATATGTATCTCATAAGTTTTTGAGATGGACCTGTTGGGTACAAGGGTATGCTGGTAAATGTTTAATAACTGGTTCTGGTGGGGGAGAGGAAGGGGGAAGTATATATAACATAGTCATAAGTTTAACATGAATTAGCAATATTTTTTCCATCACTTTCTGAAGTCTAAACTATCAGCCAAACAGTAAATGAAGTTCTGATTTGTAGCATTTGCTGATTTCTGAAGTTAAAATTTCACAGTGAAAATTAAATAATCAGATATTTGAGCTGGTTTTAGCAGATGGGTGAATGGGTACCTTTTCTGGTGAAGGTGAGGAATTATTTCTCCTTTCTTCAGAATGTCTCAAGCTACTTGTGATTTGTTGAGGGGTATGTGTGTATATACATACCTCAACAAACATATATGTGTGTGTGTACACATATATATGTATACATGCATATGGAAGAGAAAAACAGCAGTTATATATACATACACATATGCATATACACATGTATGTATATCTGAATACATGTATATGTGTATGTGTGTACATATACCATATACACACACAGCACATACTGTATTTGTATGCATCTACCTATGAAAGGGAAGGTCAGTAGTAGGAAGGCACCATGCTGAAAGGAAGTCAAGGATTATAGATTTTGAAGATGAAGGGACTTGTGAGATAACCTAATCCAATGACCTCATTTTGTTGATGAGGAGACCTGGGCTCGGATGACCAGGGGTAATCAAATGATTTGATCACAACACAACCAGGATTTTGACCAAGGTTCTGTGATTCTAAATGCAATGCTCCATCTATTCCATGATTCTGCCAGGTATGAAAGAACTAATGGGCTACACCTGAGATTCTCCTTCACAGTTTGCTCTTCAATAGAGATTCCAGGGTCAGGAAAGACAGAATCATAGACTCTTAGAGAAAATGGAACTTCAAAAATCACTTAGGCTAACCCCTATCTGAAAAATGATTTCTCCTCTACAATATTCCCTCCAATGTTTTTCCAAGCTCCACTTGAAGACCTTCAGCAAAAGGTAACCAGCACAGCACAATCTCTCCCAATTTGCTTCAGCTCTAATTCTTAGGAGCTCTTTTGAGGCAGATAGTGACTCAATGGCTAGAGCTCTGGGTCTGAAGTCAGCAAGACCTTCAAAACCAGAAAATTGCAAATCCAAACTAGAATACTTATTAGCTGTGTGTCCTTGAACAAGACACCATTTGCTTCAGTTTCCTAAACTGTAAAATGAGGATAATAATAAATACAAATGAGATAATATTTGTAAAAGCACTTAGCACAGCGCCTGACACATATAAATGCTTACTCCCTTCCTTCTCCTTCTTCATACACTGAGCCTCAAATTTGCTTCCTTGTAACATCCACCCTTCGACCCTAGTTGACTCCTCTCCATCTGAGCAGACTAAATTTTATGAAATGAATTCTAATCTCTCTTTCACACAATGGCCCATCAAATATTTGAAAACATTTGTGAATCTACTCTACCATAATCTTTAACGCCTACCCTCTTCCCTGAAGACAGGGTAGTGCTTCCCATCCAATTTCAAGTGACTCTGCAATATAAATCTCTGAAATTTCTAGTTGGAGAACTGAGTCAAAGTTGGAGGCCTGGAAGGCTGTGGGCTATCCATCCTAGTTTACCTAAGACATTATGTAAAGAATGCCTTCTCTAAAACAAAAGGGAAATTGGACTCAATTGGAAAAGTAACTTATTTCTGGCAATTGGATCTCTTCCCACTAGGTTCAAAAGGGTTCCCTCTTCTTTATTGTGCAATTTCTGAAGTCTTGGGCAAGACATAAAGAAAAGGCAGAGAACATATCATTGCCTTGGAAACTGCTATGGAATTTGTCAGACCGTAGGTTGTTCACCAGCAAATGTGCTACTGTTGCTGCTGCTGCTGCTGCATGTAGCTCATCCATATGGAAGCATTGACTGCAAAAGTGGCTGAATGCTCATCTGTTGAGCTCACTATCAAGTTCAATTCTTCTGGCTCCATCCAAAAGATAGGGCAAAAGGTGCTTGCTTACTAACGGAACATTCCAAAGGTCATTGCCAAATATAGATGAAGAAAATGAAGAATAGTAGTACAAGCCTGCTCTGTGAGGTGATTGTCTAAAGCAGAGATAAGAAGGCTATAACCCATTTTTCCATTAAAATGATATCTTATACAATAATCCAGAGATAACATACTACCATAATGCTGACACTGAATTCTTTACTCACACCAGTTAAAACTGAAAGAGAAGACCAAGTTCTAGTCTCTGCTATCCTACTAATTCCCTAATCTTTAGCAATTCACTCTTACCTCTCTAGGCTTAAGTTTCTTCCTTTATAAAATAAGAGAGCTATAGATGATCTGTAAGGTACCTTCCATTTTTAACATTCTACAAAAAGTGATATTAGAGTAGTGTCTGAGTTTGAAGTTGCAAAGTCTACTGAATCTTATTGATGCTTTTACTTTAAATGACTGTAGAAGTTATCTATACAATAGGCAAGGATATAGTTGGGCAAGAGAAGGTAAAAGATTCATCTTTGGAAGATATTTTTCAAAAATCAAGTATATTTCTGGCTAGTTGTAGTTTTTTGTTTTTGTTTTGCTTTTTTTTCTAGTATAGGGTAAACACTAGGAATAAAAATAAGTGATCCCTTTGTGATCCGTTATGGCCATGACAGATTCCTTCTCCATTGCCATAGTAACTGGAAAAAAAGTATATTTATGCATAGACTTAGAATTCTAAGACTTGGATTTCCTGCCAAGAGAGAATGCTGGGTGAAAAAAAGGGTAAAGTCAAGGCAAAGTAACAAAAAATAGATTGAGCTGTTGATTTCAAAGCTCTCTGATTTGGAGATTTGTGCAAAAATGTAAGACCTTGCTAGATTGGACTTTTAAGGTCACTGAGACTCTTTCATATTTAAGGTATCCCTTTCAAAACATATTGATTCAGTAAGTTTTCTTATCCCTTTTTTTGATACCAGCAGAATAGATACAATTTTCTTGAATGGTGATATTTTTTGCCCAAGAGGAAAGGAAAGGGTTAGGCAAGGATGATGTGATGAGCCTACAATCAGGTAATATTTTTAAAAATTGGATTAGTTCCTCTAGCTTCAGACTCCAGCTTTCTACTAGTCCTAGAAAGAAAGTGAACAGGGATGGCAGAGTCAAGGGATAAAGGTGAAGCTGTCCATTAGTCAGTCAACAAGCATTTATTCAGCATCTATTATTGTAGCAGGCTCTGTGCTAAGTGGAGGAGGGGGATACAAATACGAATTTAAAAAAGGATAATCACCTTCAAGGAGCTTATAATCTAATGGGGGGAAGGGGAGGAGAGAAAGGCAACATGCAGCAGGAAACTGAATATCCAGAGAGGGGGAAAGGGCAGGAAGGTACCTGCCTGGGGGCACGATGGAGAATTCCAAAGATGTCCAAAAGCATTGCAACTGGTAGAAAGTTGGGAGGAAAACTGTTCTCAGCTCTCTTTAATTAGAGGTCCTGTAGCCCATGGCCCTCCCCTCCAGTTAAAAGGTCCAAGCAGAGGATCAGAGAGTACTGATGAGATGTGAGTACTAGGCAGATTCAATCTTACATCAGAATGAGATTTCTCAATGATAAGTTTTCTGGGGGATGAATGCATGCTGGAAAGTTCCAAAGCAATCAAAAAGTAATGTAACTAGTTCTGGGTCATATGAGCAACAAGATGAAGGACTAGACATTTTCTCTGGTCCTATGCCATCTCAAATCTCTTCAAAACAGAAATTATGCCCCAATGATAAAGCAACTTCAGCTGTCTTCATGGTTTAGGACACCCAGAATCCAAAAGAAGGAAAAAACCCAAACCAAAACAAAACAAAACATGAATTGATGTTCACTGACCTTGAACTCACTCAGCACCTCTCTCCCTCTTCTCAGCTACCAGCACCAATGCTGTATCAGCAAACCCAAGGACACTACCAAGATTTGTAACAAAAGTTATTCTCCTGTAATGGCAAGCAAAGAAGGACTTAGTGCCTTGTTTCAGCTATTTAATTATTTAGCACCTTGTTTCAGTGCAAGTTTCTTTTGAGTCTTGCCCTTGATTATATCAAATCTTTGTTAAGAAACAGGACTTGTGAAACTCACAGTGAGAGGGGCTTGTCAAAGACAGGAACAGGAAGGAGCTACTTACCATATATAAGGAGAAGCCTAAGCTGGGAGAGAGCAGAACTGAGAAGGGGACCAATTGTAGAGGCCAGGCACTCTGTTTGTCTGTTCTGATTTTTGTTTGTGATATTTTGTACATACAATCTGGGACTTTATGGGAAGCCCTGAAAGAGTATTTTCTTGTTGTCCATTTACAGATGTCCTGGAGGAGGGTTTCAGAGGTCCTGGGATTATACTGATGATTTGTGTTGAGTTCTCAGATTTGTTTGTGGGTCTGTGTTGATTTCATGGGGAGAAAGTGAATTGATGATGGTGCCAGCAATGTGTATGAATGTTGTTTTGACTCTTCCCAGAAACAGAAACTGTGAGCTATTTGAGGTGAACTGGACACAGTGAGCTTCAATATGGAATGGGAACTAGACAAGGAACTTAACAAGGAACTGGATAAGGAGTTGAGAGCTGCCTACATTTGAATGGAGGTAACAGTTGGGTAAATTCAGGCAAAAGCTGGTACCATGGAAAAGCAACCCAAATGCAATTTGGGAGCCAGCCTCAAGTCAAGATGAAAATACCCCTGCTTGGGTACTTAATGATGACTGAGAAGATCATTATTTACTGTGACCTAGGGCTGGTACCTTGTACCTCTTAAGGATGATTGAGTTAAGGATGATTGAAAAGTAATCTCTAGTCAAGAAGAAAGAAGACTTTTGGATTGACAGACGAAGACAATGTGAACTAGGGATGTAGAACTTTGACCTTTGTACTTTGTGTCCCTTAAGGAGGTTTGCTCCTTAAGAATGATTGAGTTAAGGACTTACTGAATGATATCTTGTTTAAAATGATATTTTATCTATCTATCTATCTATCCATCTATCTATACTGAATGATATTTTGTTTAAAACTATGTGGCCACTTTGGTGAAAACTATGTGTACACTTTAGGGATGAGTTGTTATGTTATAACATTGTGAATGCTGTACTTTGGTTTCTGTGAATGTTCTGCTTTAGTTTACTGCTAAATAAATAGAGAGTTCACTATACTATGTGATCAGAACCTTAGAGCTATTCACAGCCACAGTCCTCTGGAAAGCTGCTCATTCTTGGATTTACACCTTCACACTTGGCCCTCCATCCCTCTTTCTAGTACCATGGAGACCACAGTTGTAGGTTGTGGAAATCTGTGCTGGCTATAACAGAGAAGTGGCCATAGCCCTTCTGAAGCAAAAGCTTGCCTAGGGTTAGAATCCTATATTACCAATGTGGTAAAGCTTTAAATTACTGGTGCCAGGGCATAGAATTCTGTAGCAACAGCAGAGTCCTATAGAACCAGTGCTGCAAAGCTTGGAATAGTTGGTGTCAGGCTAAAGGAATGAAGGACAGAGGGAACAGGACACCAGGACAAGACAGTGTGTGTGTGGGGGGGGGGGAAGCACCATACAACAGTTCACCAAACCTGCGGGAAGAAGTTCAGCATCTAGTTGGGGAATGTTCTGATTACCCAACAGTCATTTGGAGCAGACACCCAGGCTTGTCAATAGTAGATTCCCCAGTATGGGAGGAAGCTAAGAAACTTTTGGATGTAGCCTCTAAGGAAATCACAATCATAGGGGAGGGAGTTAGAAAGTGAGAAACAGAGAAAATAAGAGCCAAGAAAAAAAGGCTGAAATTACCAAATATTTTAGAAAGAAAAAAACCCAAAGACCTTGAACATAAACAGGTAAATCATTGAGGGAAACATTAGCAAAAGAAAGAAATATTATTTCCATACCTAGTGAATGAGTTTAGGCATCTATGAATAGATAATGCAAAAGAAAGAAAAATGATCTAACATTTGATGAGACATAGAACCCTGTGGAATTTGAGTAGAACGTGGAACCACAACATGCTGTTCCTAAGTGGTTTAAAAGAGAAATAAGACTTATAAGAGCAGAATTTATGGCTTGCAAGGGGTGGCCAGGTGGCACAGTGAGTAAAAGTGTTGGCGCTGGAGTTGGGAGACCCGGGATCAGTTCTGGCCTCAGATACTCAGCACCCACACAAAAATAATAACTGGCCATGTAACCTTGAGCAAGTTACTTAACCCCAATTGCTTTAAAAAAAAGAATTTATGGCTTGCACAACAAAAATAATGGGCAGAATAAAAAAAAATTGGAATCTACAATGGTAAGCTTCACTAAAGAAAACAAAGAGAGAATAATAGATTGGAAATGCATATACAAAGAAGTGAAGAACAATCTGAGTTAAAAGAGAATAGGCTTACTATGCAAGCAAAACAAACTGATCTTGAAAATAGGATGTGTAGATACAATCTAAGGGTCATTGATCTCCCAGAAGAACACGACAAGACAAAAAGCTTTAACACCACAATGAAAGAAATAATAGAAGGGAACTGCCCAGAATTTCCAAATATACACAATAAAATTCCAATTGAAAGGATTCACAGATTGCCTATAGGGGAAAAACCCCCTCAAGGGTACAAACTCCAAGACACATAGCAGTTAAATTTAACAATTCGATTCAGAAACAGCCAATTCTACAACTGATCAGGAGAAAGAGCTTCACATACAAAGGAAATGGCATTCAATCAAAAATAGATTATTCTGTATCCACTAGAAAACTTAAGGTGGAGTTAAATAACGGATCTGAAGAGCAATGGGAGCTCAGGGTAACCTACTCTGCAAATATGAGTTTAACCATACATGAAAAAAGATGAATAATAAAGAAAACTTTAAAATATTTTTTAGAAAGAAAACCATTTTCTTTCGAAAGAAATTCCCATAAAGGGATTATTTCCTTCTCAAATACTCCAAACAATAGGAATATATGCAGCAGGCAAGTACAGTAATGGCAGCAAAGTGACAACAGAGAACAATAATCTTTCTAAAAGTACACAAGGAGACAGGTGAAGGCAAAATAATGGCAGAAGTAACAGTGAAGAAAATGGGGCAATATGGACAGAACCTGATGAGACTCTGCATATAGGTGAATTGATTTTTTTTTTTGTAAGCCTACATTGGACTATGGAAAGTTATATTAAAGAATGGTGGGGATAGAGAGGAGTGTGTGAGGGGTGTGTGTATGTGTGTATGTGTGTGTGTGTGTGTGTGTATGTGCGTGTATGTATAAAGAGCTGGCAATGAGTTAAAAGCAATGTCAAAAAGAGAAGGGCCTACAGGTGATTGAGTGAGGAAGAAGGGACAAAGATTGAAAAGGGAGGGGGAAAGAAGGTTGCTTTATTTAGGTGGTGGGAAAGGGGGTTATAATGATGAATATTCTTATGGATGAAGAGAGATGATCTATGAAAGGAGATTAGGATTTTATAGTGGGGGAGAACTGGGAGATTTGGTACTTGAAAAGCCTTACACTGAGAAGGGAATTGAAATTCCTAGGGGTAACTAGCACCTAGTGGATGAGAGTATGGATACATGGAGGAGATTTTGAGGCAAATGTGGGGAAAAAGGTAATCAGAGGAGGTTGTAGATCAGCAGTGGATAATCAAGGGCATGGTAGGGGAGGAGCCCTACCTATCATGGGTAGGGTCCTCTATGATGCCTGGAATAAATGGCATTGTTGTGGGAGTGAGGCACAATAAGAAAGGGGAAACCATGGTGCAAACCTTAAAAGACAGTGGAAGAAAGAGCTTAAAAGGGAGAGTTTACAATGGATACAAGCTTCAATTGTATGATAAATACAGAGAAAAGAGAGACTAGATAATTATAGGGGTTGTGAATCAGAGAACAAGTATCTAGATTAGACAGGGGGAAAAAAGAGGGCCGATAATGAAGAAAGTGAGAGAAATTCTTTTTGGAAGGGAGTACAACAATGAAATTTTTAAAAGCTAAAAAATCGAACTAGTTGAAGAGGAAAAGAAAAAGAAGGTATCTATTTTATTAACTGACAGAAAAAAGTGGAGGGGGGAGTATTACATAAACAGATCAAGGCAGGTGAGTAAAAGGAACTATTAGACAAAACCCTAAAGGGAAAGGAGTAACAATCAAGCAGAGCACATTAGGGATGACAAGAGAAGAACCAGTGAAAACCATGCCATTTAAAAAAAAAAAGATTAAAGTAAAGTAACCAAAGCAATATAACACTGTGTTTATAGCAGAAGAAGGAAAAATAATAATTATGGGAAAACCCAATATTAGAGATAGACATAGGAAAATATAAACATAACTCATAACTTTAGATGTGAATGGATTAAACAATCCAATGAAATGCAAAGTTACAGATTGGATAAGAAAACAAAACCTTACAATCTGTTACTTACAAGAAGCACATTTTAAAAACAAAGACATATACATATTAAATAAAACTGAGGGGAAGGACAAATTTACTGTGCATCAAGTGGGGTAGAAAAAACATTCTAAGTACCCTCTTTTTAAGTCCTGGAGCCCATGGACTCTTATTTTGAGATGGGGGAAGCAAAAGCATGGGGGTAAAATGGAAGAAATTCAAAGAAAGGGAGAATGAGTCTTACTCTGAATTTGGTATTTGACCAAGAATCCCCAGATTTCCAGACACAGCATTCCAAGTGAAGTGATAAAGAATATCACATCTGCCAGGCAGCTAGGTGGCACAGTAAATAGAGTACTGGCCCTAGAGTCAGGAGGACCTGAGTTCAAATGTGACCTCAGACACTTGACACACTTACTAGCTGTGTGACCTTGGGCAAATCACTTAACCCCAATTGCCCTGCCTTCCCCCCTCCAAAAAGACAAAAAAGAATATCACATTTGAAAGGGACTTCAGAATTCATCCAGTCAATTCTATAATTGAATAAGAATCTCCTCTATAACATCCTTAATAAACAGGTGCTTAGGCTCTCACTTTTTAAAAATAGTTTTAAAGGTCAGAAAATTTATCTTTATGTTCAGGTCAAGTTTATTCCTATGTAATTTGGGCTCAGAGTTTCTATTTCTACTTTCCAGGAACAAGTAGGACATATCTAATCATTCCTCTAATGGATAGCCCTTTAAATACCAAGACAGATATAATAGCCTCCTTAAACCTTCTCTTCTTCACTTTAAATACCTTCAGTTCCTTCAGCTGATTCTTACATGACTTGGTCATCAAACCTTTCATTATCCTAGTCAGTCTGGTCTGAATGTGTCATAATTCATCAATATATACCACAGCAATCTGTACTAGAGTTAATATAATTTTAAAATATTTCAGAGGGGAAGTTTGCAAAAGCATGAATGAATGAATGAATGAATGAAGAAAAACAGTTAAAATTATTATATGTCAACCACTGTGCTAAACAATGTAGATACAAATACAAAGCAAATAGAAAAGCTGATATTCTAGTGGAACACCAAAATATATCAAGGAATGATAGCCAAAGGAAAGTATTTTGATCTGGAAAGCTATAATGATGGTGGATAGGGCCATATGAAATTAGGTTGACACATCCTTTCCAGTAGCAATGGTAATAAATCACCAAGCATTCATTAAGTACTAACAATATTATTGACACAGTTCAAAACACTAAGAATACAAATTAAAAAAAAATTCCCTGCCCTTAAGAATCATATTTCATCTTAGTAGAGAAGACATCATATAGATGCACAGGCACATAATAGGTACACACTAGTAATCGTTTGTTATTGTTTAGTCACTTCAGTCATATCCAACTGTGACCCCATTTGGAGTTTTCTTGGCAAAGACATTAGAGTAGTTTGTTTTTTCCTTATCCAGTTGATTTTACAGATGAGGAAACTAAGAAGAACAGGATTAAGTGACATGCCCAGGATCACATAGCTAGAAAATATCTGAGGTACATTTGAACTCATATCTTCCTCACCTCAGTGCTCTACTCACTGAATCATTTAGTTTCCCCAAATAATAGTAATAGTTACATATAATTAATCAACAAACATTAAATGCCTAGTATTTGCCAGACACTGTGCTAAGCATTAAGGACAAAAAATGAGGCAAAAGCTAGCCCTGTCCTCAAGGAATTTATAGTCTAATGAGGGATCTATCTATCTATCTAATCTATCTATATGTCTCTATGTATATGTGTGTATATGTACGTATATATGTAGATGTATATATAATAACATAAGGTAACTTTAGAGGGGAAAGTACCAGCAATATTGATTTATTATCATTTCAGAATTAGAAATAGGGGGTAAAAAAGGGAAGAAGGGGACAGACAGTGGTAAACCATCAAAAAGTTCTTAGTCTTTTTTTAAAGTTTTTATTGATATCTTTTATTTTTGCATTTTATTTATTTCTGGAAATATCTCATCCCCTCTTGACAGATAAGAAAGAGATATTTTTCTAGAACAATTGTTTTTTCAATTGCACAGAATTGTTTACTTTTAGTGATTTTTTCTTTGTGAATTTTGTTCTTTTATTGCTTTGTTGCTTATTTTCCTATTCATCAGTTCACACAAATCTTCCTATGTTTCTAGGGATGTTTTTTATAAATGTTTAGCTGTATCCCCCCAAAATTTTCTTAGGACACACTTTTAAGTTTACTGTGCATTATTAACTCTTTCATAACTCTAGACAATCAATAATATATCAGTAAATCAATCATCGATTTGTAAGATCAATGTAAATGCAGTATCATTGTAAATACTCACACTGAAAATTATTAATCATCTCTTCTGAGAAAATTTGAGTTGGTTTTAAAAATATTTCTCATACTTTCCATTTTTTTTTTAAAGCAAATGGGGTTAAGTTACTTGCTCAAGGTTACACGGCCAGTTATTATTTCTGGGTGTGGTGCTAAGTATCAGAGCCCAGATTCCATCCCAGGTCATCCCGACTCTGGGGCCGGTGCTCTTACTCACTGCACCACTTGGCTGCCCCATATTTTCCATTTCTTACTGTGCAATGATGATTTATTACATTTATAAAACAGGCATCTTTAATTGATAGGCACCCATTCTGCTTCTAGTTCTTTGTTACCACAAAACATGCTGCTATGAATACTTTGGTATGTACTAGACTTTTAGTTTTCTCTCTGTTCTCTTCAGGACATGTGTCCCAGTGGTAAGATTACTTGGTCAAAGGATAAGAAGAGTCCAGTCACATTACTTGCAAAATTCAAAATTGATATCCAGAAATGATGGATTTGTGAGGAAAAGCTTAAAAAATTACCAAGACCTTATATGACTCCTAATATTCCTATTTCAATTGCTAAGACCAAACAGAAACCCACAAATACCACTGTACATAAAAGGAAGGGAAGCCAATAGGCACAGAGGGAAAACAAAACAGAGAGAAAGGGGAGTCTTGGTCCTATGCTGGACCCTTCCCTCTGTGAAGTTACTAACTGGGGTGATAACTGGGGTGATGTTGCAAATTAAAATGGTTCTAGTGCTGCTTCTCAGGGTCTGTCTGTACTTCTGGGAAATGACCATTTTGAGAACACAGAATCTAACTTTCAGTAAGCAGGCTTGCATTGTGCAAGGAGAGTAAATACATAGAGGGTGAGTTAAAAAAATGTGGTCCTGCCAATTTGACAGGAAGAGATGATAGTTAAAAGGTGAAATTAAGAGGTGAGAGAGGAATATAATGAGAGGAGATGGGGAGAGACAGAATGGGATAAACTATCTCATATAGAAGAGGCAAGGGAAAATGGTTACAATGGAGGGGAAGAATAGAAAGGCAAAAGGGAATAGGTCAACCTTATTCCCATTGAATTTGGCTTGAGGAGGGAATGAAATACACACTAAATAGGGTATCTCACCCTCCAGTAGAATAGGGGGGAAGGGGATGAGAGGACAGATGATGGAAGGGAGGGCAGGCTGGGGCGGGGAGAGAAGTTAGGAGGACCCACTTTTGAAAAGGGACGAGATCAATGTAGAGAATAGAACAAGGGAGGTAGGATAGGAGGGAGGGAAATATAGTAAGTCTTTTACAATATATCTACTAAGTCATTGTTTTGCAGTAGCCACACATGTACAACCTATACTGAACTGCTTATCTTCCCAGTAAGGGTGGGTGACAAGGGAGGAAGGGGATGAATCTGGAATTCAAAGTTTTAAAATCAAATATTCAAATATATATATATGTATATATACTATTATTAATACTATTTTGCATGTAATTGGGAAATAAGATATACAAGCACTGGGGCATAGAGATGCACTGGAAAAGTCGAAAGGGGTATGGGAGAAAACATGGGAGAGAGCAGATTGGAGGAGGGGATTTCCTGTGCGACTGCTATTTTGAGGCAGTGGGTAGGGGAAAAACGGGGAGAAAATTTGTAACTCAAAATCTGGCAGTAATGAATGATGTAAATCAGAAGTTAATAAAGCATTTGGAAAAAAAATATATATCTAAAGAAATAAAACAAGTATTTCCATAACATTGTAGAATGGGAAGAGGGGGAAGATAATTGTATGTGAAACTGAAAATCTATTAAGTACAACTTGTTATTCCTTTTAAATATATGATAAATTTATCATGTAAAAAAATGTGGTCCTGGAAGTCAGGAGATCTAACTAAATAGATAACCTTAGACAAGTAACTAAACTTTCGTGTACCTGGGTTTGATGAAGTAAAAATGAAATACTAGATGAGATAATCTCCAAGGACCCTTCCAGTTATATATTATTATTATTATATTATGTTATATATACTATATTTATTATATATATATAATAAATAAGGTGAAAGACATAGATTATATAGATAGATGTATAGTGCTTCGTTCTCTTCTTGCTCCAAATATTGACATTGTACTCTAATAGTTCTTACAGAGAGTGTCAGACAGTCAATGAGTAATGAGGGCATTGGAAGGAAGATTGAAGTTCTAGCTCTCCTCAGACTATAAGACAATACTTACATACCTCACCCAAGTAATACTAGTCACTATTATTATAACTATTATAACAACAACAATGAATTCTACCTTCTGGCTTCTCTGCATTCTCTCAGGACGTCTGGTCCTTTTGCTTCCCTTACTATTCTGTCTTACCAACATCAGAATTCTGAGAATCATATCAGGAAAGGTTAAATCTTCCCCACTGCCCAAACTCCCACACTCTTGTTAAAAATTAGAAGTGAGGAAAGCTCAAGGAGAGTGGGAGAGAATAAGAGATAGCAATTAAGCATGTGTGTGTGCACATACATGCACACACATACATGAGTAAGCTTGTTCAGCCCCAAGTAAATAGATGTAGTGAAGGTATAATTCTGAATTACTTATGGCTTTCAACATTTCACATCCACTTATGTTCATCATTTATGGTACTTATAACTTCGTCTCAGGGTTTGAAGAAATTTTGATATTGAACTCTTGGGGCCTCAAAAGAAATTTTAATAATATTTTAACAATTTCCCATCTCTAGGCTAGTCCTTCTGACTTGCATGGTGGTGACTTCTAGTCTGTGGTGGTGACTACTTTAATCATATCTTTGGCTCAACTTTGTCTGCACCTCTTGACCTCAACAATTTTATCACACGAGCAGGGGTGATGGTCAATTTGAATAACCCACTATTGAATATGGCTCAAAGTGATGGTCTTGGGTGACAGCTCTGAGAGAGCTTGAATCTCAATCTGTTGCCAATTTTATTTGTGGCCTTGGATGAATCGCAGAAGCTCTCTGCTTGTGTTCTACCAGCTGTAAAATTGAAATAATAATACTGGCTTCACAGGGGTCTTTTGAGGATTCATTCATTCACGTTAGTAAAATTCATTGAAAACGTTAAGTGCTAAGTAGTATTATGCCTAATTAATTAGGTCCTCATCTCCCTGATGTAGGTTATGGTATCTGCCTAGTCATTAATAATATATGCTTGAAGCTTTGCTGATTTCCTATTTCATACCTCTCCTAATGGATACACAAGCAGTCCATGAGAAGGGTATCCAGCCTTGTAGTTAAAACACACACAGCTGCTGGTGGTCTACCACTCTCACATTTATTCAATTCCCAAATGATACAAAACTGGAAGGTGTTGAAAGCACCAGTTAAGACAGAGAAATATTACAAAGGAACCTA
This sequence comes from Petaurus breviceps papuanus, assembly GCF_028583685.1. Classification (NCBI taxonomy): domain Eukaryota; kingdom Metazoa; phylum Chordata; class Mammalia; order Diprotodontia; family Petauridae; genus Petaurus; species Petaurus breviceps. The sequence goes on along the minus strand of NW_027186523.1, from coordinate 3,506,976 downwards.
GGGAGATCAGCTATAAAGTCAGGAAATAAAATTTAGCCTCAATTTTATACCAGAGGGAAACCTAATCCCACCACCTGCAAAAATCATTAAGTGAGAGCCAGATAATAATAATAATAACAAAAATAATGATAATAATAATAATATGGAATTAATACTATACTAAGAAAGCCCCAAAGTGACAATGGAGAGCAAATTGAATTTGACATCAGATTAACACTATGGTAATGAATGGCATGATGGTATTTAAAATAAAGCTATTGCATCACAAGTGAACAAAGTAATACTATATGAATAATATATTTGAGATTATAGTTATAATTGAATATTAGAGTTAGAAGAGATACTAAAGGTCATCTAATGCAAAAACTACCTGAAGTATTTCTACCCTCTATAATACCACTGGTAATAAGGAACTCACTACCACTTGATGTAACCCATTCCATTTTTGGACATCTAGCTCGATTGCTAAAATGTGCTTCCTTATATGATCCTGGAATCTGTCTCCCTGCATTTTCCTTTAAATGGACCTCTCTTACTATTAAGAAAAGTTATAAATACAGCCCTGGCAAAGGAATCCATGTCATGGAGGAGGTGAGAAGATGTCAACATCAGAGCTTTCTGGTGTGATCTAGTCTGAAAACAAGAAGTGGATAAATGCAAAACATACTACTGAACAGAGCAGGGTTCCAGAGAACCTATAGCTGAATTAGGTTTTTCCTTTTTTTGTTTCAGTCATTCCCCATGCTATAGCTTTTAATTGCTTTCTGGCACCAATTGTGGAAGGTGTAAAGGGTCTGCCTTTGGAGATTTAAAGAAGTGGAATTGCCTCTTTTCTGCATAATATCCTTGGGTAAAATTGGAGATGGTCATAGGGTCCCCATAACAGTTCTTTTCTTTATGCTAAACATTTTAGTTATTTTTTTAAGCCATTCCACATAGATATTTTCTAGACCCATTCACCATACTCGTCACCATTCTTTGAAACTGTTTTAATTTGTCAGTGGCCTTCTTAAAATGTAGGGCCCTCAGGGGTGGCTAGATGGTGCAGTAAATAGAGTACTGGCCCTGGAGTCAGGAGGACCTGAGTCCAAATCCAACCTCAGACACTTAACACAAAACTAGCCATGTGACCTTGGGAAAGTCACTTAACCCCAATTGCCCTGCCTTCCCCCCTACAAAAAGAAAAAAAATGTAGGGCCCAAAAGATTCCAAATATCATACTTTAGGACAAGGATTCTTAACCTGGAGTGGTTCCATCATTTTTTTTTTTTGCTTTTTGGAGGGCAATTGGGATTAAGTGACTTGTACAAGGTCACAAGGCTAGTTTTGTGTGTGTGTGTGTGTGTGTGTGTGTGTGTGTGTGTTAAGTGTCTGAGGCTGGATTTGAACTCAGGTACTCCTGACTCCAGGGCTGGTGCTCTATTCACTGAGCCACCTAGCCACCACCATGATTTAAAAAAAAATATTTTCCTAATTCTATTTCATTATAGTTGTTCTCCTTTGTAATCTTATGTATGCATTTAAGAACATTATTCTGAGAAGATTCTTCACTAGATTTTACCAGACAATTCAAAGGTGATCATGACACAAAGTCAGCAAATCAAGTCAGTAAGAAAAAAAATGCTAAGAACTTCTGCTTTAGGATTTCAAAGTAGTTTACATTCTCTCATTTGACTCTTTTTTTTTTTAAAGCAATTGGGGTTAAGTAACTTGCTCAAGGTTACACGGCCAGTTATTATTTCTGGGTGTGGTGCTAAATATCTGAGCCCGGATTTGATCCAGGTCATCCCGACACTGGAGCCGGTGCTCTTACTCACTGAGCCACCTGGCCACCCTTAAGCAATTGGGGTTAAGTAACTTGCTCAAGGTTACACGGCCAGGTGTTTCTGGGTGGGTGCTAAGTGTCTGAGCCCGGGATTCGATCTCCAGGTGTTCTCAACACTGGAGCCGATGCTCTTACTCGCTGTGCTACCTGGCCGCCCCTCTCATTTGACTCTTGCAGCAACTCTGTGAGATGGGACCTGGCCAGTATACACTGTAGTGGAACACCGGGCAGATGATGAATAGTAGAATGGCTTAACACAGTCACAGAAGGGAGTCTAATAATGAGGTATTATTTGCAATGCAATTTATGATTTGAAACAGAGATTTAGTTTCCTTCAAACCTGAGGGTCTTGGGTCATTTGACTTCTTTTGCCATTATGTTAGTCTGTTTTGGTAGGAGTCCCTTGGCATGGATTAGCTACACCTTGTGCCATCATCTCTCCTAATGTATTTTCTTTAGAGCTAGGTTAGGTGGGGGCACATTTATATAGGAAGGATAATACATGGACTGCACAATGACACATTACATTAGTCACATGCAATTTCCCTGAATGAAAGGGCACATCATATGACCTTGTCTCTTACTATTCTTCAGTCCCTCCTCTCTACAAAGGGATATTAAGGCTCATTCTTCACTCTAGTGACTTAGGAAGTCGACAAGTTTTATTAGCTTTATTTATAATGACTTAATATTTATTGGGCAACTACAATGTACTAAGTAGTGCTTTATTTCACAGGCAGAAACTCAAGCACAGTGACCCTGAGACAGCATCTTGCACTATTGTCCCCAATTCATTTGCCAGGAAAATAACAGACTTTTAATTTCCCATTTTCATTACTCTTTTTACCATATTTCATATTCCACTTATATTTCATAACAGGCATAATTTCTCTATTTGCATGGAAAGTGTACTTTCTTGGGAGAAGAGAAGCAAAGCCTCCCTCTGCCACCTCCTAAGTTTTCCTTTATACCAGAAGAAAGAAAAATTCTAATTAATCAGTCATCAAGTATATATTGAACACCTGCTATATGCCTAGCCCTTAATAACAAACAAGTAGAATACATGGTCTCTGCCCTTAAGGAGATTATAGCATCGTCCCTATTGATTGCATCAACAGCCTGGATATCTAGGGGCTGTGGAAAAAAACTAAGCTATGTGAAGTTTTTACTCAATATATAAAACAATTGGAGTTGAGGGTTGTAGTAATAACCATGTGATGGGCATAACCAATGGTATCTTTGTTATGTGAAGTTATTTGCAATACAATTTATATTTATTTACAAATGATAAAGTAGTTAACAGAAAGATGAAACTTTAACTTGAATATTAAATTGATATCTTATTGGATGTCAAGATACACAACCAATCGTGGCAGAAATTTTTTTCAGGTTTTTAAGTTTTTTTATTGTTCTGAACTTGACAAACGTCAACAAACATGTACATTTCTATATACAAGGAAGAGCATAAAAGAGGATTTCATATGAAAGCATAAATCTGTATTACAGCTCATTTTTTTAAATATATAGTAAATTCAATATGTTAATTCTATCCTTCTTATCAATACCACCCTTGGAACTTCCTTCTGTTATCTTTTGTACATTAAAAAAAGTTTCATGGTCTTTCTTTTCTTCCTTCTTTCCTCCCTTCTTGGTTTCCTTCCTTTCTTCTTTCTTCTTTTCTTTCTTGTTACATTTTCATTAACATACCCTTCCTATTCACTCAAGTTCCCTCTCATCCACTAAAAGGCCTCCCTTAATACTAATCAGCAAAGTCAAGCAAAACAAATCCAAATATTGGCTATAAAATGTATGTCTCATTCATGCCTCCAGGTCATGCTGGACCTTTACACTTTCCCTCGATGTTCCATCACCACACTTCCTACATACCCTAGCTTTTCTTCTTAAAGTTCATACAAGATTCCTGTATCCTTCTATGTACCACTGAGCTGAGTGAAAGAGTTGACAGGTGATTCTCCATTTTTTCTTTTTTTTTTTTTTGCCAGTTAATGGTGTGTTTATAGATTTTATTAGGGTGTTTGTGGGAGATTAGGTCCTAGCACACCACCTCATTCCCACAATCCCCCATCACATTAATTTTTAAAATAGTTACAATGTGCTCTGGTTCTAGTAGATTTGAATAACCTGTTTATGATTTCTTGAAATATGGCATCCAGGCTCCCTGATCATGATTTTCAGATAAGTTGATAATTCTTATATTCTCTCTCATTGACCTATTTCCAGGTCAATTGTTTTTTATAGTGGTTAATGTGCTTTGCCCCTCTTTTTTTGATCTTTTGATGATATTTTAATATTTTTTATTGTCTCACGGAGTTATTGCTCTATATTTCAGCCATTCTACTTTTTAGAGAATTTAGATTCTTGGTTAAGGTTAGTTAAAATCTTTTAAAAGTAATTATTTTCCCTTGACGTTTTTTCTTCTCTACCTCTTGTTTCCTTTAACTTTGCATTTTGTATCTCTTGCTTCATTTCTTCCAGATGTCTTGTGACCAGGGCATTCTTTTCTCTGAGACTCTACTTTGATATTTTTGTTAAGTTATAATTATTCTCTTTATCTGAGTTAACCTCTTGGGATTCTCTCAGGATACATTTTTTAAAATTGTGTTTAGTGTTTTCCTCAGCTTATTCATATCTCCAGCCTCACTTTCTGGACTGGGAAGCTTTGTCCTTAGGTCATATTCTGCTCTCTTCCATACTTTTGGAAGGTGTAGGTAGGGCTTGCTTTGTATTGGATGCAGTGAGCCAAGTTCTGCAGAAATTCTTGCATTTTAGCTCAACCTTCTGGGAGCCCCTGTTAGATTTTGGCCCTAGGTCCCTTTCTGTCTCTTCCTTACACAGTTGTGAAGCTGTACCTCATAGAAGGCTGCCTGGATGTGAGCCTGGATGCTTGTTGTACTGCCTCGGCTATGGTGTCACAGAACTACCTCAAACTGAGCAAATCTCTGTTTCATGTCCTGAGTATTATTCTCACCCTGTTTCTTTCTTTAAGTCTCTGGAGTCTGCCCTGCCCTGGCTTGTTTACACTCAGAACTCTTGTAGGATCCTGCTTATCTTTTGGGGGGGTAGTTCTATACTGGATGGAGGCACTTACAGTAAACAAAAAACCTGGTGCATTATTAGTTTTATGAAAATGTTCATGGGGGTATCTAGGCTGTCCTATGTTCTGTCATCTTCCCATGATTGAATATTCATGTTTTTGCACAAAATGTGAAAAAGTCTATGAGACAGGATTTGATGTCAGGCCTTACTGACCCCACGTCCAGCTCTTTTATCCACTGTACCACAGTATTCACTGTAATTGTAGAACACCTCAGCATCTAGCATAATATCTCGCTTAATGAATGTTTTATGAAGGAATCCTCTTGTGTTCTCATAAAAAATATTCTCTGAGGCAGCTAGCAAAAGTATTAGTCTAGGGATTGAGAAAGAGAGAGAGGGACTGAATCTGTGATTCCAGTGGTAAGGGAAATCTCAGGTGAGGAATCTCCCTGTACCAATATGGTTAAGCCCTTTCTCTGCAACTTACAGTCTTAGAGAGTTGCCTAGAGGAGGACTTCCTAAATTTTTTTGAATAATGACTCATTCAGCACTTCTTAAACTGTGGGTGGTGACCTCTAAATGACTTGTCTATGGTCCCATGCCCAGTATGTCAGAGTTGGGACTTGAACTCAAATCTTCCTGGCTCTGAGGCCAGTTTTCTGTCCACTATGCTTCTCTATGTAAGTTTATAACCTTCATTTGATGGATGAGGAACCTGATTCCAGGACCAGGTCACTGCATTTTATTTTTTATTTCAATTTTTTAGGTTTTTAAAAATTGAATTACTTTATAGAAGAGAGAAACCAATTTCTTCCTCTTCAGCTCACGCTTACCCTTGCTTTTATACTTCCTCCTCAAGTATAGCATAATGTATACAAGGCATCCATTCATTCCATTCTAAAAATAAACACAGCTACTGTGGCTTAGCATTGTACTCTTGTCTTTGGGTAGGAAATATATAGATCATAAATCTATAGCTTTTGATCTGGACAAGACCTTAAAGATTATCTAGTCCAATATCCTCATTAGATTATAAATTTCTCCATTATATTGTAAACTCCTTGAGGTCAGGGACTATGTTTTTACTTGTGTTTGTAATCTGGGTGCTTAGCATAGTATCTGGCACTAAATATAAATATTATTGACTTACTGGTCCTCATTTTTAATAGATATTTTCATGGAAATAGCAAAGAATATATAATTGAATAAAGAGCCAGCATGTCAGCATTATCTAGGATATTATTTAACTTCAATTAGTGCAACAGAGACTGTTGCCTGAACTCAGGCTGTGTCCATAAGAGCTGTGGTTTTAAATCCACTGTTCAGAATTATATGACTGGAAGCACAACTTCAACTATTACCTGAACAATTCTTTATCTGTCACAACAAAGAATAAGGGATGGGGCTAAAAAATGTCTTGGTCCTTGGGGGAATATTTAAGTTGGAAGGTAAAAACTGACCTGATTTATTTGAAGAGGTTTCCTCATGCTATTGACTCCATGTGCCTACTTTAAAAAATAATCATCAGTACAATCAAACAAAAAAAAATAAGGAGTAAAATCCTACTTAAATTCCTGAGCTGATAGCAAGGCAGGAGCAAAAGAATCAACAAAGCAAACAAGATTATTTTGTCCTGGGTCTCTCTTCAGACTTGTATGAAATTACATCACCTTTGGCTGTCTTCTTTAAAAAAAAATGTCTGTGGTCAATGTATACAAAATTTTGGTTCCATTGAATTTACTCTAAATTAACTTATAAAGGCTTATCCATATTTTCCATATTTACATTTGTATTTGATAGTTATAATTTTTGTAGGGCCATAATACATTAAATCAATATACCTGAATGGGTCCATGATCTCTTTAATGTGTATGCTTTCTCCAATTATGCAAATCACAAATCATCCATGCCTACCCATCCTTTAAAAATCCCATCCATACCCTTCAATAAATCCCTTCAATAAATAAAATAAACCACAGGGGTTACACCCACTCTGTTGGGGGCCTTCTTCTAGGACATTTGATAATATATACATACCAGTGGACTATAACAGCTACCCTTTCATTATCCCAGTTTCACTATTTAACTGATCCATCTTTTCTTTGGCCATACATGTCTCTGACAAGAGCCTCTGTGCCATTTCTCCTATCCATGACTTGATTTGAAATGTGTTCTCTCCTGTTCATATCCACCATTGAAACTTTGGGTGATTTTCAACTTTAATTCTTCAGAGATTGTGATTAAGCCTGGAGACTCTAGCTCAGCATGGTTATGACTTCGTGCCCTCTCAGCAGCATGTATATAGAAGTTAAGTCAGATGGTATATTATAGGATTCAGGGGCAGAAAATAATAATAGGTGAAAGTACAAAGAGGCAGAGGATATAACAATCAAAACAGAGAGGAGTCTTTATAATTATTCATTTTCATAGTTATCCATATCCTTAATTTATTCAGCCATTTTCCAACTATTGGATATATAGCTTGTTTCCTTTTTTTCTGTTACAAGCAGAAAAAGAAAAAGGACCACATGAATGTCTTTGTCTAGAGAGGTTCCTTTCCTCTTCCTTCTTTATGTTATTTTTAGGATAAAGTCCTTGGAAGAGAATTCTTGAGTCAAAAATATTCTTTTTGGCTCATTGACTATTGTCATATTACTTTCCAAAACGTATATAGTTCTTTACATTCCTGCCAATAATTTATGAGTGCCTGTTTCTCCAAAGACCAATAAACATTGGATTTTATTTCTTAAATAATATTTTTATAATTATTAACTGATCCTTAGGACAGTCTCCCTCATTTCTCAATGAGTTCAGTTCCTGGCTCATAATCTTCCTCTTCATCCCATATTTTTCCCTCAGTTTAGGGAACCTTAACATGTATGTTGATGTTTCCTCAAATATCCTAGTTTCTAATTTCCTCCATCTATTCAACTTCCATAACCTGCTACCCTTCTCTATCTCAGCAACACATAAGTATGGTCATTACTTTCATCTTGCCATCACCCACAAGTGTTCCAGTTTCATTTTCAAAGACTCTGATTTTCTTTTTTTTAAATAGTATTTTATTTTTTCCCCCAAATACCTGCCAAGACAATATTTAGCATTCATTTTTACAAGATTTTGAGTTCCAAATTTTTCTGTCTCTCTCACTTCTCTCCCTTCTTTCTAAAATGGTGGACAATTTTATATAGGCTATACATGTGCTAATATTTAAATTTCCATATTAGTCACAGTTGTGAAAGATAAAACAGATGAAAAAACACAAAAAAGAGTAAAGTAAATGAAAAAAGTATGCTTTGATCTGCATGCAGAGTCCATCAGTTCTTTATCTGGATGTGGATAGCATTTTCCTTTCTGAATTCTTTGTACTACATCGTGTTGCTGAGAAGAGCTGAATCATGCATAGTTGATCACCACACAGTGTTGCTGATACTGTATACAATGTTTTCCTCATTCTGCTCATTTAGCTTTGCATCAGTTCATACATGTCTTTCCAGGTTTTTCTGAAATCTGACCATCATTTCTTACTTCACAATGGTATTCCATTACATTCATATACCACAGCTTGTTTAGCCATGCCCCAATTGATAGGCATTCTCTCAGTTTCCAATATTTTGCCACTATAAAAAGAGTTGCTCTAAATATTTCTGCACATGTAAGTCCTTTCCCCTTTTTAAAGATCTCTTTTGGATCCAGACCTAATAGTGATATTGCTGGATCAAAGGGTATACACAGTTTGGTTGTCCTTTGGGCATAGTTCCAAATCGTTCTTCAGAATGATATCAGAGGTCTTCTCTCTCTATCAGAGGTCTCCTCTCTAATCCTTGATGAGTCATTCACATTACATTGGACTGAGCCCCAAGGCAATATCTCACCTCAAAATATCTATATACTTTCGACTAATAGGCTCAGTCAGGAGGCACCAAAGCCTACATGATCTGTTACAGCTGTGAATTGCCAAGGCTGAAAGGAGATTGATCTTTTGCAATGTTTACAATTTAGTGTGAGCCTGCGAAACTGAACTCCAAGAAAAAACAACAAAAAATTCCCCCTTACTTGACCTCACAAATGGCTAGATAAGTTCACAACTCTACCAACAGTACATTAATGTCCAAATTTTCCCACACCCTCTCCAACATTTATCATTTTCCTTTTCTGTCATATTGACCAATCTCAGGTAAGTGGGAGGTGGCACCTCAAAGTTGTTTTAATTTGCATTTCTCTAATCAAAAGTAATTTAGAGCACTTCTTTAAAAAAAAAAAGAATTGTTTTCTTCAGTTAGGTTTTGTACCTCCTTTTCTATTTTGCCAACTCTACTTTTTTAATGAATTGGTTTTCTGCAGTGTACTTTTTTCCCATTTTGTAAGGTATCATTCAATTTTTTTTCTACTTCTGTAATTTGACATTTAAAACCCTTTTTGAGCTCTTCCAAGAAGACTTTTTGGGCTTGAGACCACTTCATATTCCCCTTTTGAAGTTTCAGATGTGGGTATACTGACAATGCTGTCATTTCCTGAATTTGTGTTTTGATCTTCCCTGTCCCCATAGTAAGAATCTATGATCTTTGTTTTTATATGTTGCTTTTTGCTCATGGTGTTGTATTTTTCCTGGCTTTTAAAGTTGATCTGTGCTTCTATCGCATAGCAGCACTATCCCATGCTTCTTGTGCTGAGGTCTAGGGCCTGGTTACTGGTTTTGTGTGCTGGAAAATGACAAATAGAGGCTGTAGAGTCTGTAGCTTATCTGGTGCTGAGATGGAGCTGGTGGTAGTGGCTGGTGTGTGCAGAGCCCAGGTGGATTTTTTCTGCATTTCCCCACTGTTACACTGAAGGTCACAGGGTGGGGGTGGGGTTGGGGGTAGGGGTAGTCTGGCCACTGGAGGTTTCCTCCTCACCTGAAGTTTGGCTAGAGCACAGGTAGGCTCAGCTGCTGATGGACAACCATCTGTAGGTGCAAGTGGTGTTTCTCCACACTGGCATCTGTTGGTTCGCCTGGCTGTAATGAGGTAGGGAAGGGTCCTGGTGTTGGTGCTTGCCCACTCCACTGAACTGGAGTTCAGGATCTCCCACTTTTCTACTTAGGTGGGGTTTAGGCTGGCTTGCCAGGATGCCTTCAATCCTGTCCTGGTCCCCTTCAGCCCCAGCAAGAGGGACCTTTCCCATTAATCCCCCTAGACTCACTATATACTTGAGAAATGAGGCCTTTATCAGAGACACTTGCTTCAAATATTGTTTTATGTCTTTCTGCTTTCCTTCTAATCTTGTTTGCATTGGTTTGGTCTGAACAAAAAAAAGTCTTTTAATTTAATATAATAAAAATTATCTATTTTACATATTATAATGTTCTCTATCTCTTGTTTGGTCATGAACATGCAACTCAATTTCTCCTCTAAGAATGTGGATGCTGTACCACTTGGTGCATATATGTTTAGTATTTGTGTTACTTAACTGTCTATGGTTCTTTTTAGTAAAATGTAGTTCTCCCTGCCTTATCTCTTTTAATTAGGTCTACTTTTGCTTTTGCTTTGTCTGAGATCAGGATTGGTAACTCTGCTTTTTTTTTTTTTACCTCAGCTGAAGCATAATAGATTCTGCTCTAGCCCCCTACTTATACTCTGTGTGTATCTCTCTGTTTCAAGTGAGTTTCTTGTAAACCACATATTGTAGAATTCTGGTTTCTGATTCACTCTGCTATCCACTTCCATTTTATGGGAGTTAATCCCATTCATTATCACAGTTATGGTTGCTGTGTATTTCCCTCCATCCTATTTTTTCTCCTCTCCCTTCCTTTACCCTTTTCCTCCTCAACAGTATTTTACTTCTGTTTACTACCTCTCCTGGTCTGCTCTCTATTCTGTCAGCCCTCCCCCCTTACTTAGTGTCCTCCCCCCTCTAAGTTCCTGTAGGCTAAAAGAGTTTCATATTTATCTGATCATGTATATTATTCTTTCTTTGAGCCAATACTGATATGAGTAAGGTTCAAGTGATGCCAATTGCCCACCCTCCTATCTTTCCCTCCACTGTAATAGGTTTTGTGTGCCTTGATGTGAAATAATTTACCCCATTCTACCTCTTCCTTCCTTCTGCACCCAGTGTACACTTCTTTCTCATCCCTTTATTTTTGACATCATTCCCTCAAATTCACCTTATATCCATATCCTTTGTCTATGCATATTCCTTTTAGCTGTGCTATTAGTGGTACCATTTTTATTTTATTTTATTTTTATTTTTCCTTTATTAATTTGTTTGTTTACTTTGAGTTTATAAGATTCAGTTCCTTGGTTCTTTGAGTTTCAAATTTTCTCTCCCTCCTTCCCCTTCCCCCCGCCCCCCACCATGGCAGCATACAATCAGGTATAGGATCTGCAGAAACTTTCACATTAGACATTGGTCAGGTGAAAAGAAGAATTGTAACAGATGGAATGAACAATGTAAAAGAGGAAATCAAACCAAACAAGAAAGAGAAAGAGATTAGGTAATTTGCTTCAATCTACATTCAAACTCTGTTCTTTCTGGTCCTTTCTCTGAATGTAGAAATCTCTCTCCATCATGAGTCTTTTGGAGTTTACTTATAGCCCTGCATTGCTGAGAACAGTCAGGTCTATGAAAGTTGGTCATCACACATACATTGTGTCTGTAATTGTGCACAAATTTTTCCTGGTTCTGCTCTTCTCACTCAGCATCAGTTCGTATAAACCTCTCCAAGTAGATGTGAAGTCCATCTGCTCTTTGTTTCTTATGGCACAATAGTATTCTGTTACATTCATATACCATAACTTGTTTAGCCATTCCTCAATTGATGGGCATCCTCTTAATTTCCAATTCTTTGCCACCACAAATAGAGCTGCTATAAATATTTTTGTACATATATTTCTTCTTCTGGCTTCTGTGATCTCTTTGGGATATAGCCCTAGAAGTGGTATTGCTGAGTCAAAGGATATGAAATTACTTATAGCCTTTTGGGCATGGTTCCAGATTGCTCTCCAGAATGGTGGGATCAGTTCACAACTCCACCAGCAATGTATTAGTGTTCCAATTTTTCCACGTCTTCTCCAGCATTTATCATTTTCCTGTTTTGTCATCTTAGCCAATCTCACTGGTGAGATGTGGTACCTCAGAGTTGTTCTGATTTGCATTTCTCTAATCAATAGTGATTTAGAGCATTTTTTTCATATGCTTATAGATATCTTGAATTTCTTCCTTTGAAAACTGTCTGTTCAAATTCTTTGACCATTTATCAATTGAGGAGTGACTTGTGTTCTTATAGATTTGACTCAATTCTCTGTATATTTTAGAAAAGAGGCCTTTATCAGAGACATTGTTTGTAAAAATTCTTTCCCAATTTCCCGCTTCCCTCTTAATCTTGGTTACATTGGCTTTGTTTGTATAGAAGCTTTTCAGTTTCATATAATCAAAGTTATTCATTTTGCATTTTATAATGCTCTCTAATTCTTTTTTGGTCATGAAATATTTATCTCTCCATAAATCTGACAGGTAAACTATTCCTTGTTTTTTCAGATTGCTTACAGTATCATCCTTTATACCTAGATCACACACCCATTTAGACTTAATTTTGGTATATGGTGTTAGATAATAGTCTATGCCCAGTTTCTGCCATACTATATTCCAGTTTTCCCAGAAGTTTTTGTCAAATAGTGAGTTCTTATCCCAAAAGCTGGGGTCTTTGGGTTTATCAAAGAGTAGATTATTATAGTCATTGACTGCTGAGACTCGTGTACCAAATCTTTCCACTGATCCACTAATCTATTTCTCAGCCAGTACCACGTAGTTTTGAGGACTGCTGCTTTATAGTACAGATTAAAATCTGGTATAGCTAGTCCATCATCTCTAGCATTTCTTTTCATTAATTCCCTTGATATTCTGGACCTTTTGTTCTTCCAAATGAATTTTGTTACTATTTTTTCTAGGTCTATAAAGTAATTTTTTTTTGGTAAATTGATTGGTATGACACTAAATATGTAATTTAATTTAGGCAAAATTGTCATTTTTTAATATTAGCTCAACCCAGCCATGAGCAATTGATGTTTTTCCAGTTTGTTAGATTTGACTTTATTTGTGGGAAAAGTGTTTTGTAGTTGTGTTCATATAGGTCCTGGCTTTGTTTTGGCACATAGATTCCCAACTATTTTATAATGTCTACAGTATCTTTAAATAGAATTTCTCTTTCTATCTCTTGCTGTTGCTCTGTTGGATTTCATTTGAAACATACAGGAATGCTGAGGATTTATGTGGGTTTATTTTATATCCTGCTACTTTGCCAAATTTATTGTCTCAAGTAGTTTTTTACTTGATTCTTTAGGATCCTCTAAGTATTTATCATCATATCATCTGCAAAGAGTGATAACTTGGTCTCTTCTTTATCTAATTTGATTTCCTTTGATTTCTTTTTCTTCTCTAATTGCTACTGCTAACCTTTCTAGTACCAGATTGAATAAGAGATGTGATAGTGGACACCCTTGTTTCACCCCAATCTTATTGGAAATGCTTCTAGCTTATCCCCATTACATATAATACTTGCTGATGGCTTTAAATAGATGCTACTTATTATTTTGAGGAAAGGTCCATTAATTCCTATATTTTCTAGTGTTTTTAATAGGAATGGATGTTGTCCTTTGTCAAAAGCCTTTAATGCATCTATAGAGATAATCATGTGGTTTCTGCTAGTTTTATTGTTGATATGATCAATTATACTGATGCTTTTCCTAATATTAAACCATCCCTGCATTCCTGGAATAAATCCTACCTGATCAAAGTGTATTATTTTTGTGATAAGTTGCTGTAGTCTTTTTGCTAATTTTTTATTTAAACTTTTTGCATCTATATTCATGAGGGAAATTGGTCTATAATTTTCTTTTTCCATTTTATCTCTTCCTGATTTAGGTATCAGTACATGTTTGTGTCATAAAAATAATTTGGTAGGACTCCTTATCTAATTTTCTTAAATAGTTTGTAGAGTATTAGAATCATTTGTTCTTTAAATGTTTTATAGAATTTGCTAGTAAATCCATCTGGCCCTAGAGATTTTTTCCTAGGGAGTTCACTAATGGTTTGTTCTATTTCTTTCTCTGAGATGGGATTATTTAAGTAATTTACTTCCTCTTCAGCTAATCTGGGCAATTTATATTTTTGTAGATATTCATCGATTTAACTAAGACTGTCAAATTTATGTGCATATAATTTGGCAAAATAATTCCTAATTATTGCTTTAATTTCCTCTTCATTGGAGGTAGAGTCACCCTTTTCATTTCTGATACTCATAATTTGATTTTCTTATTTTTTATCATATTGGCTAAGGGTCTATCAATTTAGTTTTTTTTCTTCATAAAACCAGCTCTTAGTTTTATTTATTAATTCAATAGTTTTCTTAATTTCAATTTTATTAATCTCTCCTTTGATTTTCATTAGTGGCCCATGTAGGGATGTGAACAGTTCAGTTCTATTGAATTACTTATGTTTTCTTTTCTCTTTTTACCTGTTTATGCTTCTTGGGTCTTGATATTGAAGATCAAATTTTTTCTTCAATTCTGGTCTTTTCTTTATGAAACCTTGAACTCCTCCTATTTCACTAAATGACTATTTTTTCCTCATTTGAAGTATTATGCTTAATTTTTCCAGGGAGTTGATTGTTGGTTGTAGTCTTAGCCTCCTTTGCCTTCTAGAATACCTTGTTCCATGACCTCAAATTCCTTAATGTGTAGCTGCTAAGGCCTATGTAATCCTGACTGAGACTCCCCAATATTTGATTTTTTTTCCTGGCCACTTGCAGTAGTTTTTCCTTGACCTAATAGTTCTGTAATTTGGCCATAATGTCCCTTAGAGCTTTTATTTTGGGATCTCTTTCCTGAGGTGTATGGTGGATTCCTTCAATGCCTATTTTGCCTCCTGGTTCCAGGATATCAAGGCAGTTCTTCTTAACAATTTCTTGAAAGATGCTGCCTAGGAATTCCTTTTGAATATGGCTTTCAGGTAGTTCAATGACTCTGACACTGTCTCTCTTGAATCCATTTTTCAGGTCAGTTATTTTTACAATGAGGTATTTTACATTTATTTCTATCTTTCTATTCTTTTGAATTTGTTTGATTGATTCTTAATGTCTCCTAAGGTCATTAGATCCCACTTGCCCACTTCTAACTTTTAATGAGTTATTTTCCTCAGTTAGCTTTAATATTTCTTTTTCTGTGTTGTCAATTGCCCTTCTTAAGTAGTTGTTTTCCTCAGTTGGTTTTTGTATCTCCTTTTCCATTTGGCCAATTCTAATTTTTAAGCAGTTGTTTTCTTTTTCCAAGCTGTTGACTTTTTTTTTATAATTCTCTTGCACCACTCTCATTTCCTTTCCCAATTTTTCTTCTAACTGTCTTATATGATTTCTAATCTCCTTTTTGAGCTCTTCCATAAGTTCTTTCTGGACTTGATACTACTTCCAATTTTTCTGTGGGGGTTTTACCCATAGATATTTTGACATTGTTGTCCTTTTCTGAGTCTGTCTTAATCTTCCTCATCATCATAATGATTTTCTATGGTCATATTTTTTTTTGTTGTTGGTTTTTGCTCATCTTTTTTGGCTTTTTCCCTTTTTTAAAAAAATTGAGCTCTGCTCTGGGGTGGAAGGGATTCTGAATGTTCTTTATCCAATCATAATCTTATATCCCTCTCCTTCTAAGTCTACTCTTCAGTATCACTGTGACCTATAAGCCCTCTATCCCTTAGTACTACCCCAAATGTTATCGCAATTCTAGCTACCCTCTTCTCTGTTACCCCATCTTGGTTACTTGTTTAAAAAACAGTTCTATACTATCCTTAATAATCATATCCCTTGCCCCCCTTTCTTAAAATTAATCATGCTTTGCCAAACTCCAATTTGGTATTAGTTCTCACATCTACTTCCTTTTCTCTTCACTCACAAGCTCCAGAAAGTAACTGGAAGTAATGACAAAATCATTCTTCCTGGGTCAGGTATAAATTTATGCTAGCTAATATCAACTGTGCACTCACTGCAGCAAAATGATCCCACTAGGGGCGGCTAAGTGGCACAGTGACTAGAGCACTGGCCTTGGGGTCAGCAGGACCTGAGTTCAAATCCAGCCTCAGACACTTAACACAAAAACTATCCGTGTGACTTTGGGCAAGTCACTTAACCCCAATTGCCCTACCTTTCCCCCTCCAAAAAGCAAAAAAAATATGATCCCACTATTCTTGAATTACTTCCCTATTCCATTTACCATAGCAATTGTTCTAAACCTTTCCTTCTTTCCTTAAGCCTCCCATATATCCCTCTCCCTTTCTCTGTTAAGAACCTTACCTCATACATAAAAAAGCAATTAAGGCTATTTGAAGAGAGCTCCCTCTTTTATCCTTTTCCTTTTCTCACATCTCTCTGATATCATCTCTCACTGTCCACTCTTTCAAGCTAATCTCTAATGATGAGGCCTTTCTATTTGCCAAGGTCTACTTGCTTATTCCATGTCCACAACATCCATCTCCTGTTTCCATGCTTTAGTGTTGGCTGTTCCCCATACCTGGAATGCTCTCCCTTCCAACCTCAACTTTTAGAATCCTGAGCTTCCTTTAAGATTCTCCTCAAGTGCCACCAGGAGGACTTTTATGGTTTCCACCCCCTCCTCCCCTTGGCCCCACAGATATACTAGTGCTAAATGCTCTCTTACTTAAGATTCATCTATTCTCTATTTATCTTGAAAGTCCTTGTCTATATATGATGTTTTTCCTCTTGTAAGGCAAGTTCCTTTATGAAAGATGGGTTTTTTTGTTTGTTTTGTTTTTTGCTTTTTTATTGCATCTTTCTTGCGGGAAGGGTATGGTAAATGACTCTAAACACCTTGGTTGCCATGCATCCACCCTGTTTTTTCAACAACTTGTTTTCAATCTATCTCTAGTAGTTATTGGAAATGAGTTTTATCAATGCTAATCTTTTAAATTCATCAGGTTCTATTTTCTGTTCTATTGGTTAGTTTCATAGTTTTTCATAATTATTGCTTTATAGAACATTTTAACATTGGGCAGTCCCATTTTAGCTAACTTCCTTTGTCATAATTCCTCTTGTTCTTTTCCACATGCCTAAATTTAAGCATTAAACATTAAAACTATTTTGAAGAGATAACTGTGTACTTTTATTGTTCAAATTATTCAGAGACAATTACAATTTCTATTAAGAACATTTAGAAGTATCTCATGTTCTTCCCAATTATACTTCCTGATTATACTAATTTGAGTTGGGAGACAAGGGCATTTCACCTGCCCCAATCATCTGAGGTCCTCATTTTCTACCTTGCAATCCCCCTGGATTCATGGTCTTCTGTTGGCCTCATACTTGATAGTACCATGATAGCCCTGCATCTTTCCACCTCTTTACAATATCTCCTACCTGGCACCTCTTCCTACCCCTACTTCTTCCCAGGGGTTACTCAGTGTAAATGTACTTTGCTAAGGTAGGACATCTTTTCCTCTCACCTTCCTCTTGTCTCCCAGGTGCTAGAACTGCTAATAATAATTTTGCTATAATGTTCCTAGGTAGAGGAAAGCTCAAGTTACAGAGAGGGTTCCAAGACTCTGATTGAAGCCTCCTTTGCTGGGAGTGAGGGAATGCAAGGAAGACAAAGTGGCAGCTGAGAAGGTCCTGGACACCTGTGGGGTGAACACTATTTTAAGAAAACAAAGACCAAAAACCAAGAATATAAGTTATGGAGCTGAAAGGACTAAAAGTAAGGAAAAGTTTCTGATGGAGCAAGAAAATAAAAATCAGGATCACATAACCAAGTGGAGACTTGGTTTCAGGCCCCACTGGTTCAGTAGTTGGATAAATAACATGGTTCTACATAGACAAAGAGTATTTGTCTCAATTTGGGCCACTTGTTTGTTCCAAGGGAAATTCATATTTATATGTCTGGCCTTGTGCTAATGACTCCATCCTATAGTTTCCTGTGAAGTACTTTCAATCAGAGGACTGCTAACTCCATCAGATTTTAATACAATGACTGACTCTTAGCAGCAATAGCAGACACCAGTCAGAAAGTTTTTTATCATGTCCAACCCTCATTTTGTCCTTAGAAGTAGATAACATCTGATTATTACCATATATTCAATATATACTTATTAACTCTCTCTTCCTCTTTTCCAGCATAAACAATTCCATGTCTACTTTTCTTTAGGGGATCTCATTTTCTAACTCCTTCATATTTTCATTGAGGATGTCCACACTATTGGATACAACAGGCAATACAGTATAGTGAAGAAAATTCTGCCTTTGTAGGTATGGAGTGCTCTAGAGGGGAAAGGTAAAGAAAGTGAATGGGGCAAGGAAATAAGCATTTATATGGCACCTACTATGTGCCAAGCACTATACTAAGCCCCTTAATCCTCACAACAACCCTAAAAGGGAGGTGCTGTTATTATCCCTGTTTTATAGTTGAGGGAACTAAGGCAAGCAGAGGTTAAGTGACTTGCCCAGATTCACATAGTAAGTGTCTGAGGCCAAATTTGAATTCTGGTCTTTCTGATTCTAGGACCTGCATCTACTCCTCTTTCACCTAGGTACCTATAAGACCAAAGTTCTAATCTCACCTCAGATGCTCAGTATCGGTGTGACCTTGGATAAGTCACTTAATCTTTTTATGCCTCATTTTCCTCATCTGTAAAATTAGGGGATTTTCCTCTGTGATCCCTTTCAGTTCTATATTTATGATTCTATAATCTATAAAATGAAGGGGTTGGTTTGGATGTCCTTTGAGATCCCTTTATATTCTAGATCTATGATCTGAATTCTATTTCTGCCTCTGCCAATAATGAGTTACATGATATTCAGCAAGATATTCAATATCCTGTGCCTCAATTTACCCACCCCTAATAATTATCTATAGGACACAATAATGACTGTATCATAGAAGTCTTGTGATTTCATTAAGTCAAGAAGGTCCAGCTCTCCCAGTAAAATGAGCCATAGAATCTCAAAATCTGTCCATTCTATCATTCATACAGATTTAATCAGAACAGTATAAAAAATGGGTAAAAATCACAAACAATAATTTGTTTTCAAGAATGCTAAGAGAGGTCCTTTATCATGAACATTAAATCCCATTATTCAAGATAAAAATAAAGTAAATCTTATGTGAGCTGAGTCAATTTTTGTCTTACAACACAAAAAGGCAGCTGGATAAAGAAGATGACCTTTGTTAAAAGGGGAAGAAAATCTTCAATACCTGGTGTTCAGTGACAGTGGGTGTCTTGGTGTTGGTTCTTAAAGGAAGCAGGAATCCTATTGTCATTTCTTCTTGCTTTAATGATGAAATTTACTTTCAAGTTTGTGTTCAGTCTCAGACAACACAAGTTCAGTACCTCCCCAGCACTTGATTCTGGGTCATTTCTTGTAGACTCTCACCATACTATGAAGCAGCATAAGCATCTGCAGATGAAAAAGCTCTGAGCTTCAGCAGATGGGCGTCAGAATCTGGAGCAAGAGCAGTGCTGTTAATAGCAACCAAATTGATTTTGAACTTAGGACGATCTGGCTTCCCCCCGATTCTCAAGGCCCAGCAATCTGACATTAAAATACTCACTATTTAAATGAACACATGCCATACTTTGGAGTGGAGAGATGGGAAAAGATGAGAAGGAAAGAAAGAAATTACAATGACACAAATACTCATCCATGCACAAGCAGAAACAGGCTTTGTAGGGAAGAATATGATTTTGTACATTATCTCTATGTATTAAGTCAATGTTGTCCTTGAGATTTTGAAAAGAGCATTGACTGACTGGGTCTGTTAGTAGTTAAAGGTGAAAGCATAAGGGTGATTTTATAAAATGCTTGAAATATTAGGATTAAAGGATTTAGAGTTAAAAGAAACATTAGAAATCATCTAGTCCACCCCTCAGTTTAACAGATAAAAAAACTGAGGCCCAGGGAGATTAATTGATATGCCTCAAATTGTACATAGGTAGTAATTAGCAGAGGCAGAATCTACGGAAACACAGGATCTAAATAGGGTGATTTCTAAGCCATTTTGGTTGTTAGCTAAGCCAGCAGATGAGCTGTTAACTCATAGGATAAGTTCATAGAATCACATGATGAGAAAATCTGAGAGTTGTAGGAGATCACAGAGGTTATCTAGTTCATTCCAAACTCAAGTAGGAATTTCCTCTATAGCATCCCCAATAAATCATCATCTGACTCTATTTGAAGAACTCTTAAGATGGATATCTCACAGTCTCTTGAGGCAGCTCATTTATTCACTTACTCTCCAAATTGTTCCTCTTTTAGTAAAAAAATTTTTAAGGATTGAAAGGTTCTGGGCATCTAGGTGGCACAGGGGATACAGTTACCAGCCTGAAGTCAGGAAGACTATCTTCCTGAGTTCAAATCTGGCCTCAAACATGTTCTGTGTGACCCTAGACAAGTCACTTAACCCTGTTTGCCTCAATGCTTCATCTGCAAAATGAGGTGGAGAAGAAAATACAAACCATTCCAGTATCTTTTCCAAGAAAACCCCAGGGACTCAAAAGAGTCAGAGAGAACTGAAACAACCAAACAATTATAAATGTAAAGTGCTGGAGAAGACAGACTATTTCAAATTGGATGCTGTTTCTGCCTTCATGCAGCTTAAAATGTAGCAGAAGGATGAGGAGAGTATACAGATAAAAATGAGGTAAAAAGACAGGCTCTACCCTCAGGAGTTCACCATGTAATAAGGGAGATACAACCACACACTTATATACACAACATACAAAAATAGGAACTACTTAAAAGAGGGAAGGCACTAGAATTAACAGGAGTTGGGAAAGACTTTCTTTAGAAGATGAGATTTTACTTGAGACTTAAAGGAAGCTAGTAGATAAAGATGAGGAGGGATAACATTCCAGGTTTGGGTATAGCCAGAGAAAATACCTGAAGCCAAAAGATTTATTTGTGGAAAAGGAGACCAGTATTACTGAATCCATAAGTACATGGGAGGAAGTAAGGTATAACAAAACTGAAAAGGTAAGAGAGGGCAAGATTATGAAGGGTTTTGAAAACCAGAGGATTTTGTATTTGATCCTGGAGGCAATAGGGAGCCACTGGATATTATTGAGTAGAGAGGTGACAACATAAAACCTATGCTTTAGCAAAATGACTTTAA
Organism: Petaurus breviceps papuanus; assembly: GCF_028583685.1. Classification (NCBI taxonomy): domain Eukaryota; kingdom Metazoa; phylum Chordata; class Mammalia; order Diprotodontia; family Petauridae; genus Petaurus; species Petaurus breviceps. The sequence continues at coordinate 3,485,946 of NW_027186523.1, read as the reverse complement.
TGGATGAATGGCAGATGAATTTGGGGGGGGGGTATGAGACTTGAGGAAGTCAGACTCACCAGCAGGCTATTGCAATAGTTTGAGCATGGGTTGTGAGGGACAATGCCAAAGTGATGATAGTGTTAGAAGAGAGGAGGAATATTTGAGAGATGTTGCAAAGGTGAAATCAACAGGCCTTAGCAACTGATTGGGTATGGGAAGTGAGAGAGGGAATGAGTCAAGGATGATGACACTGGGACTGTGAGCTTGAGGGACTGGCAGGATAATGTTACCTTTGATTGTAGTAAGGAACTTAGGAGGGGAAGAGAGTTTAGGGGGAAAGATGAGTTAAGTTTTGGAAATACTGAGTTTAAGATGTCTACTGGACATCCAGCTTGAAAAGTTTGAAAGGCAATTGAAGATGGAAGATGGGAGATCAGCCAAAAAGGTTAGGGCAGCATAGGTAGATTTGAGAAATGCCAGCATAGAGATGGGAGCTGATAAGATCATCAAGTGAAGGGAGGGATAACAGAAGAGTGTCCAGAACATGGGAGAAGAGAAGAGGGTCTAACATAGAACCCTGTGAGACATCTACTGTTAGAAAGCACCTATTTCTACCATAGTTAGTTCCTTCCATGGAAAGAGAGCAGAATGACCACAAGTGCGCTGAAGGTGATGGGAAACTATATTGATTTCCCCTGCTATTGGTAACAAGACTTCAGGCAAATCAAAAGTAACTTCTTAGGAAATTTTAGCAAATATTTATTAGTCATATACTATTTGTAATGCATTTTTAGGGACTGGGGGAATACATAAGTGAGACAAGGAATTTACACTATAGTAGTAGTGATAAGATAAATACCTAATATACTTCAAAATATAAGTAGCACAAAGGGCTAGGAGAGACCTAGGGATTAGGTTAGAAACTGTTCTAGAAAATCAACCTATCTATGTATTGACAGCAAGTCAGTTCCTGTCTTCTCCAGGATAACAGAGAAGAAAAATGTCACCTGTTAAATATCACACAAAGGAGAGTATTTTAAAATTGTTAGGTAAAGACAGATAAAAGCAGCTCATTAAAGCCCTAACAATTGTAATTTGTATAAGAAATGAAAAACACTTGTCAAGTGGAGCAATGGTGTAGTTAGTGCTTAATTGTAGGTAGAATGATAATTGGATATTAATGACATAATGCAGCCTCTTGTCAGAAATTAACCAACAACATTAGACTTTATTTCTATTGTTATTTTAAGCTGATCTGATGCTGGTGACAAAGCAGTGCTCAGAGAGTTTCAGGTAAAGGGGCAACACCACAATTTATCAGGCTTCTATGACGGAAGAAAACCCCACTTTGAGTATATTCAGTTGGCACATGTTTGATTTATGTGCTTGATAAACCAGAGCAGAGATATAATTTGCCAGAATCCAATCACTCAACAGTGATTGTCTGCCTGGGTACCTGGAGCTCCTTCTTAGCATAACAAAAACACTATTGTCCATTGGCTAGAACAATGAGTTTGGAGTTCTAGAACTCATTGATTCGAATCTCTATTTTGCCACTTAATATCTATGTGACTTTGGCTGGACAAGTAACTTAACACTTGAAGACCTGTTTTCTCATATGAAATCTGAGTGAAGTTAGATTAGTTGACATTTGCAGTGTCTTCTAGTTAAAAAATTATGATTCTATTACCCATAAAAAGTTTTTTTTTTAATCAGGTAAGACAAACTTATTTTTCCCTGTCAATTTCTTATGAAGGTCAACAAAAACATCCTGCAGCAACTTAAAGTAGTATATAATACTTTTCTTTAGAGAATAGAAAATAAAAAATAAAATAGAAAAAATAGAAAATAGAAAAGAAATACTTTTCTTTTAAGAATAGAAAAAGCTCACATGGTTGACCTATTGGGGGGGGGGTTGCATATTTTATATAACACAAGAGGACACTTGAGTGTGTGTTAGAAACAAAAATGCAAATATGGCTGTGGGTTCCTCAATCTATTCACTTCCTTTGGCTACTCTTTCTCTCCACCATGATCAAACATAGGGCCATACCTTTGATTTTCCTGTCACTTACAAGTGTTCTACTTCCTTGTTGATGACCTTTGAAATTCCTTTACCTTTCCATTAATCTTTGATCATTCAATCTTTCCATATGCCTTGAAACATTGTTTTTTTTATTCATCATGACCTTCAGTTTTTTTCTTTTTTTTCCTATACCATTCTCATTCCTTTTCTATCTTGACTATATAATTAGATTGGTGAACCAATTCTACACTATCTTCTGTTCTCAAATCCTTGCCCCCTTATGCTCTGATCAATGACCCCTTGCCAAATTCAAACCCTATATTAGTCCTATCATCTACCCCATTTGCTCCTGAACATACTGCTGAACAGATCTAGAAGAAATCATGAAACTGTGCTGACTGGGTCCATTATGAATCTATGTTATCTAATTTCAACTGGGATCTCATTGCATCAAGAAAAACATTCTATTTCTCATTAATCAAATTCCTACCCCATTTTCCACAGAATTTGTTTCATGCTTTCTTGCTTTTCCCAAACCTTCCTATTATAGCTACCTCCATTCTCTTAGCTAAGAACCTCATCTTGTGCTTCATCAGAAAAAATGATACCATTTTCTGAGAGCTCCCTTTACTCCTCTCTTCCTCATCTCATATCTCTCTGAAATCTTCCCCTGTCTTTGATAGAGGTAGCTCTTCTCCTTGTCAAGGTCTACCATTGTACTGCACTCCATCCTATTCTATCCTCTCCAAGAAATTGCCCCCAGTATCACCTTCACTCTCTTATCTCATGATCTCTTCCTGTGTACTCTCTCTTTCTCTACTGCCTACAAACAGATCTACGGCTCCCCATCCTTGAAAAAATAAAATAGACCCTCACATGATCCCACTATCTTCATCATCTATCTTTATAAATCTCTCATCTTTGTGGCTAAATTCCTTGAAAAAAGCATCTATAATGTGCTTTTACTTCTCATTCCCTTTTGTTTCTCAATCATCTGCAATCTGGTTTACAATCCCACTCAATTGAAATTCCTCTTTCCAAAATTGTCAATGATCTCTTAATTCCAAAATATTATGGTCTTTACTCATTTTTCATGCTTCTTTAGCTCTCTGCAATATTTGACACTGTTTATCATTTTCTCTTCCTGGATCTGCTCTCCTTTCTAGGTTTTTATGAAACTTCTTTCTTCTATTTTTCTTTCTATCCAATTGCTCTTTCTCAGTCTCCTTTGTGTCAGCTTTGTTATGCTCACTTATGATGAGTATCCCTCAAAGCTCTGTCCTTCACTGCCTGTCACTTTTCACTTTATACTATCTCACTTGGTGAACTTATGTGGGCTCCATTAATATATTTATTCAGATGGATCCAAAGTCTATTTTTCTAGTCCTATTCTCTCCCTTGAATTCTAGTCCCACACCAACATTCTCTTTTGAATATTAAGAATCATCCTCAACTCTTTGTAATGGGAATATAAATTTTAAAGATCTTCCCTGCCCCTAGGCTAAAGTGCACCTGGAGCCTGGGGTAGGAGGCTTGTTTTTCAGCAGGTACTTCTTGATTGGCCAGTGAGTCAATAAGGTTGTTACATTCTCTGAGCCAGGAGAAGGCTATATAAGCCCTGATGTGTAGCTTTGTTTTGGGGCTCACTTTGAGAAGTGTTCTGTGATTTGATATGGATTCTGGGAAGCCTTTGTCCAGAGCCCCCCGGCTTTGAAAAACCCAGATGTTGAAATCCAGATGTTGATTGGGTATGGATGTAATGGTTGGACAGTTTGGAAATCTGTCTACTTGATCTGTTTCTGTCTTGATAATTCTGTCTGTATATTCTGAAGTTCGGGGTGCTGACCTTTTCCCCTGAACAAGGTAAACAATATATGTCTGACTGATTAAAGTAAGCTTGTTAACCCATTTTGAGTTGCTTTCCTTTATCAAGCAGATCCAAGAACCTGTATTGGCAGACACCCTGGGGACGCTGGGGTGCTTGCTGCTACACTCTTCTATGTCACTTGGTCCACAAATATAATCAGTTGCAAAATGTTATCATTTCTACCTTCACAACATCTCTATAGTATTAAATATAAAATACATTGTGGGAGTCAAGATAGTTGAATAAAAACAGGATTTACCTGAGCTCTACCAAATTCCCCTTTAAACAGCTTTAAAATAATGCCCCCAAATGAATTTTGGAGTAGCAGAACCAAGAAAAGGTTGGAGTGAAAGATTTTTCCAGCCCAAGACAATTTCAAATGTTGGCAGGAAAGATCTGTCTCATTGGGGTTTGAATAGAGCACAGTCTAGGGCAGGCCATGCCCTGCAAGCCAGTAGCAGGCCTGAAAAGTGATTGAACCAACAGCAGTGGAAGCTTCCACAGAGTTCGCTGCCCTGACAGTAAGGGGGTCAGACATCTAGTCAGAATGAGATTACATTGGGTCATTTACTGGAACTGGGAGCAGGACTCTGCTGCATTGCCCATAACCAGTTTTGGATTACAGTCCCAGGGTGAGAAGAAGCATTAGCAGGAATGGGGACCCTGGTCACAATTCCAGGGGGGTAAAACAGTGCTTGTGATCTCTTACAGAGCAGATCACAGTTCAGGATATCAGTGGCCACACTTATCATTAGATCATATCATATTGAAAGAAATGATAACTTACAGATGCTCAGAACTAGTGCTGAGGGTAGCAGCAACAAAGGCATGAAGTTTGGAAAAGTGCTGCCTCCACTTAGGTTGCAGACCACAACTTTTTTTTGGAGGGGGTAGGGCAGGGCAATTGGGGTTAAGTGACTTGCCCAAGGTCACACATCTAGTAAGTGTTAAGTGTCTGAGGCCAGATTTGAACTCAGGTCCTCTTGACTCCAGGACCAGTGCTCTATTCACTGCATCATCTAGCCACCCTAAGAGCACAACTTTAACATAAAGTTAAAAGTCAAGAAATAGGCTGGGAAGATGAGCAAACAACAGTAACAACAAAAAAGAACCTGACCATAGAAAGTTATTATGATGACGGAAGATCAAAACACAAACTTAAGACCAAAAAAGAACACTTGGAAGAGCTCAAAAAAACCTTTGAAAACCAAAAAGAGTGATAGAAGAAAAAAATGGGAAAAAATGCAAGTGATACAAGAAAATCATGAGAAAAGAGTCAACAGCTTAGTAAACAGGTACAAAAAATTATTGAAAAAAAAATGACAACTTAAAAAACTGAATAGAACAAATGGTAAAATATGTACAAAAATTTACTGAAGAGAACTTAAAAAAATAGAATTTGTCATATGGAAAAAGAAGTACCAAAGCTCAATGAAGAAAAGAATTTCTTAAAAATCAGAATTGGACAACCGGAAGCTAATGACTCCATGAGACAGTAAGAAGCAATAAAACAAAATTAAAAAAAAAGAAAAAATAGAAGAAAATGTGAAATATCTCATTGGGAAAACGAATGACCTAGAAAATAGATTGAGGAGAGCATTTAAGAATTGCTGGACTACCTACCTTTCTTCAAAAGAAGAGCCTAGACATCATATTTCAAGAATTTATCAAGGATTGTCCTGAAATCTTAGAAGTAGAGGGTAAAATGGAAATTAAAAAATCCACTGATTACCTCCTGAAAGGAATCCTAAAATGAAAACTCCCAGGAATATAACAGTCAAATTCTAGAGCTACCAGTTCAAGAAGAAAATATTGTAAGTGGTAAGAAAGAAACAATTCAAATATGGAACCACAGTTAGGATTTAACAGCTTCCACATTAAAGGATAAGATTTCTTGAAATATGATATTCCAGAGGGCAAAGGAAGTAGCATTATAACCATGAATCACTACCCAGCAAAACTGAGTATAATCCATCAGGGGAAAAAATAGATATTTAATGAAATAGATGACTTTCAAGCAGTCCTGATGAAAAACCAGAGCTAAATAGCAAATTTGACTTTCAAGTGCAAGACTCAAGGGAAGCATAAAAAGGTAAATAGGAGGAAAAATTATAAGGTGTTCAGTAAGGCTAAATTTTTTACATTCCTACATGTGAAGACTATAATTGTAACTTCTAAGAACTTTATCATTATAAGGGCACTTAGGAGATATATACTTAGAAATAGTGCATGGGTATAAAAAAAACACAATGAAATAAAGCACTGGTCAATTTGGTTTAAAAAAATCAAATTATCAGGATCAAAATTGAAATGGTTGAATTCTCCACCAATGAAGATGAAGTTAAACCAATTATCAAGAGCTATTTTTACCATTTATATGCTAATATATCTGACAATCTAAGCGAAATGGATAAATATTTACAAAAATATGAATTGCATGGATTAACAGAAAACAGAATACTTAAATAACCCTATCTTAGAAAAAGAAATTGAACAAACTATCAATGAGTTCTCATAGAAAGATCCCCAGGACCAAATGGATTCACAAGTATATTCTACCAAACATTTAAAGAATAATTCATTCCAGTACTATATAAACTATTTGGGAAAGTAAGCAAAGAAGGAGTCCTACCAAATTCCTTTTATGACATAAATATGGTACTGATAGCTAAACCAGAAAGATCAAAAACAGAAAAAGAAAACATCAGAGTGATTCCTTAATGAATATTGAAACAAAAATTTAAATAAAATATTAGCAAGGAAATTATAACAATATATCACAAAGATCATACACTATGTCCAAGGGGTCATATGCCATTTATACTGAGAACACTGGACTTGTCTAATATTAGGAAAATGATCAGCATAATTGACCATATCAATAATAAAATCAACCAAAAATATCATTATCTCAGTAGATACAGAAAAATCTTCTGATAAAATACAACACTCATTCCTATGAAAAACACTAGAAGGCATAGAAAAAGTGGAGTTTCCTTAAAATGACAAGTAGTATCTATTTAAGACTATCAGCAAGCATTATCTGTAATAGGGACAAGCTAGAAGTATGCTGTTAAATTGACTGCCTCTTAAGAAAATTCCTATTGGCTTCTAAACAGGTGTAGATTCTCATATAGTAGTGTAGGGGGTAACTAAAATATAGAGGTCTCAAATTATGATAAAATATATAAAAATTCATTTGGATCCCAAAAATTAGCCTGAAGAAGGGACTTTCAATTACTGTAAAATTTTGAAAAAATTTGCACAACAACTTTTTCTATCTTATCATTTTTTGCGTGTTTTTGGGTCTTAGTGAAAAAACAACGTAGGATTTTTGGATGGAAAATGCAGTCAGCCAGAAAAACTGCTAAATCTGAAGCAGTTTTCCCAGTAAGTAGGACTAACTCCCACTTTAGACTTTCAGCAGGCAATTAGGTTATGAGACCAAAAAAAAAGGCCCTGCAAAATACTTTTCCTATCAGTTTAGCCTTGACCACATTGTAATTACAGAAATAAAATCAGAATACTGATGGATAACTGCTAAAAAAAAATTACTCAGCAAATTTTGGAGGCTGGGAGACTAATCATTTTAAGATGGCAGGCAAAACCTCCCAGGATTTTGAGTAATTCCAGGAACTGACCCCCTTCTGAAATGTTAGTCAGTTTAGGGATACCATTCTATAGAATTTGTTTTAGGGAGAAATGAGAATTGAATTCTGTAAAAGTTTTAGGAGTAATCAAAACTTAAATCATCCTCCCCCGCCCCATCCTTTGAAGATAGAGAGCCCTATTGCTTTAGTGTAATAAAGGAAGGCAGCCAGTTTGAAAGTAATCCCAGCGTGAAGAGGGAAAAAAAATAGGAATATGGTTTACACTTTATTAATGGCCCCTGTTAACCTGTCCTTGACCATGAAAAGATAAAAGCGTGTTTAAATCAGAGACCCTTTGAGTCCCTCCCACCACATTTCAAGGACCCTTTGTGACTTCCCCAGTTCAGAGAACCTCTGACCTGTTGACCCCTCTTAGTTCAGATCAGGTTCCCAAATAAAGGTGAACAACAACAAAATGCTGGAAAAATGCAGAGAAACCCTGGTCTGGTCTCAGAAATTTATTAGCTATGTGATCTGAAGCAAGTTATCTTTTCTCTGTTTGCCTCAGTTTCCTGATTTGTAAAAAAGGAAAATAATAATGATATCTCTCAGAGTTGTGAGGATCCAATTGATTTAATAATTATGAAGTGCTTAATATGACTGGTATATGGTAAGCAATATATAAATGTTGAATACTGTTATATATTGTTTAACATATGCCAGTCATATTAATTTATTACTGATTTTAATTTATTACTATTATTCCCTTAATTGAATATAATTACCCCATACTTGATAACTCTATAATGGATTTTAGATGTGATTGGCATAAAATGAAAAAATGATCAGATTAATTATCTTTTATGTAGGATAATTTGGAAATGCATTCAAATGAATTGATAAATTACTGATAAATTTTGGTTCATATTTTAAAGACATGATATTGTGTGTGTTATTATTGTCTTTAAAATTATCTTAGATTGTAAAATTTGGAAAATCACTGTATAAGAAATGTTATTAGGAAAAATACTTTTTAAAAATCTGGATGATGGATTATGAATTGAGCTTTTAAAAGACTGATAGAATAGGTATTTGAAAACTGTTAAATATGTAATGGGGTATATTTTGTTTTGAAACAGATAATAAGTTTAGAATAATAGTGAGCATTCATTTGAAATTTTTGGCTATGACATATAAAAATTATGAAAAAGTCCAGGGTATTTCTTGACTTTTAACTTTATGTTAAAGTTGTGCTCTGCAACTTGGGTGGAGGGAGCACTTTCCCAAACTTCAGTATATTAATGAGTCAACAATAAGGAGTTTTCTATATTTTTAAAACCACAGAATGTGGTTAGTGTTAATTTACAAGTCGAAGATCCATGAAACATTAACTGTTAGGTAAACATAGGCAAAGACACTCAAGCCCTAAGCTGTAGTTATTTAATTTTGCTATTTCAGGTAAAAACAACTAGGACTATAATTTACTATTGTTTTGACTTTTGATTGCAGGGATGTTTGTCTGAAGTGTCATAAAGCCATTAGTAGAAAATGGCATGGGCTACAATATGAGAACTGTCACAAATAGATGTTTGTACCTGGGAAAAAGTTGAGGGGATGACCTTGGCAAGGGCTAAGGCAGGTCGTCTTGATCCTCAGTTTCTCCATTGTATCATTTTCTTTCTAAATAGGAAATTTCTCCACCTGGTTAATCCTAAACTTTGCTTTTGATATCCTGTGACTACATGTTTGCCTGGAACAAACAGAGCTAAGGGAGTTTTTAATCCCATTAGAGTATATGCCAGGTCAGTCTGCATCATTGAGGAGACAAGTCTTGCTTGACATTGTCAAAACTATGTTCCTTCTTTTTCTTTCAGAGCAAATTTCTATAATTAGGGTAGGTGAGCACTAGAAAGTTTATAAATACAATAATAAATCTATTAATTGATTGATACTTGGACATCTCTGAGTTGCTATAACAGGATGAAAATAGGAGCAATCTTAACATTTTAATCTGTACTTGTGGTTAAATTAAAATATACAGATAATTTCCTTGCAAAGGGATAATTAGATAAGACAAACATATAATATGAAATATTTCTAATTAAATGGAATATCAAAATTTGAGAAAGCAACAGGATTGGTTGGTTTTCTCTGGAACTATATATGTTTGTATATGATTATCTTCCAAATGTATCTAACACAGAAATTCCTTTCATTATATTTTTGTAATAAATTCTCAAAATTGGATTAAAGATTTTACATACAAATTTGTATTGATAATTGTAAAGAAAGTTAAATTATTTTCTCATTTTAAGGTATCTTTCTATTATTATTAAAAGACAGAAAAGTTTATTTTATAGTTAGACCCTCATGAATTAAAAAAAAAGTAGATTCTTATATCAGGTACATGGTTTAGGTAAAGATAAAACCAGCAAATGGTGTATAAAAAACTCAAATTCTCTGAAGTTTCAGGATTTGAGAACCAAAGTTAAGAGACTATTAAATCTTTTTACTAGCAGAATTATCTAGGAATCTTTATAAGCGATTTGGAACCAGAGAAGTAGAGCCCATTTCCAACCTGCCCTGAGCATAAGGCATATTCCAGAATGTACAAGAAAAGATGTCCAGGGACCAGATAACTATATGAAATGTTTATGACTCAAAAGGTGCTATTTAAATGGAACTGGGAGTGAGTTAGTAGGAGACAGGGAGATGATGTTAGTTAATATAGATGATCATTATTATTTTGCTTTAACTTTTTGTTTCATAGTGTTTATTTTTAAGTTTTTCTAGTCACCCTGGTGGCATACAAATCTCCCTTCTCAAAATTAGTCTATTGTGAACTGTTCATATAGTTTGATCTATAATCTAATTTATGTTTTTAGATGAAGAAATAAAAGCTATCTGTAGTCACATGAACAAATGATTTAAATCATTATTGATTAGGGAAAAGAAAATTAAAACAACTCTGAGGTACCATCTTAAACATATCAGATTGACTAATATGACAGAAAAGGAAAATAATAAATGTTGGAGGGAATGTAGGAAAATTGGGATACTAATGAACTGTTGGTGGAATTGTGAACTGATCCAACCATTTTGGAGAGTGATGTGGAATTATGCCCCAAAGGGCTAAAAACTGCATATCCTTTGACCCAGTAATACCACTATTGGGTCTGTATCCCAAAGAATTATTTTTTTTTAAAGAAAAAGGACCTCTATGTACAAAATATTTGTAGCAGTGGGGTTTTTTTGTGGTGAAGTATTAGAAACTGAAGGTATGTCCATCCACTGGGGAATGGTTGAACAGATTTTGGTATATGAGTGATAGAATACTATTGTGCTATAAGAAATGATGAGCAGGATACTTTCCAAAATATCTGGGAAGACTTATGTGAACTCATTTAAAGTGAAGTGAGCAAAACAAGAGGAATATTTCACCTAGTAATAGCAATACTGTGTGATGATCAACTGTGAATGATTTATCTGTTCTCAACAATACGAAGATCCAAGATAATTCCGAAGGACTCATGAAAAATACCATCCCCCTCCAGAGAAAAAAACTGATAGTGTATGAGTATAGATTGAAGTATACTTTTTTAACTTTTAAAAATTTTCCTTGTAATTTTTTTGGGGGGTGAGAAAAAACCTGTGTTTTCTTTCACAACATGAATAATATGAAAAGATGTTTTACATGTGCACATGTATAATCTATATCAAATTGCTTTTCTTCTCAATCAGGGGTGAGGAGAGAGGTAGGTTGGGAGAGAATTTGGAATTCAAAATGAAATAATAACAAATGTAAAAGATTGTTTTTACATATAATTAGAAAAAATAAAAGAATAATCTCTATTTGGGCATTTTAAACTCTTCAAAACTTGACACCTTCCTAACTTTCCAGTCTTCTTATACTTTACTCCTCTATGTGTACTCCACAATCCAGTGGTTTTGGCCAACTTGCAGTTGCTTAAAGGTGAAATTCCATCTCCCATCTCCATGATTTTGCATTACCTGTTTCCTATTTCTAGAATGCAGTGCCCCATCACCTCTGTCTCTTGGTTTCCCTAGGTTTCTTGAAGATTCAGTTTAAATACCATCTTCTGCTGGGATACTTTTCCCAGGGACCCAGTTACTAATGCCTTTTTTTCTCATTGTCTTCCATCTACTCTTTTATGTATTATTTATATTTTTTCTCTAATTAGATTATAAGCTCTTTGAAGACAGGGACTGTACTTGCTTTTTTTATCTTCTACGTTTAGCATAGTGCTTAATAGTCACTGACTGAGTTACTGATTGAGGTACAATATCAAACGTGTCCAGGGAAGCATGGCTTATACCACTTGTACTACTCAGACCAGTTACAAGATAAAGGGTAAGTCAAGTTTTGTGAAACAGGAAGAGGAGAAGTAAAATCCACAGCTCTCTTGGACAAAGCCAATTACTACTGCTCCTATATTTCTTGATGGACCAGAAATTCAATATGGTAAATGGTAAATATGGGAAGGCTAGGTTAAAAATAATAGTTCTGCCTTGTTGCAAATTCTACCAGGCAGTTTCAGATATTCTCCAATGTCACGAGTCAAATATTTGACTTGAAACCTAGGCCTTTACTATAGCATCACTACATTGGAAAGAACTGTAGTGAGGATGGTTGCATGCTTTATTTCAGGGGTTGCTATTTCTTCATGGTGTCTAATAATCCTAGTTGTACTGCATCCTTATAGAAATTGCCTGTCTAGTGTTGTGGAGTCAGTGACAATCACCAATCAAATAAAACTACTTATGTGACCTATTTCAAATGGGTATATTTGACTTTAGACAGGCAATATGAAATACTTTTGAATTTGGCTGTTTTTGTTTCTCTTATAGGGTTTGCATAGGAGATTGATTCAGTGAGCTTACATTGTACCTTGGGAATGGCAGACTGCCCCTTGGATCATAGAATTTCAAAATTTAAGGGAAATTTTGAGATCAATGAATCCAACCTTGTTTTACAGATGAATAAACCTAGGTTTGAAGATGTTGTGAATGACCCAAGGTCATGGGTTAGTGGCAGAACTAGAACTAAAACCCAAGTGCCCTAACTGACTCTTCTCTGGGCTCTTTCTTCTATACTAAATTGACAATCACAGCAGAATGCTAAGAACCTTAAATATAATACTCATTTACATGTTGGAGACTTTAAAAATATTTTTGAAATTATAAAGAGATTTAATGAAAATGTTTTTGTGGGAAAAAATTTACTCTCTCTTAAAATAAGATGTTAGTAGTCTTAACTATAATTTTAATTATGTATTTGGGCTGAAGTTCTGAGGAGACATCTTAGAAATTACAATGAGAATTAGCCAGAAAGAGATATTTTGATGTGAAGAAATTTGATTTACACCCAACTTTTGAGGATTAAAAGTGAAACTGATGTGCACAGTAGAGTCAACTTGTAGTCATACTGCCCTGTGACAATAAGAGGCTAAAAAGTAGCAAATCCAATACCGCCATGAAATATTATACTAATATGCTGCTTTGTAGTTTGTAGGCTCATAAATAGATGGTTTGTGTCTAATACATGAGAGAGCAGTAAACATGACAAAAAGGTTTGAGAATTAAGTCCTATCGGGGAGCACAAGGGAAATGACTTCTCTGATCTACCAAAGAGAAGTGGAATACTTAATCAAAGTCTTCAGTTGTATATAGGAAGACTGCAGAAGTGACCAGAAGCAATAATTTTCACATTATATTAAAGATAAGATACAGGTGAATGGGTATGCCATTCTAGAAAGGATTTAGGCTAGACTCCAGCTAAATAATAGGTAATTAACATTTATATAGTTTGTTAAGCAGTAGCAGGTGCCTCCTGGGAACCCAACTGTCCAGTTCTAGTTGGGCAATGCTGCAAGTTCCTCCTCTTCCTCTTCCTCCTCCTCCTCTAACAACCATGGGCTAATGACTAAGAAAAGTTGGTTGAAGAAAATAGCTTGGTTTCTTCAAATACCTGAATGGTGATCAGGTGGTAGGAGGATTAGATTTGTTCTCTTTTGGTTGAAACAGGGCAGAGGGCAGAAATAGATACAATGGGCAGGACATGGAGATAAATTTATGCTTGATGTCAGTAAAAAGAAACAAAAAAACCCTTCCAAACAATTAGACCTATCGCAAAGAGGAATGGACTTCCTTGAGAAGTAATGGTTATCTTTTATTATACGTCTTCTTCATGCAGAAGTTAGCGGACCATTTATCAGATATATTACATTAGGGATTCCTCAGTTGGGGGTGAGCTAGGTAGCTGCTAAGTTCTATTTTAACTCTAAAGTCTGTAATCTTATGAGGAGAAGGTAGGGAAGGGCAAGCACATAAGGTGTAAGAAAAGCTTCAGAGAAGAGAAAAAAAGTGACCACTGATGCTGGAGCTTAATACCAAATGCAATTACCAAAGCCCCTGTTTGATCTCACCTAGATTTACTTGACCATATAACCTTACTAAATTAAATGCAGGTAGGTCTTTCAGAAATTCCATCTGTTATTTTTAAGTAGCATCTGCAATTAGCTTATTAAGGTTGTGAAGTCTGCTTCAACTGCCTTGCTGTGAATTTACATGACCTCCAAACATGTATAACTCTGAAATCCAGATTTAGATCAATGTTGCTATATGTTGAAAGTAAAATATATCAAGCCGAGCTATGTGCAACCATTTGTCTATACATAAATCCTAATAGAAAAAAGTCTGACATTTTGAAAGCTATAATATACAGTATATACTATTAGAAAATTATTTCTAAATATCTTCAGTTCAAAATGATTTTTTATTAAAAAAAAGAAATGCTTTTAGTCAGGTTGCCTACTGTGCAGAAAAGGGCATTAGTTGGAAAATATTGATACAACTGGGAATAATGGGCTTTTAAGATGTTTAGCTCACCATTTATCTACATGATAGTCTCTCCTTTTGGATACCTATGAGTGTAATACATTTTTGAGTTAATGCAGCAGTCACTGGAGACAGAGTAATTCCTTAAGATGCTGGTTTCGAGTACATGCTGTGGGAGTGTTACCCCCTGAACAGTGAGATATATTCATTAAAGACTAAGCATCATACAAAAAGGGTACACACAAATTAAGTGATATTGTTTGACTAAATATTACCCTTTTCAGTAAAAATAGTCTTTCCTATAAGGCCACTTTCATCTGACCTTCTGAGATTAATGAACTCATTAGCCATCTTCAGTTTATTGTCCCTGATTTTTTTTTTCCTGCATTTTCCCACATTATGGGCGAAGCAAGCTGGTTCAAGTACATGCAACTTTAGTGGTTCCTCCTGAAATATCAATATCCTGGGTAAAATTTGAGGGGCTCTCAGTTCTTTGGCTTATTGAATCAACCCAAATGAACTGGGAATTTTAATATCTGACATGTCCTCCAAGGATGGACACCATTTCTATTAAGCAGTTTTATCAGGCTAAGAATAGGAATAGTTTTATTTATAAGTTATTGTAAATTATAGAACACTGTTGACTCTTGAAATGACATCTCCTACTTTATAACACATCTACATAAATTAGGGTTATACCTACAGAATAACTACAGTCGGCATCTTTTAGGGTTTGTTCCTCTATATACGTTCCCTTTGGTGACCCACTCCTTTGTCTTCACAGTACTGTTTCTGACTAAGCTTGCTTCTACACCCTCTCCATAAATGTCACTGGTTGCTATTCCTTCTTACTATTTATAGATTATCTAGTTTGCCCCCTCTACTTTTGCAGATGAAGAAAACAAGGTTCAAGGTGATTAAATGATCTTTGCAAAGTCATATAGGTAGTAAACATTTGGGGAAGGATTTGATCCCTGATCACTGGGAAGGAACTGGGGCAAGACATGTACATGTGTGCTTGTGTGTATGTGTGCATGACTATGAATATTCCACTAAAATTTCCATTTTACCGTTCTGTATCATTGCCTCCCAAACTCAGTTATTGCTTCCTTATTCACTTGTACAGAATCACAGGATAAGAAACTTGGAATGGAAGGAGCCTTTAGTGGCTATTTAATCCAATTATCTCATTTTCCAGTGAAGGAAACTGAGATCCAGAGACATTCAATGACTTGTCTTAGGTCACTTGGGTACATTAAGTGGCAGAGCTTAATGGGTCAAGGGGTGTGTGTGTGTGTGTGTGTGTGTGTGTGTGTGTGTGTGTGTGTGTGTGTATTAGTATTCCACTAAGCCTCAGAGAAAGAGCGCAGCATCCAGCTGGGGCCAGTTCTGCCCAAACCCACCAGGTCACTTGGGGAAGAGACTAAGGTGACGTGTGAATTGCCAGCATGGGGGAAGCAGAGATGGTTGTCAGTCCTGGCCCTGGGGAGACTTCCCTCAAATGGGAAGGAATCAGAAAATGAATACTCCAAGAAAGGAAAATAAGACAGAAATCACAAAACATCATTGGAAGGAGAAAATTCAGTTAAAGACACTGAGCATAAGTGAATAAACCAATAGGGAAGGAATGAATAACAGGAAAATGTGATCTCTATATCAGCTACAAGAGTCCAGAAATCTATGAATGAATATTGCAAGACAAAGACAAATGAACAAGTGCTTGAAAGGCAGAGGACCTGATGGATTATCAAGACAGCATGGAGGCATAGTAGAATATTCCTGAATGTTTTGAAAGAGAACTAGGAATTATAAAAGCAGAGGGCATGGATTCAAGATCTGGCCCTGCCACTTAATATCTATCTGACCTTGAGCAAATCACATCTCTCAGCTCCAATTTCCACAAATATAGAATGAGGGGTTGGACAAAGTGACCTCAGAGTTTATTTCCATCTCTGGAGCTATAATCCTATATTGAAAATCAATATCTAACTGCATGCTTTTCATAGTTTTAAAACTTTTTTCATTTTAAATTTAAAAATATTAAATTAAAATCATTTTAAACATGGTTTTCACATTTTAAAAAAAGATTCAACTAGTCCAACTTACTTTATATATGAAGAAACTATGAAGATGAAGATATCCAGAGGTGAAGGTGACACTGGATACAAAGGCAGAGCCACAGTCAGAAGCCAGTGTACTGACATCCAGGGTGATGCCAATGCCACTCGGGGCTGTGATAGGACAAGTGTCCTGGTGTGGCTCCCTTTAGCCTGACACAACTCTCTCCCCACCCTTCCTTCCAGTTCAGTTTCCTTAGAGGTTTCCTGGTGATGCTTTCTTCCCCTTCCCCCAACCTGTTGCCCCCAGCTTCTCTGACACACTTCCTGGTTTACAGCCAATAAAATGCCCAAACCAGGTAAAGCCAGGAAGGTTTGGAGGCCCCTAGTTTTGGTGGTTGCCAGTTGCCTTGTGAGTCTCTGTACCCTAATGGCTGACTGATCAGGGACATATCCAAATGGAGATGAGGGGAGCCCTATCAAGAAAAGCTAAGTCCCATACTTTATCCTTGCTGCCTAACATTGCTGTGTCAGGGCAAATTACATTTCCTCCTTTGTTAAGTGTTTAGTGACTCACTGGAGCTCCTTTCATTACTATGGTGAACCTGACCTAAGAGGGTGCAGGCAGGACTGTAATAACTGCCCTGACTTTTGTTAGAGAAAATGATTTAAGTCAACTTGAACCTTTAACCTAAACAAGTTAATGTTCTGTCAATTAATCATGTTTGCAGTGAATGTATTATTCGGATGAATCAAGATCCTTCATAATTTGATGTCATTAGCACAACCTTACTAATCATAATGACACTTCTTTCTATGTATAGAAAATTCCACCTCTACCATTTGCTAGAGTAATTTGAAATTTGTGATTATTCAAATGGTATTCTGAAAAAGTTTCCAATAAACATTTCATGCTTAAAAAACAGGTTTTGGTCAGTTAATAGAGATGAATATTACACCTAGTAGAGAAAACTCCCTCTACTAATGCAGATCAAGTTGTTCTCTTCAATTATATAATCTTAGTTATTTAGAGCATCTAGGAGTCACATGACAAGCCTAGGGTCACACAGCTAGTACATGTCATAGGCAAGAGTTGAACCCAGACCTTCCTAGATCTGAGACCAGCTTTCTACTCACTATACCACATTTTAAAAGACAACAGAGAGACCAATTGAAAGAATAAAACTAAGAATCTTCAAGCACTTCAAAAGTAGCTATTTGTATATCATAATATACATTTGAATTACTTTTTTATTACAGCAGGGTTAGGAAAACCCTACTCAGGTATGTAAAAATAATGAAGTAGGATTTTTTCTAAAATATTAAAAAATCTTAAAAGTTCAGCCTGGATCTTCCCCCATTAGTACATAATAAGTTTTATATACCTCATGTTTTCCTACTGTAGCTACTAAATTACAATCCATTTGTAAATGTTAAAGGATTTTAAAGCAGGTGAGTATAGATGAAATACATAGATGAATTTCAGCTTTCATATGTCCATTTCTTGAATTACCACTAAAATATTTTAATATTTTGAGCTCTAATTCATTGCACCCACCCCAACCCCTGGTGATTCTACATGCCTGAAATAATGTGAACAAACAAGTTTTTCAGCTTATAAACAGGGTTCAACTTAATAGGGATATCCTAGAGCATACCATATACTCCTCAAGAAGCAGTAGATACTGATTCTCTTCAACTATATTAAGGAGAGACACAGGGACCATAGGTTAGGATGGGGGTGGGTTATATTTCCATAGGACAGAAGTTGTCTACAATGCTCAGAATCATTGGCAAGAGGGGAACAGAGGGTCAGGTCTGAGAAAAAGGGGAACAGAAAGCTATATTGCAAATGGGGTGCAAAAGCTCTAACTAAGCATCTTTGGAGTCAAGACTAACTCACCTAGGTACAACTCCCAAGACATGTAGCTAGGGATTGTTCTTTGTCTCCACAAGCATGTAAACAGAGTGGTTCATAAAGAAAGAATGAAAAATGAGTAGAGCTTCAAAATGTACCAAAGCACTTTGAGCAAATAGAATATGAAAGAAAACTAATTAAAATTACCTAATGAATGAAAGAAAATGAAATAAAATTTTCCTGTGGACTACCCTAGAGATCATGGGAAAATGCTCCACAGAAAGAAGCTCCAGAATGGTTCAGAAAAGAAACAAAACTCTTAAACTAAGAAATTAATAATGTACTTAGGTCAGAAATCAAAGTTCTCAATTAAAAACACAAACATCAAAGTAAAAAAAAATGAAAACATGCTAGAGGATCTGTACAAAAACGGTAGAAACTGTAAGAACCTATTTAGAATGAAAAAAACACTAAGTGGTCAAAATTTGGAATAAAACGAAAAAAGTTGCAAGATTAAAAGCAAACATGAATTCTATGCAACCTATTGTATAGAATTGACTGAAGATAGAAAACACAAGAATAATATAGGTCAATAAGGAAAAACAAATGGAAATGTAAAAAAGTCCTCTTAATACCATATTTCAGTAAATAGTACGAGAACTTCCTCTTCCCCAACTTTTGATATATCACATCTACAAATTGCAGCTGGAATTAAAAAAAAACAGCATTGCTTATATGCACTAAATGAAAAATTACATGCTGTTCCATTTAGGTTACCTTTCCAGAACTACAAAAAGATATGTTTGAGAGAGTCTATTGTCTGAAACTAAGTGACTAGGAGGTGACTAAAAACTCACTTGCTAACAACCATTTTAAAAATAATGTTCACAATGATATGAAGAAAATTACTACTTAGTGAAATGTTGGTAAGGCTGGAGAGATAGGACCTATTATTTTGATAAAGACTCCATCCATAAATTAGGCCTAATAATACTGACCCACATCACAAAGGTTTATGTGAAGATGAATCAAAATCTTTTTACAACATTTAGAAAACACAAATTGCTCCTTAAACACCAAGTTTGTGATTTCTAGACTAACAGGAAAATTTATAAGGTGTGAGTTTTCTTTTTAGCTGTGTGTGTATGTGTGCATGTTTGTGTGTGTGTGTATTGGCTTTCTATTTATGTGTTGATTCCTATGTACTATGTGCCTTGGGAAACACCTTGGGGATTGTTGCAAAATAAAGGAATTGAGGGGTTATGATTCCATAATAACATGGTATCTTTTTTTAAAAACATTCTTATTTAAAGATTTGGATTCCAAATTTTATCCCACACTCCCTAATGCCCTCCCTGAAACAGTAAGCAATCAGATATAGGATATACATGTGCAATTACGTAAAAAATTTCCATTTGAGTCATTTTGTATGAGAAGAAAATGAGAGAAAGAAAATGAAAAACAGTATGCTTCAGTTTGTATTCAAATAATATCAGTTTTTTCTTGGGAGGCAGGTAGTATACATCATCATCATTAGTCCCTTGGGATTGTCTTGGATCATAGTGTTGCTGAGAATAACTAAGTGATTCAGAGTTCTTCATCAAACAATATTGCTGTTACTGTGTACAATGTTCTCCTGGTTCTTCATGATACATCAGTTCATGTAAGTCTTTCCAGGTTTTTTCTGAAATCATCCTGCTTGTCATTTCTTATAGCACAATAATATTCCATTACAATCATGTACCACAGCTTGTTTAGTTATTCCCCAAATGATGGACATCTCTTTGATTTCCAATGCTTAGCCACCACAAAAAGAATTGCTATAAACATATATATTTTTTACAAATAGGTCCTTCTTTTGGGATGTCTTTAGGATATAGACCTAGTAGTGGTATTGCTGGATCAATGGGAATGCAATTCATAACCTTTGGGCATAGTTCCAAATTGCTCTCCAGAATGGTTGAATCCAGTTCACAACTTCACCAATAGTACTGTATACCAGTTTTCCTACATTCCCCTACAACCAAAATTTTCCTTTTTTGTCATGTTAGCTAATCTGATAGGTGTGAGGGGATGCCTCAGAGTTATTTCAATTTATATTTTTCTAATCAGTAGTGATTTAAAACAAGTGTTTCATATGGCTATAAACAACTTCAATTTCTTCATCTGAAAACTGCCTGTTCATACATTTTTCCATTTATCAATTGGGGAATGATTTGTATTTTTATAAATTTGACTCAGTTCTCTATCTGAGAAATGATGCCTTTATCAGACATACTTGTTGCAAAATTTTCCCCCACAGTTTCCTGTTTTCCTTGTACTTTTGGTTGCATTGGTTTTGTTTGTGCAAAAAAAATTAATTTTACATATTCAAAATTATCTAACTTACATTTTGTAATGAGCTCTATATCTTCTTTGGTCCTAAATTATTCCCTTATCCATAAATACGACAGATAAACTATTTCATAGTCTCTTATTTTTCTTATGCTTAGGTACAAATCATGTGTCCATTTTGATCTTATCTTGGTATACAATATGAGATGTAGGACTATACCCAGTTTCTGCCATACTGTTTTCCATTTCTCCCATAGTTTTTGTCAAATAATGAGTTTTTGTTCCAAAAGCTTGGGTCTTTGGGTTTATCATATACTAGATAACTATGGTCATTTACTATAATGTAATTTGCACCTAATCTGTTCCACTGATTCACCACTCTATTCCTTAGCCAGTACCAGATTGTCTTGATAATTACTGCTTTATAATACAACTTGAAATCCAAACCACCTTAATAACATGCTATCTTAAAGACATGTGATACTTCTGAGGTTAAAAGTTTGACAGTGTCCCTGGAAGCATCTGAAGTTTTTAGAGATGTTTGAACCATGCGATCAATTTCCTTTCCTTATTGAAGTGATTTAGGGGGTCAGTACAATGCCATCTTCAGCTTTCTAATGGCATCTTTGGAATAAACACTTCAAGTTGGAATAGTCTGGTAAAAAGAGAATTAATTTTTTCTACAATCATCATGTATAGCACTTCTTGCTTTCTAATAAATTACAGAGTTGCTGTCCTTTGGACTTAAGAGGTCTATCATAATGTGAGTAATCTTTCTTGGAGCAATGGATTGAGTCTGTCTAAGCAATGTTTCTTTACACACTGATGCAGAAAAGAAAGAATTCTCTGTGTTTGGCTCTATTGTTGGTATAAATGGAAAAAGACTACTTACAGATACAATCATTGTTCTCTTCTCAAAAAAGTCTGTTCTGAATTTTTTTTTCTCAGATTCAAAGTCCATGCACTCCATTTCCTGAAGTGTATAATGATACAGGCTCTTACTCAAATAATGAAAGTTACTATAAAACCTATGTGCTGTTAGTACTCCGTGGAAATTAAACAAGTACAGTTTTGTCTTTAAAATACTCACCTAGTCATACTCATAACATTTGATCTCTTCTAGACATTACAGTTGCCTTTGAACCTATAGATTGTTTGGGAATGATTCACAGTAAGTGGCCTGTTTCTCCTTGAGTTTCTCTGAATTGAGAAGCCCCTCAGGGATGGTAAGAGAGAAAGGAAGGGAAACAAGCTTGGCTGACCATAGTCTAGTTAGTTTACAGTTTAATTGAGTAAAGGACCTTTGTGTTTTGCATCATGACTCTGGACCAATAATTACTTCTCAGGACTGAATAATTTGAACACATGCTATAGTGTCAACCAAAATGGAACATAACATAATTTCTGTATGCCTCTGCAAGCATAATTTGGCATAATGACATTAAGCTACCTTCAGGGATGGTGTATAGATTTAGTTCATTACATTGCTTGCTAAATTTTAGTAGTTTTATATATTCAAGTTAACTTTTCTTATTCTTTCCTATTTTTATTTAGAGGTGATAAGAGGCTTTTCTTGCCTCTGTTTCCTAGTTAAAAAGGCTAATCTGTAATCTGGTTATAGTTTTAATGCTTCTTTGTTTTAACACCCCTTGATCTACAGATACCTCCTCCACTCTGCTGAGAGAAAGCAGGATTTGGGGCATGAGTAGTGACATAGGCAGCACAGTGTAACAGAAAAAAAAAATCACTGAATTTGGAGTCATATAAATCTAGATTCAAATCCAAGCTCAATCCCTTAGTACACTGACTCTTAAACTATTCATTTTGCTCTGTGGGCTCTAATTTTTTCATTTGTAAAGTGACACCTTTGGACTGGATTACCTCTGATATCCCAGACTGAACTTCACAGTATCATAGCTGGAAGACACTTAAGCAGTTATCAAGTCTAACCTCCTAATTTAACAGATGAGGCAACTGAGGACCAGGGAGTTTAAGCACCTTGTGTAAGAGAACACAAGCAGTAAATGTTAGAGGTAGAATTTGAATTCAGATCATCTGACTCCAGAGTCAGTAGTCTTGATACTATGTGACTCTGTCTAGGATTTGATAATCCTATTATACAATGTAGTGGCAGCAAAAAATAGGAAAATCAGAGTGAAAAAGTCAAGAAGGGACATACGATGGTGGTATGGATCCTTTATGAGACTGGCACTCAATTCTGCTCAATCTGCTGCGTGGGTAAACTATATGCAGAAAATGTCAAAGATTTCCCCTTTTTCTCCCCACCACCACTATGACCACACAGCTGAGATTGGTAAACCATTAAAATCCTGAGTTATATTTCACACTGGATCCTGAATTTAAGCTATGTTGCAAGTGAACTGATGTCCTGGCTCCAGATTTTCTACATTTGACTTATTTTTTCTTTTTGGAGAAGGGAGGTCAGGGCAATTGGGGTTAAGTGACTTGCCCAAGATCACACGGCTAGTAAGTGTTGTGTGTCTGAGACTGGATTTGAACTCAGGTCCTCCTGACTCCAGGGCCAGTGCTCTATTTACTGTGCCACCTAGCCATCCCCATCTATATTTGACTTCTGACCAATTTTGAGGGAAGAGTAATCTGAACATCCTACAGGAACTATGTTGTTGCACTTCTTTGTCTGCTCAAGGAAGGAGTAAATTTGTGTATGTCTTAGAACTCTAGAGTTCAGATAAACCTATGTCAAAGTGACTTCTGGGATCTAAGAGAATGGTAGAATTTCACATTGTTATGGGAATGAGAATTTAAAATCTTCCCTGCCTCTAGGACCTTTGATAGGCTGAAGTGACTCTGAGAACCTTCCTTGATTTGAAAATATACTCTGCCCCCTAATAGGCTGAATGTGGTCACCTGGAGCCTGTGGCAGGAGTTTTTTTGGGAATGTTTTGGGAATGCCCACACCTGGTTGCTTTTTGATTGGGCAGTGGGTCAAGAGTGTTGTGACATTGTCTGAGCCAGGAGAAGGCTATATATACCCTGATGTGAGGTTTTACTTTGGGGCTTACTTTGAGAAGAGTTGTGTGATTTGAACAGATGAGACTCTGGGCAGCTGTTGAGCCCCCTGGCTTTGAAAACCCAGATATTGATGCTTCCCTCTCTGGTAACTGACTAGGTATGGATGTAATGGTCAAAGAGTTGGAAGCTTGTCTGCTGATGTTTCTTTGTATTTGTTGTCTGCTTGTAACTTGTTTGTATTCTCTGCAGTTCGGGGTGCTGACCTTTTTTTCCCTGAACTAGGTAAATGACATATGTTTGATTAAAGCAAGATTGTTAACCCATTTTGATTTGCTTTCCTTTAGAAAAGCAGATCTAAGAACCTGTGTTGGCAACCACTCTGGGTATGTTATGTTGTTTGCTGTTACACACATGTTCAGTAGAGGTTAATAGTTCATTATCTCTTTGTTATTAATTTTTTTTATTAATTCCATGTAAGTGAAATGCTGTATGCTGCATTCCAGAATGTGTGTCTGCTTCCATAGAAGCCAACTGCATTATGTCAAGGTCATGCATCCAGCATGCATTGAAAAACACTTCTAAAGAGACAGGGTTAGTTGATGGTGGGGACGCAGAGCTAAGTTGTGACTGGTGAATTCACATATCCACACACTCAATAGTAAGGGGTATGACCCTTCAGAGAGGGATAATTCCTTGGGAAAGAAGGTCATTGACTCTTTGGTAACCACAGAGAGCAAGGCATTTACTCAAAACTTCTACCCCATTGGGCTATTATAAACTGTCATGGGCCTTCTAAGATATCTATGCCATCTGAAGGTTATATTTAAATCACATAGTTAAGTCAACTAAAAATGGCATTTTTCTCTCCTCATCCTTTTTCTCACCAAAGTAAACAGTAAGACCTAAACCCAATGTGAATAGAAGACTAGTGTGACTTAAACATATTGCCTAGGTTCACAAATCAAAAGGCAGAAATAACAATTAAGTAACACATTCAAATGTCACCCACCTAACTTCATTTACCCAGATTTGCAAAGTTGTTTGTTGTTTTATCTTATATGGTTGGGACCTACTATCCCTCTTTCTATTGGAAAATCCTCCTTATCTTTCAGGGACATAATTTTGCCCAAATTATCTGGAGGAAAGGTGAAAATAAGGTTGAAAAAAATAGTATGACTACATCTTCTATTTTCAGTGTCTGACCAGTGATTGACAACAAAGTCAAATTAAGAATTTAAAAAAATCCTAAATCCATACTGGGGTTGTGAGAAGTAATAAGCCCTCACTATACATCCAATCATCCCCATAACTGTCATTAAAGAGGTACTGGGTCAAAAAGCAACCCTCTTTAGGAAGATGATGATAATTACAGGCAGACACTGCCTCTTCAAGGAAGCCAATCCATTTAGAAGAGGAAATCAACAAGCTGGTCTTTAAAAAGTCTATTTTTTCCAGTATGCAATGAAGCCAGCTACCTGAAGGTGATTAATGAAATAAATACCAGATGATATTATGAAATTTAGCCAAATCCTGCAACATGCTAAAGAAAAAGGGAGGCCCTTTGTAAAGATAAACAAACAAACAAAACAAAACAAACAAATAAAGGTTGGAAACCATGAGGAAGGATTTTGTCTTCTGAGTTCGTCTGTTTATCTAAGCCTTGATGAACACTGACATAGCCTACACAAGTATGTAAACAAGTGCATCAAGGAAGTTCTGCCAATGATCCTTTCCCAATGGAGGTAGGGAGGGGTCTGTGATAATTCAGTTACTGAGCCTTCTGGCTCGCTACAATATGGTGAGGACTCTCAAAGTCCCTATAAATGATGATTCTCTCCTCTCACACAAGGCAATCCCACAGGCTATCCAGGTGGTCCAAAGCCCAGTTCACCAGGCAAATTGCTTGATTTCCCCACCCAGAAGAGATCAAGTACAAATGAGGGTGAGAATTTGATGTTCTACCCACAAAGAACAGAGGTGTCTGTAGACCAGGTATCAGGGTAGTCTGAAGCACCCAAATCTTTGCAAGGAGACACCAAATGGCCAGAGCAGAGTGGTGGTGGGGTAAGAGGCTTAATAGATATATCTTTCCCAGGGAGATTAGGGTATTGATACCAGAGACCATCGAATTAACACAGTCCTGGATCCCATGTATGTTTTTTAAAGTCCATGTCAGTATGAGATGAAAAAATCCCAGAAACTCTTCTAGGGATGTGATACTATTTAGTACAGGATACCTGGCAAATCAAGAGCTTTCTAGTGAGCTCCTGGTTGATATATGAAACCTCAAACTAGGAAAAACCCTCAACAAACTCAATGAATCTCCCTTCACTATAAATTCAGACTGATTTATGACTATAATAGGCATGTATAGCTGGTCCTTCTTTATCTGGTTTATATCCCTCAGGATGTCCCCCAAAACCTCTCACCTTCACTGGGGTTCAAAGTCTAACCCTAGTCAGGTCCTCCGAGATCGATGTCATGGGACACAGAAAGTCAGATTCCCTATCTCCCAGAGAGAAAAGGCTGTCACCTGGGCATGGGGTCTCTGATCTCCTTTGTAACTGATGGTACCTTTGTACCCAAATGACATTCAGGAGTTTGACTGCCCCCCACCATTAGTCTTTAAATTCCATAAAATCAAGAAAAAGGGAATTGGTGGAAGAGGGGTCACCATAACCATAATTTTCCCTGAGACAAAAATCTGTCTCCTCCTTTTAAGATGGGCTGTCTGGGAGGATAGCATTACTCATGACTGCTTAATATTAAGTAGACACAACCTATGAAAAGATTAGTGGGAGAAGTTAGTACAGGAATCATCCTCTAGTGTCTGCCTTCCTGTCAAACTTGAATCTCCTGGGGTAACAAGTTTTGGTGGGAGTTCCAGGGTAACTCTAAATGAAGCTTATTTTGCCCTCTTGCTGCCTCTCTTATCAAGCCTACAGGGCCAACCCTGGTGGTTCCACAGGGGCCGCTTATTTATACCATCAGTGAAATCCATCCCACAGAGCCCATAGTTTGTGCACTCTCGAATAAAAGGGACCAGTGTCTGGTCATCCTGCTGATGAAAACTCCTCATTCTTCCTTACCTCTCCACTGTTCTCCCTCCTCCTTCTAAGCTAGAAAGGAGGATAATAATACCAATAAGATCACCAAAACCCTCAGACTTCATCCAATGTTTTTGTCCCAGAGCACTTTGTCCCCACTTGCTAGGTCAGGATTTATAAGGATTGAGTCATTGAGGTAAATTGCAAACAAACAAATACAGTCTCCTTTTACTGAAAACAAACTAACACGGCATGAATATACATTGACAAGTACAGTTCTGTAGGTCCCCTCTCACAGAAACATACTCAGGTTGATAACTATGCAGGGAATACAAAGTCCATCCAGTCTAAAGAGCCACACCTCCTTCTTGATACTATTGTCAAAAATACTGGCGCAAATAGTACTCCCTACAAAAAGAGTGGTCCTTAGTGCATTTCGCCTCTTCCCCTCTCTCTGTCTCCATGGCTAAGGACTTCATGTATGTTTTAACTCACTCACACCGTGGGACCTCCTCAGCTTCTTCAGATCCAAAGTCTGGAGAGAGAAAGAAACAAGTATGCAAAGGTAGGCTTGATTGATTGCTGGCAATTCTCATCTGACTTATAGCTGAAACCCCCATTAGAGTGTGAGCTCCTTGAGAACAGGGATTGTCTTGCTTTTTCTCTTTTTATCCTCAGCACTTAGTGCCATGATTTGCACATAATATAATCTTACTAAATGCTTTTTCATTAAGTAATTTAGCTAGTCAACATTAGAAGGAACAGGCACAAAAGAAAAGAAAAAAATAGTAGTACTAGATGACAAAATTGGTGAAGTAATGGTACGACAGTGAAGTAAAAAAATGACTTTTAGATGTGGAATGAAATGATTGTCCCTGAGCATGCCCTAGAAGGAAAGCTCCCTTTTATGTCTCAACAAGATGTGACAGGTTATAAAGTCTTCATTGGCTTGCTAATGAGGACTTTGTTCAGCCACTGACCTATTTCACATGACTAACTACATTGGACTTGGCCTACCTACAGACCTGGAAGAAGGAATACTTACAGATCAAAAGGGAAAAGAGTGTGGCTAGATTTTATGTGCCACTAGAGGTAGTACCCACATTGATAAGATTATGTTTCCATAACAAAATCTTAAAGAATATTGTACTGATAACACTGAGTCCCAGAATACTACCAAGCCTCCTCAGTAAAATCCACAGCAGAGGGAAAGAGGTTAATTTAATGATCCACAATATGAAAACAAAGTGAATGAAAGCATGTATTGTCTAGAGTCTAGACAATCCTTTTATGAAGAAGATTTGCTCTGTAAAGTTTGGATTCAGTCAAAGGGCTGCACTTGGAGACTTAGAGGGCCACATGCGGTCTCAAGGTCACAGGTTCCCCACCCCTGGCTAGACTATAACATAATAACTGTCACTTAGGTAGTATTTTGAAGGTATACAAAGTCACATCAAGTCAATGTGCATTTATTGAGCTCTTACTGTGTACCAGGCACTATACTAAATGCTGAGAATATAAATACAAACAAAATGAAAAATAGTCTTACCCTCAAGAATCTTACATTCTAATATGAAAAGATAATATATAAAGGGGAGCTTAAAACCTGATGATAGGGGCATGATGAAGACCAGAGAGTGAGAAATGAGCATGGCTAATAGATATCCACTGATTGGGGAATGGATGAACAAGTTTGGTACATGATTGTGATAGAATATTATTGTTCTGCAAGAAATGACAAGGGGGATGGTTTCAGAAAAAAAAAAACTTGGGAAGACTTACATGAACCATTGTAAAGTGAAGTGAGTGGAATCAGGAAAAAGTTGTACATAGTAATGGCATAATGTAACAATGGTTAATTCTGAAAAACTTGGATCCTCTGACCAATACAATGATCCATGATAATCCCAAAGGACTCCTGATGAAAAATGCTATCCACCTTCAGAAAGAGAGAGAGAATTAATAAAATCTGAGTACAGATTGAAGCATACAATTTTCGCTTTATTTTTCTTATTTTTTTTGCAACATGATTAATATGGAAATATGTTTTGCATGACTTCACATGTATAATGAGTATCATATTGCTTTACCTTCTTAATGGGAGGGGGAAGGGACAGGAAGGGAGAGAGAGAATTTGGAACTCAAAGTCTATTTAAAAAATGAATGTTAAAAATGTTTTAATAAATGGAACAAAAAAGAATAAGCATTGCTAGCCTGTGCACTTCATTAAAATAAAGGTTCCAGGAGGAATTCACTAATGGGAAGAGAAGGCACCATTTTCTAGGTTGAGAATGTGAAGACCTGGCTGTCTTTGGCTCAGGAGTCATTTCCTTCATTCTTCCTCATTCTCTTTTTCCTCTTCCTCATCTCATCCTTTCATTTTCCATTCTCTTGTCTTGGGGAAATCCAGAATCTAGAAAGTATCCTCTCTAGATACAATTGGTTGCCTCTTGAGAGACCTACCTTTCCCAATCGGAATTCTTTTGACTAGATAGTGTAAATATTAGCCCCATTTTACAGTGAAAGAACCCAAGCCTCACAAAGTTTAAGGAAGTTCCCCATGACCAAATAACTAATGTGTATTAGATGATATTCCAGAATGTCTCCTAATTTAAAGTCCTCAATACCATGCTACCTTTTGGTTGGGAGCTTGTTGATCAAGTCTGTATACCTATGAGCTGGGTTCACAATTAAGTGATGGGATGGGACCTGGCTGGATCATATTTGGGAAATTACATAGTTCTCCTATGCTTCAATACTCCAAGCTGCTCACTGCTGCAAGAGCCAATCATTTTAATAATACTATTCTTCTGATGATACCGTAGAGCACTGAATCACAGAGAACCCTAATCTCAGAAGAATTAAAATTACAAATAACCCAAAGGGCAATGAGAGGAGTGTGGTGGGTGTAAGTAGGCTGTAGCATGAGAAATGACATAACAAACAAAATTTTGTTCCATGTCATCAGGATATAACTGACAAGAAGGACTCTAATTTATATCATTTCATAGCCTGTGATTCTGTAAGCATCTTAAGAATGATGATAACAGTAGTGTTAATAACTTTAAATTTCAAAACATGTTGAAACTGAAATGTCAAATAGGCAAATAACATTTTTGCATGTTAAAAATCTTTGTTGTGCTTCTCCTACTAGAAAATGTTTAATAGTTCTGAGGATTAGTCACTGCCAATGCAAGCTAGTTGCATTTAAAGCATCAAAATCATTTGAGAATATTAAATGATAAATACAAAAAATATTAATCGTCATTTATTATTAGAAAAACAGAAACAATAAAGTATTAAAATGTGGTAACATAATAAGGACATTTTGTGGTTCTAGTACCAAAATACTGAAATAGCTTCAAGAGTTTGGCTTCAGCGCAAACAGGAAACTGATCAAATCAACATTTGGCTAGATTTAATGAAGTGATAAAAGTAGAGGAATAGGAGAGCAGGGGGGAGGGAGGGTGGAGTTAAAGCTACGGGTTAAGAACCAAGTTCATGGAAATTTTATGTTCAATTACAAGACTGATTCTGAAAACGTACTTTAAATCTCTCCAATCAGTGTTCATGAGAATCTGTACACAATACTGACTTAATGTCTTTGGGAACAGGTGTAATATCAAAGAGCAACAGTCACAAAGAGGGTCAGTGAAAAAGTCTCAATATTTTCTAGACTAAATTCAATAGTATATTTCTTTTTCTGGATATTTCTACTTTGTACACTTATTTCAAAATCAAGGAAATGTAACTATTATTGCAATAACATATGCTATATGGAATCATCTTAACATTGTGATTGTTACTTTACTCTCTCTATGCCTTGGGGTTCTTCTGTGGGATAGGAGCTGAGCAATATAAAGGGGAAATGGAATTTGAGACAAGGTATAGCCAAATGCCAGTATTAAAGGGTGTCAAAGTCAAGACAGTAGAGCTTGAAAAAAGTTTTATATACCCTAGGCAAGTGAAAATTCCAAGGCCTGTGTCTTATTGTGCACAATAGATTCTGAGCCTTCATTATAGTATATGTGACTGGCTATATGCCAAAATAAATAGGTGTCACGGAAAGTGGAATTACCTGGTATCAAAAATATGTGCATTTATAAAGAATCATAGAAAGGCAGCATACTATAATGGATAAAGGGCTGGGCTGTGAAACCAGGAAGCCCTGAGTTCAAGCCTCTAACACATACTGGATTCCTGGGCAAGTCCTTTGTCTTCTCAACATACTAGGCAATTCTCTAAAACAACACATTTTGGAACGTTTAGTTGCTCTCCTGTATCAGTACAGGGATCAATACTTTCCTTACCAGAAGTTCCTCTACAACAATGAAATCTGCTGCCCAGTGTAATATTGAAGATTGCACCTCTTAATGTCTCATTTAGTTCTCTGCCCTAGGACCATGCTTACCTTACCCAACCTTATTCCCAGTTTTATCAGGAAATACACTAGCAAGAGTAAAGAGAGTAACATAACACTGTGAAAAAATCATAGCCAAGGCTAAGATAACTAGATAATGAGTCAATCAAACTAAAACCAGAGTCCAAATCCAAGATCATGAATGAGAACAAAGGTCATGATTAGGACATTAGGACAACATGAACGGGTTGAATCAACAATGCTGTCAGGCTCTCCTCTTTTTGTTTTTTGTATTTTTCAACTATCAAGTAGAATAGGACCAGTGTTTCCTTGAAGCTTCTTTCTTCCTGTGCATAACATAAGGAAGCTTTATCTAAAAGAAGACAAAGCTTCCCTCAGGACCTGATTGGTCAATGTAATTGTCCCTAACTTCCCTGACACAGGTTACTGGTCATCTGAGAAGCCCCAGCCATATGGAATCTAGGCCTCTTGAAATTAGTGGGTTTTTGAAGACCAGATGAGTAACTAACCTTTCCCTACATTGCTGTCAAGTTATGTTTCCAGCTGGAGAGGAGGGGGCCATGTCCAGAAAAGCTAATTTTCACTTTATCTTTGTTGCATATCCTTGCTGTTTTGGAGCAAAAGTAAAATCACCTTGTATTCAGTGTTCAATGACTTGAATGAATGTCTTATTTTACTCCTACATTGAATCTATTGAAGCTGTAACTTCACAGCATTCATTTTTCCCCTTCCCATTCTAACATAAATATTGTAAAACAAACAAAAAAACGGAAAGACTTAAGAACTCTGATCAAATAAATGACTGACTGAGATAACAGAGGGCTAATAAAGAAGAATATTGACCTGTTCTTGACAGAAATGATGGCAATGTAGAATAAGAAACATATTTTTGAACCCTATCAGTATATTATTTTTCTTGGCCTCTTTGCAAAGAACTGTGGATAGTACTCTAGGATTCAGGGGTTAGTAAACTGCTGCCCAAGGGCCAAATACAGTCCATGGCCTTGAAATGTAAAACAAAACAAAACAAAAGAAAACAGAAAAACACGTTTAGCTCATGCAAAGTAAACAAACGAAAAAGGTGGTATAAGTTGGATTTAGCCTTTGGGCAGAAGTTTGAAAACTGCCGTTCTAGGTAACAGATTTGATGAAATGCCTCAGCAAGAAATTTCCTAATTGTACCTGCAGTAATACACAATAAAATAATTTTTATTTGAAACTGAATTAGCCTAGATCTTTGAAGTCACATCAATTAATTTGTGTATTGGTGAGTTAGGATGTGTAGAACATTGCATATATTTTCAGACTTTTTTTTAATGTATTGATTGGTTTTTCTGATCATTTTTTCACTTTCTCTTTTTAAAATTTAAGCGATATTTTTTTATGGAATGGCTCTCAGTAGAGGTGGAGGATGTTGAAGGAAGGATTCTAGAGGATATTTTGATAATTTAAAAATAAAAGATTTCAAGTAAAGTATTTTTAAAAATGCGTATCCTGATGATGCACAAGTATCCCAGAGCCAAGTTCCCTTTCATTTGTACTAATGTGATTAACAAAAACAGGGATTGGCCTGTAATTTCACCGGTATGAGGGACTCCTGGATGAGGAAACTCCCCTTACTATTGCAGGTTGGCTTGGTCAAGTCAGGAAGTCAGCTACTGTCAGAAGTGGGGATTGAAGTTGGGTCTTACTGACTGCAAAGCTACTGTGTTTCCCCGAAAATAAGACCTATCCCGAAAATAAGCCCTCCCCTTACTGTGTAAGATTCCTCTAAAATAAGCCCTCCCCAGAAAATAAGCCCTATTGAGATTGCTACTGTAGTGAAGGTGATCCCCTGCGCTACACACTACATTACAGTACCCTCTGTATGCACCATCACACACCCCCCGCCCCATGAAACGCACGCCGCGCTCCGAGCTGCATCCAATCAGAGCTGCAGCAGTAAGCGCGTCATCCTGTTCTTCCCCAGTAATTTGCTTATTGAATGAAGGTACATTTTTTTGTTCACATTTACCTGTTTATTAAAATTGCTGTCAATGTTCATTAAAATAAGCCCTCCCCTGAAAATAAGCCCTCTGGCGTTTTTCTGTCCAAAAAAATAATAAGACAGTGTCTTATTATCAGGGAAACATGGTAGTTCACTATTACATTAGATTGTCACTCTCCACCAAAACAATATTAATTGGGTGTATATATCAAGTCATATGGGAAAGGAACAAGCATATTAATTACCTGCTATGTGCCAGGAATTTCTACTAAGCACTTTACAAATATCCTATTTAATCCTCACAATAACCTCCCAGCAAATAGGTGCTATTATAATCCCCATTTTACAGTTGAGGAAACTGTGGAAGACAAAGATTAAGTCACTTGCCCAAGGAAACACAGCTAAGGTGTCTAAGGTGGATTTAAATTCAGATATTTCTGACTCCGG
The DNA here is from genome assembly GCF_028583685.1 of Petaurus breviceps papuanus. Lineage (NCBI taxonomy): Eukaryota > Metazoa > Chordata > Mammalia > Diprotodontia > Petauridae > Petaurus > Petaurus breviceps. The sequence continues at coordinate 3,452,518 of NW_027186523.1, read as the reverse complement.
ACCCAGTAGTCTATCCACTGATAAATATGCTAAAGCTGATCCAATGTCCACAGTAAGTTTGGTACCACTATGGTGAGCTTCTGGGGGTGGGACAGGAATGAAGGTCTGGGAGTTGCTTCTACTGTCAATGATCCTGTGTATAATATTTCTTTATACATTAAATTCCTTAATTTTCTATTATTAGATACATATTAAAACTACAAATGAAAAAAAAACAAATAAGCAAAAACAAAAACCCCGCTATAATTAATTATAGTATTTTGACTTCAAGAAAGGCCAGTACTCCAAACATTCCCTATATAGGCAGAATTTTACTTATGAAAATATCTTTATCAAAAAATATAATTTCTTTATCTTGCTTCTCTCCTGTTTCTAGCCATGACAAGAAGACTGTCTTCAACAGATTCACTCCTCATACAATATTTTTAATAATGTTTTTTCACAATTTAACAATTAAAATAGTTCTAACAAGAACTATTTGTCTTCCTTCTTTCTGTCTTCTTGGCAGGTTATTTCATGGATTCTTACAAATAAAAATGGGCCCACACATGAGCCCTGACTCCACAGGGGAAAGTAGCCCATAGGAAGACATTTTCAACTATAACAACCATTTTGCTGCAATATTCACTGGGCTCTGAAAGATACAGTAACAACATCCATAGTATGTGGGAGAACTCAGTGAAATAGGAGTTAGTTAGCTATGCCTATCCATTCATCCAATTTTTAATCCATCTTATTTATTCTACATCTAGCTTACATCTGACTGTAAGAATAGCTTGAGATGATTTGTTAGATGTTTGGTTAGAATTTAGGTTAAAAAATGTGTATATATATATATATATATATATATATATATATATATATATATATGTGTGTGTGTGTGTGTGTGTGTGTGTGTGTGTGTGTGTGTGTGTTTTCCCCTTTGGATCTCCTATGTTACTCACAAAAATAAAATAAATTTAATTTGGCATGACCTACCATCTGGCACGCTGGCTTTTTATAATCATTCGTTTTCTAGATAGTTACTAATTTCTCTTTAATGATCTTTTCTAGAATTCATACAGTAGAGACATCAAGCTCCATTAACTATATAATTCTCAAATGTCATTCTGTTGCTTTTAAAAAAAAATTAAGGGAAGCACCCTTTTTTAGTCCTATGATATTTTTCTCATTTTCCATAATCACTGACAGTGAATCAGCACATCCTAAAACCTTGGCTTCTCAGGGCTTCCCTGCTGATCTGGAAAAAAAAAATCTGGCCTGTAATCCTGGTTCCCATATATCCAATATCTTAAGATTTCAGATCCAGGGACTCTGTCACCTACACTTAGAACCAAAATGTACAAAAACAACAGACCAAAGGCCAAAACATCTTTCTTAGGGTTACAGAGCCTGATGGGACAAGGAAAAGGTTGCTCTTCCTCCTGTCTAGCTCAGTGCATGGAGCCTATGCTACTTGTGAATGAGACTTACACCTCCTGGACACTCCTGGGAAGAAAGATGGAGATTGTCTTGGTTTGGTAGAGTTAGAAGATGCCGGGTGTTCCAACCACTGAATCAATGGAAAGAAGGTTACCTTATACATATGACAGGGGAAAGCAGAATGTTTTCTTCCAGAAACAGTTTTGTTCTGGGTCTTCTTTTCCCTCTCTACTATTTTACTTAGTGATCTCATAAGCTTCTATGAATTTAATTACTATGCTGATGATTCTTAATTCTATCTTTCCTGCCTCAGTCTCTCTATTGATTTCCAATCCTGCATCTCCAGGTGCCTTTTAGACATCTCAAACCGGATGTCCAGTAGACATCTCAAACTCAATATGTACAAAAGAGAGCTCATTATCTTTTCCCCCACACCTTCCCTCACCCCTCCTACCTTCCCTTTTATGGTAGAGGACAACACCCTCCTTTCAGACCATCATGCTCACAACCTAGACGTCATCCTGGATGTCTCACTATCTTTCCTCTATTCCTCTCCCTCCCTCCTCATAGCCAAGCTATTGCCAAGGTCTTTCTATTTTATCTTTGTAACATCTTCTGAATATATCCCCTTCTCTCTTCTCACACTGCCACTACTCTACTGTAGGTTCATATCACCTAGTACCTTGATTCCAGTAGTCTGCTAGTAGGTCTTCCTGCCTCAATCCACCCTACTACAAACCATCCTCCATTCAGCCTCTAAACGGATTTTCCTGAAATGCAGGTCTGTTAATGTCACCCCACCCCTCTACTCAAATAAACTCCAGTGGTTTCTTGATGCCTCCAGAAGCACATACAAAATGCTCTGTTTGGAATTCAGTCCTTTATAAACTACCCTCTTCCTACTTTTCCAGTCTTCTTACCCTTTATATCCACCCTACTGTGAAACAGGGCTCTTCTATTAAGGAGGCATAGCATTTTTTAGCTTCAGGCACTGCCTCTAGTGCTTTCCTTCTTAATTATTTCCTATTTATCCTGTGTATAGCTTACTTTTTTTGTCTGCATATTATCTCCCCCATTAGAGTATAAATTCCTAGAGGGCAGGGGCTGTCTTTTGCCTCTTTGTGTTGCTGCTGTTTAACAGCTCACATATAGCATTATTGTTGTTCAGTCATTTTAGTCATGTTCAACAAGAAGCAGACACTAAATACATTTTCATTGATTGATTGATTGCTACCTCCCTTATGGGTGCCTCCACCTTACTGGGCATGCATGAAGTCACATTATATAAAGGAAAAATAAAACAGATCATTCACTCAAGGAGCTTACATTCTACCAGGGAAGATGACGTGTGCATACATGTTGTTGTTTAGTCATTTTCAGTTATGTCCGGCTCTTTGTTTCCCCATTTGGGGTTTTCTTGGCAAAGACACTAGATTGATTTGCCATTTCCTCCTCTAGCTCATTTTACATATAAGGAAATAAAAGCAAACAGGTTTAAGAGACTTGCCTAGGAACCTATAGCTATTAAGTGTCTGGGACTGGATTTGAACTCACATCTTCCTGGCTCTCGGCTCAGCACTCTATCTACTGTGCCACTTAGTTGTCTCATACATATATAAAAATATGCAAAATAAATATTAGGTGTATGAGGTAATTTCATCAACAAGTACTAGTGTCTGAAGGGTTTAGGAAAGTTTTCATGTAGGAAGTGCCATTTCAGCTGACCTCTCTAGGAAAATAGGGATCCTAAGAAGTGGATGTGAAGAGGGGGGTATATGGAAGGCAGTCTACACTAAGGGACGGAGAAAGGAGATAGAATATTGTATGTGAGGAATAAGAAAAATGAAAGTTTGGCTGTAAATGGAAGTAAGATAAGTAATCAATGAGATTTAATAAGCCTAGGATATACTGGAGTCAGATCGTGAAGGGATTTTAATGGTAGAGGAGTTTATATTTGACCCTAAAGGTCATAAGGAGCCACTGGACATTATGGAGCATAGAAATTATATGATAAGACCTATACTTTGGCACTGTGTGATGAATTGATCATAGAGGAGAGAGACCTGAGGCCAGTTTGGAGATTATGGCAACAATCCAAGTCAAAGATGATGAGGAATAAAAGCAGAGTTGACATGCTTAGAAATTTTTCAGTTGACACAAAGCTGAAAGGAATATGTTGGTGACAGAAGCAGAATTTTAAAAAAAAAAGTCATATCAGGATTGAAAGTTGAGAAAAGGCATACAATTTAATAAGGGCAGCTAGGTGGAGCAGTGAATAGAGCACCAGCCCTGGAGTCAGGAGGACCTGAGTTTAAATCCAGTCTCAGACACTTAACGCTTACTAGCTGTGTGATTTTGGGCAAGTCACTTAACCCTAACTGCCCTGCCTTCCCCCATCCAAAAACAAAATTTAATAGCCGCACACATAAAAGTCTTACACTTGGGTTCAAAATCAGGTTTGTGAGTACAAGATGACAGAAGCACAGTCACACAGCAGTTCTGAAAAAAATTTTGAAGCAGGAGTGTAAATAGGTTACAAGCTCAATATGAACAAACAGGATGCTATAGAACCCCCAAAATTAGTTTCATCAAGAGACAAGTCCAGGATTTAGAAGGTGACAGTTCCACTTTGCCCTGATCAGACCATACCTCGAGTAATGTCGTCAGTTTGAGAAACTATATTTTAGGAAAGATATTGATGATGTGGAAAAAGTCCATAGGAAGCCACCAGAAAAGTGAAAGGTATTATGAATTCATGTCATTTGAAGCAGTTATCTTCAAGCATGTGAAAAGTTGTCTCTTAGAAGAGAGATTACACTTGGTCTCCTTTCCCTAGGGACATAGAATTACAAATAAAAAGTGGAGCTTTAAAAAGATAGATTTAGGTTTGCAATTAAAACAAAACCAAACCCTGATAACAAATAGACCTAATGCAAAGTGGACCAATGGATGGGAATACCATAGTGGGGATTTTTAGTCCTATTTTAGGTTAGGCCTCTCCTCTGAGATTCTATAACTCCTCCTTCTCCCAGCTTCATAAATCTATTCTGTTAGCAAGTCCCATTGATTTTTCCTTTCAAATTTTACGTATTTATTCCTTCATTTCCATTCCTGCTTCCAGCTCTGCGGGTCATGATTTCATTGTCCCACTGTTGTGTGGGTGCTATTTCATTTTTATTTTAGTTTCTTCAGCATCTCGCACAGTGCTTCACACATAGTAGGGACTTTATTATTATAGATGCTTGGTGATTTGTTGACGACTCTGCTAGCTTGTTGCTATCTTTTTCCCTTCAGTCTCCCCCTTCTCTATTCTATCCTGAACAAAGCTAGCATACTAAGCTTTTTCAAATACTGCCTTGATCATGTCAAACATCAGTCAAATATTGTCAATAGCTCCTCACTGCCTGAAGGATAAAGTCCAAATTCCTCAGCCAGTTATGTAAAACCCTCCATACACAACCCTCTAACTTTCTTCCTAGTCTTATCTCCAACTACTCATCTTGAACTCTGTGCTTTAGGTGTTTTTTTCTTTCCTCTCCCCCAAACATTTCTTGGTGGTTTTTTTTTGTACTTCTTCACTTATTTCATTCTTTTATTGCCTCTCCTTTCTTTCTCTTCATTGTGTTTTTAAGTCCAGGTCATTTAAAAATTAATCTCTTATCTGGCTTTCTCCATAAACTCTTTACTGGTTACTGAGGCTGTGATTCCCTTTCTCTCTTTTCTTAAATATTATGGAAATTCTTTTCATGATAATGAGAGATTCACTTTACAGTTACATATTACACATTTATAGTATTATATATTATAATACATATTATTTATATTACATTTTATTATAATTTGATAATATAATATTTATATTATTGTCTTGAAATGAGAGATTGGTAAAGCATAGCAGAATACCTGGACCAGAGCAGGTGCTATGTAAATACTAACTGTTATTATTTTAAAATGTCATTATTGTTGTTTAATTTTTCATGTTTTAAAATCTTGTCTTTTTAACTAAACTGTAAATTCCTTAATGGTAAGAACTGTTTCTTATATTTCTTTTTATTCTTTTTTGATTCCCATCCCCAAAATGTACCTTTACAGAATAGATGCTAAATGATTGTTTGTCTTTTATTTTACCTAATATATGACACATATGAAACATTACACTGGTCCATTAAACAGCAGCCACAAAGGATCCTTAATTTCTTTCCTTTTCTTCCTGTCTTCCTCCTGACCTCTTTAATCTCAGACAGCTCAGTGAAGGCTGTGATCACACAGTTAACACCTGAACAGAGATTACCACAGTAAAGTGATAGGCAGTTTTCTTAGATAAGACGTCTTAGCTAAAGGAGGCAGAATCATAGTGTGGAAAGAATGCTAGATTTAGAATCATAAAACATGGGTTCAAATCCTTAATCTGACCTTGGGGAAGTCAAAGGCTTTTGTGTCTCAGTTATCTCAAATATTAATGGAATGGGTTGGACTGAATGACCTCAGAAATCTCTTCCAGATCTAAATAGATTATCCTAAGATGACGGCTGCCTTATTAGCATATATATTATATACATTATATAATATATCTAGAACTCTATAATTTGCTGTCCACCTATAATTTTTCAAAGTCAAATGAAATTTTCAGAAGACTAAATTTGTTTTAATGAGAGAAAAAATGTATCTGAAAGATACTAATCTGTGTATATATTTAACGTATTTATGTGTATATGTGCATACATATATAAATTATACACACATGTGAGTTGATATATTATCAAAGAGATGTAACCAGATTTGAATAGGTAGATCTACCCTAATAATATGCAGAAACATTAAGAGCACTTGAAACTAACTGAAATATCAACATCCTTTGAGAGAGGTCTATTAATGATGCAAATGTGAAGTTACCTGCACTTGTGATAAGCAACAAACAAAATAATGAGAGATACTTATCAGGCATTAGGGCTTTGAGTCCTTGGCTTTGATGAGCTGGAAAGAGAAAGCTTATATGAAGTCAAAGCCAACAGTCTTTGTGGTTTTTATAATCCCTAAATATCTCTCCAAATTTGGGCAGGCCTGTTTGGTCCATTTTCTGCTGGGCTAATATCAGCATATTGACTTTAACTCTTCATAATATCACAGATCAATATAATATAGTACAAATTACTATAGGTACCATAGTATATTAATCAACTCCAAAAATCAAATTTATTGTATTTTCAGAATAGTACAAGAAATGGTGGACCTCAAGCCACTTGTTCTGAGGAAATTAAATGGGGGAAAAAAAGACTGACCCAGACAACTTTAAAGAATACTTTTCAAGGCATACCTCATAATTAAAATTCTTTGTTTCAACTGAATGAATTTACCAAATTAGTCTTGTTAGTTGCTGTCTAAAATAAGGCATGTCTCTATAGTAGTTTGTTTTTTTAGATGTGAACAATTTTGGATGGCTTAAATGAAGGCCCTTCCTTTTTCAAGAGTGAAACAGGATGTTTGGCCTGAACCACGTTTCCTCCATTGCTTTGTGCTAAAATTCAAGTGCTTTTTCCACATCCTAATATAAGAAATATGTGTGACATAGCACCTTTCCCAACACAATATGCTTGAAATGAAGTATGATCTAGGGAATTTAATCCGTCAGCCATTTAGGAGGTGATGAAGACCTAAGGAAACTTGGCTTATCACATGGCTAGTCAAGAGATACTAGGTTTTTAATCCTCCACTAGATGGGGTAATGTTTCTCTAACCAAAGGGTAGAAAGGGAAGCATGTGCAAATGAGACTGAGGTGTTTATGATTACTTCCTCCCTCTTGAATGTAATTGATTAAAAAAAAATGTGGCACTGATGTCAAAAACCTCATACAATATAACTCAAATCTCATTGAAGAAAAATCAGAACTCTCTAATTTGCTGCCCACCTATAATTTTTCAAAATCAAATGAAATTTTTAAAAGACTAAATTTTTTTAATGATGAGAGAAAAAATGTATCTGAAATTCTGCTTCCTTGGACCATTCAGAAAAGGAGAGAGTATGTGAGAGCAATTAATTTTAAATAGCTTAGATGTGATAATTAGCTTTTATTCTACTGTTGTTCACTATGGGAGAAAATCACCCCTCAATTTACTAAAAATATATAAGAAATATTAGATGATCTTAATATTCAGGTTTATAAATGCTTATACTAAATAATCTGGATTTACATTGAATGTCAGGAATAATAATTGATTTTACTTTACTTGAGATATAGGATTCAAAAAACTCTGAGAGTGATAAACATATTGTTATTGCTATTGTTTGGTGAAGCTAGGTGGTACAGTGGATAGAGTGCCAAGACTGGAATCAGGAAGTCTTATCTTCTGAATTAAAAAGTGCCCTCAGATACTTACTAGCTGTATGACCCTGGACAAGTCACTTAACCCTGTTTGCCTCGGTTCCCTCATCTGTAAAATGAACTAGAGAAGAAAATGGTAAATCACTCCAGTATTTTTGCCAAGAAAACCACAAATGAGGTCATAAATACTTGAAAATGACTGTGTATTTATATATGTACATGCATGCATATTATGTACATGTGTATATTTTACATGAATGCAGGTGTGTATGTCCAGTGGCCACTCCAGTGGCTCCCTATTATCTCCAGGATCAAATAAAATATAAAATCCTATGTTTGGCATTCAAAACCCTTCCTAACCTGGCCTCCTCCTATCTTTTCAGTCCTCTTACATATTATTCTGTACCTCATACTCTGCAATCCAGTAACACAGACCTCCTTGTTGCTTCTCAGATAAGACAGTCCATCTTCTGACCCTAGGCATTTTCTTTATTATTATTATTATTATTTAGTTTACATAATTCGTTTCCACAAGATTTAGAGTTGCAAATTTTCTCTGCGTTTTCCCCCTACCTACCACCCCAAAACAGCGATACCACTGAATACCCCTCCCCCAATTTGCTCTCTCCCATAGCTTTCCCCCTCCCCCCTCCAACTTTCTAGTAGGGCATGCTGGATCTCTATGCCCCAGTGCCTGTATATCTTATTTCCCAGTTACATGTAAAATAATAATAATCATAATATACATATATTTTAAACATTTTATTTTAAACCTTTGAATTCTAGATTCTTTCCCTCCCTCGTCACCCATCCTTACTGGGAAGATAAGCAATTCAATATAGGTAGTACATGTGTAGCTATGCAAAACATTTCCATAGTAGATATATTGTGAAAGACTGACTATATTTCCCTCCATCCTATTCTACCCCCACTAGTTCTATGCTCTACTTTGATTCTGTCCCTTTTCAAAAGTGGGTGCTTCCAACTCCCCTCCCAGCCAGCCTGCTCTCCTTTCCCTCATCCCCCCCTCTCATCCCCTTCCCCCCTACTCTCCTGTAGGGTGAGATACCCTATTTAGTGTATATGTCATTCCCTCCCTAAGCCAAATAAGGTTGACTCATTCCCTTTTACCTTCCTGTTCTTCCCCTCCATTGTAACAGTTTTCCCTTGCCTCTTCTATATGAGATAATTTACCCCATTCTCTCTCTCCCCATCTTCTCTCATTATATTCCTCTCTCATCTCTTAATTTCAGCTTTTAAGTATCATCCCTTCCTATTCAATTGGTCCTGAGACCTCTGGCTATGTATACCTAAACACATATATACACACACTCACATATTCATACACCCATATACCCTCCTCTATAGATGTATGTATGTATACATACATATATACATATATATTTATACACACATATGACTCTGGGCATTTTCTCTGGCTGCCCTTGAGACACGGAGCATTCTTCCTCCTCATCTCTACCTTCTGGTGTCTCTGGATCCCTTCAAGTTCCAGCTGAAGTTTCAGCTTCTGTGAGAACACTTTCCCAATCCTTCATCACCTTAATACCTTTCCCCTGTTGACATATACCACATATTTATCTTGTTTGTACATAATTTGCATGCTGTCTCCCTTATTACACTGTGAGCTCCTACAAAGCAGGGATTGATTTGGCTTTTCTCTGTATCCTCAGCACTGCCTATGGCTTACTAATACTTATTGACTTGGCTTATAATGTGTTTATATATTATGTATATATATATATATATGTGGTGCATATGGTATACATGCATGTACATGTGTATATGTATCAACACATGCCTGTATACATGAAAGTCCTAGATGATATATTGTGAAATACAAATGGCAGTGGGGTGCAAGTTCTGTTTGGCATTTAAAGCACTTCATATTCTGTCCCACCTGTCTTTATAGTCCTATACATTACTCTATTTCATTTGCTTTATTGTCTGGTCAAGCTAGCTTTACTATTAATTATACATGACTCTTTACCTCTAGTCTCCATGCTTTCATGCCTGGACTAAACTTCATCCTTGCTTTTTATCTATTAGAATCACTGGTTTCCTGAAGGAGTGCCTCAATCCTCATTATTATATATTTTTTATGTTGTACATGGAACAGCTTTCCTAGATTACACTCATACTAGCAAGCTGGGTCCCCAGAGGGCCACTCAGTGGGCTTTTTTCCCTACCATTGTTCATCAGTGCCTACTAGTGCGCTTCAGATTAACAATGGTACAGTAAACAATTCACTTTTAGTAAAGCTTTTTCTAAGATGGTATAATAAAAACAGTTCATACAAAACACCCCCACAAAAGCTTGAGGTGCCCTCTCTTACAAATACATATAGTGGGGGCAGCTAGGTGGCGCAGTGAGTAAAGTGCTGGCCCTGGAGTCAGGAGGACCCAAGTTCAGTTCCAGCCTGAGACACTTAACACCCACACACACACACACACACACACACACACACACACACACACACACACAAACTAGCTGTGTAACCTTGGGCAAGTTACTTAACCCCAATTGCCTTCCAAAAGGCCAAAAAACTAAACAAAACAAAAACAAATACATATAGTGTCCATGTGAAGAATGGTCTAAAACAGGCCTACAGTAGTGAGATACATGTGCAGAATACACATACAAGAAATTGTCACAAACAACTCTGGATTAGAAGTCCTTCATTTCTTTGAAGAGTTCACCTTTAAATATAGCTATCTACAAGAAAGCCACTCAGTTGGTCTTCTAGTGTCTGTTCCCTTCTCAGACTCAGACCTAGCACTTCTCTCTGTCATAAGGAGTCATGCTTGCTAAAGCTGCCTCCTCCTTTGAGTGATTATTTCTCTTCATCTGTGTCTATCCTAGATGAGCTTCTATGCTCCCAGTCGGATGTGTTTTTTCCTATTGGTCCAGCATCTCTGATGATGGTCATTGCAGGGTGGAGAAAGAAAGTCCTTCTCATTCTCTCTTGCTACGCCCTTGTATAAGTGAAGGGATCTTTCTCCACAAAGTTCTCCCGTGGCTATAAATCCTTAATTCAGAAACTGGCTTGCTGTTGTTAGATGTAGTCTCAAGGGTCAGAACTAATTCTCTCAGCCAATCACATTACTTTCTTTTTTGCTTCAGTAAGAGATGTCTATATCTTATAAATGGATCACATACTGTACATGTATCTTGTTTATAATTAAAACTTAATTATGTGCTATGGTGTTATAGCAAAATTCCTTAACTCCTACTTTACACTTTATGATCATATTCTTGGCCTCCTTTGATTACTTAATTGAAGTGAGAGGGTAGAAACCCTTCCTCAACACATCTTTTATCTATTGATCTATATACTTGTTGAATCCCCTGATAAAATGCAAGCTCCTTGAGGGCAGCAACTATTTTACTTTGCCTCTGTATCACTAGCACCTAGAACAGTACCAGGTACACGGTAGACACTTATTAATTCCTGCTGATTGATTGATTATTGTCTAAGGACCAGGGTAGTTAAGTTCAAACATGCTCATTACAAAACTTTTTACAGGGTAGTTAAATTTTTGGCTGCATGAACTAACGACCAAGTTATAGAAGAAGGGAAATATGCCTCAGTGGAAGGAATATCTGTACCAGAAAATTAAAAATCTTTGAATTATAGTTTATAAAATAGAAAAATTTTCATAAAGTCTTTTAAGATTTTCAAACCTTTTGCATAGCTTTTTATTCAGTGAAGAGATAATTTGTCACAGAAACCCCTCTCCCCCCAAACAAAACAAAACAAAATTCTGGTCTGGGGATATAGGAAAGAAGCCAGATTTTCTACTTGCTATTTCTGTGACCTCACAGCAATCATTCAACCTCTCTGTGTCTTAATTTACTCATCTGTTAGAATGTAAACTTCCTGTAGAAAATATAAGTTCCTTGAAATTAGGGACTCTTATTTTTGTCCTTGTGTCCCTAGTGCTTAGTATGCTTCATGGGATATAGTATTGTCTTAAATGCTTATCAATTGACTCATCTGCCAAATGAAGGATGTGAACTGGATGGTGTCTAAGGCTCCATGTAATTGCAGACCTCACATCCTATTCTGCTCAAAACAGCTGTAATATTATTCCCAAATCAGATATTTGGAAAACAAGACCCACAGAGGTGATGTATTTTGCCAGTTATTGCTTCTATCTATATTACCAGACCAACATAGATAAAGCTCAGTGTTCCTTCCATGTGACTCCTCTGGAGGTAACTGTGAGAGCTAGGATTTAAATCCACATCTGTCTAATATTCTTTCAACCATAGCATGTTGGTTTTCATATATGTATTTTGGAGATGCCTAAATAAGTCATTATCAAAATGTATGCCATAAACTTATAAGACTAAATGCCATGGGTTGATATTGTTTGAAATGCAAGCACTCTCAACAAGCTACACAAAGATTGCATTTGAATACAGAATCTGGGCACACAGGTAATATTTCTCTCCCTTATACCTTCAGAAAGTTTATTACTGAACCCCATGAAATTACAGGAGGAAAAATGGAGGTTTTTTCAAGAAAAGCAGTGGAAAATGACTTCATCATAGTTTTGTGTTATGTGTGACTTCCATATTTTAGTTCAAGTGAATATATTTTGGAAGTACTGCATTGTTTCTTAGTCATCTGTGCTGGCTGGAGGTCTTCCAAATACAGCTAGGAAAGGATGAAAGAAAGGACTTAAAACATCATGGAAAAAATTTTTTTTTTAAAAAGAAGAACAAATATTTACAAACAACCATTCCCAGTAGACTAAGAAAACTTATAAATAACCAATGTGCTCCTTTAAAGGTATTAACACACAATTATATTTACATACAAACATACTTAGTAATGTATTTGTCTTGGATATACACTAAAGCCTCTTCTAATGAAGGCACATCTTTTACTGAGTTTTCCCTGTAATCCAAAACAAAAGTTATAAGTTCTCAAAAATAGCTTTGTTTCACTGTGAAACAGGGATCACCTAGGTTATAAATAAGGCCCAGGATTTATTGAATGTTTATGTATTATATACTCTTCCCTTTAAATATTGTTGTAAAAACTTCTTTTAAGTAAAATGCTGATTATATATTGTTTTCCACACCTCCCCATTCCATCTCCATTCTGTCAAACAAAATCTTACCCATCATTCAATGTTTAGCTCCTTTCCCATCTTTCAGTATCCCATTCCAGTCTTTCTCCTTTCTCTATCTCTCTTGTACTAATAATTGGTATCAATAGTTAAGCACTTATTTCTTTGTTTCATGAGTATATGTTTCATCTCTCAAAGTAGTTGTAAGTTCTTTGAGGGATGGGACCATTTTTTTAATACCCTTGGTATGAAGTTTTTCATCACTTCTATCCAAAACTTTCTACTTCCTTCCCTATATTCTCAGTTTCTGTCAAACCCAAGCATGTGAAGACATCCCCCAGCAGAATGGGATGATGAGAACAACTTATTCCAATGGTCACGAAGCAGGCACTCTGGAAAACTTAGAGCTTGGTCAGACATTCAAGACTCTAAGGTCATCTGCTGTATCCCAGGTCATTGACAGGTTTCTGGACTTCAGTGGCTCTGGAAGAGAGCATGAGGCTGCAACTTTGTGTGGCCCTGCTTCACTTAAATCCAATTCACATGTGAATCAAGACATCACTCTGTGATGTCACTGGTCATGTTTGAGAACAAAGAATGAACAAATATATAACGAAGAGTTCAATTTACATGTCAATCAATTTCTTTTCAGCAGTGATGTTTCATTTTTTTCCAAATCCTCTAATTATTAACCCCATACTTTTTCTTCAATAAATGAAAATTGTTGTAATATTCCTAGCAATTGAGGTCAACATATTTTGCAGCAGCACCATTCATTCAATTTTCTGAGTTTGAAACCTTGGCATTATTTTTTACTTTCTCTTCTTTCATTTTATACAGGCAATCAATGACCAAAGTGATATAAATTTTGCCCTCACAATATATCTTACAGTCATCTCCTACTCTTTGTTCCTGCTGTCACTATTCTAATTCAGTCCATCATTATACCAATCTGGAATATGGCAAACGAATACACACACGTACACACACACACACACACACACGCACACACACACACACAAACCCCAAGCAAAACCCTAAAACTTTCTAACAGATTTTTTCTCCTTCTAATCTATCTCTTCTCTAAACTATCTTTAATATTGATTCAATAGTCCTTAAGGAATTGCCTAATATATATTGAATAAAGTCCAAATTCCTTAACCTGGAATTTATGGCTCTCTCTAATCTTATCCATAGAATCCTAAAATTTAGAGATGTAAAGAAGTATAGAGACTGTTTTTTTCCCAATCCCCTTATTTTAGAGTTGACAAAACTATTCCCTCTACCTTTCCAACTTTATCTCAGATTGCTTTCCTTCCAGTACTCTGTATCCTAAAATGGACTACTCATCATATGTTATACATTTCCCATGATTTCCCATCTCCTTTGCACTCTTTGTCAATGCTAGTTGACTGACTGACTGACTGACTTTATTAACACTCTTCATTATATCTGGAATGTCTTTCTCTGCCAGCTGTCAAAATCTTACTGATCCTTTCAAATCAATCTGAAATTCTACCTCTGTCATGAAACCTTCCCTAATGCCCCAGTCAGTAATGATATCCCCCTTCACTTTATGTTAGAGGTAGCTGAAATGTCAGCACTCTTAGTTCAAGGTTCAATATTGGGATTAAATGAGGCAAATGTAACAAAAAAGGTTTGCTTTGCCTTAACACAGCAAGCATATGGGACAAGAATACAGCGACATTTGGCCTTTCTAGATGTGGCCTTCCTTGGCTCCATATGGAAAAGCATCTGGTCATTAAGGCAGGATATGGTCAAGAACATGGTGAATTACTTGGTCTTCAGAAATCTACCAAGCCCAAGGGGTCCTACTTGCTTGTAACTGGGATTTTTATATCTTTATATGTCTAGGAAACTGCATTAGGGAAGCTGAAGCTAATCCATTCTTGAGGACAGCTTTGTCTCCTTTAGGAAAGCTAATTGAAGAAGGGATGGACAAGGGGCCTGGTCTTACCCAATATTGTGGGGGTAGGTTGGGTGGAAAGGAGCTGCACAAGGGAACACTGGTAAATATTAGTCCTATCATCCCTTAGAACTCACAAATCAATATTTTGTACCTCTTATATACCTATCTTGAATTATTTTGTTTTCATGTGATACATAATAATAACAACAACCTTAATGCACTTTAGGATTTGCATATTTACAAATATGAGCTCATTTGAAATTCACAACAGCCCTGGGAGGTAGTTATTATTATTATGCCCATTTTACATGTGAGAAAATTTGAGGCAGACAGAAGTTAAATAATTTGGTCAGGCTCATAGTAATTATCTGAGTTGTAATTTGAACTCATCTTCCTCACTCCAAGCCTAGCACTCCATTGTGCCAGCTAGCTTCCATCTCCTTAACTAGACTGTACATTCTACAAAGTCAGGAACTGTGTTCTATCTAATCTGTTGAAGGTAGAACTCCAACAGGACTTAGCAAAGTGTTCTGGACATAGTAAATGCCTAATAAACATTTGCTAATAATACAGTGAAGTTTGAACTCAACTATTCATTCATGAGTAATATAGAATTAATTATTCAGGATACTTGCTTCTAATTTAGCATATGGAAATATATTTGAAAAAAGGAAAGAAAAAGCCCACACCATGAACAAAAGAACATAGAATACTGCCAATGAAAAATGGAGAGAGGGGAAAGGAATGCCAATATGATAAGTAGTACAAAGTGGATGACTGAAAAAATATTATAGATAAGCAAAAAGAGAGAACAGAGACAGAAGAGAGGACAGGAAGAAATATAAGAAAGTGGAGGAAGAAGAGGAGTCAAAAGAAAAAAAACTAAGAAAAAAGGAATAAACATCAAAAAGGAAGAGAAAAAGAAAAAGACAGAGAGAGACTTTAAGATTCCACAGGCCTTCGGTACTGTTTTACTGTAGAATATTCCACTGATGTGTGCAAAAACGCTGAACAGCATTGACAAGGCTTTCATTGAGCAATTCATGTCATGGGAAGAGAGAACATCGTCTGCTATCAGGAGAATTCAGTGAAGAGAGAAGTTCGACAGTGGCAATGGTCATGCCCATTGGTGATGATCTTTTCCTTTCTCTATTGCCAGCCCTACATGAGGATGACCCAAGTCTCCAAATTCCTTCCACATGGCCCCTCTGTGGATAGTAGAGGGAGGCTCTGTTTGACTCCAGAGAGCAGAATGGAAAGGAATTGCAAAGGGCACAAATTTAGTCTTGATGTCAAGTAAAACTTCTCAACCATTAGATTTAACTAAAAATCAAATGGGTATCCTCAATTACTGGTGGATGACTCTCCCCACCCCCTTCTCGCTTTGGAGATCTTCAAGCATAGGTTGGATCATCACTTGCCATATATGCTACATAGGGTATCTCTCATAGAGATAAGCTTTACTAGATGATTGCTGAGGTCGCTTTCAAGCTTAAATTTTGTGATTCTGTGGAGTTAGGAATGCAAAGACAAGTGGGTGCAGAGTGAGGAGAAAAGGGTGATAGAACGGAGAAGAAGGACTAAAAGGGATAAATATAGGGGAAAAAAGTTAGAAGGGAGAAAAGAGATAGGGTAAATGAGGTGGATTAAGAATAAAAGGCTGTTTTCACACCTCTAGTTTCTATGTAAAACTGAAATTGTAGGTTTTCCAGGATGATTTTAGCATTTATGTCAAGTGCATTTACGTATATAGTAGCTTTTTATCAAGGCATTTACAATGTTTTACAGATACACAGTTGGCTTTTTTCTCCTCATTTATGGATAAGGAATAACATTTCACATGCTTTTGCGTAGCGTAGAATTTTTCTTCCTTCTCCACTGAGTGTACTAAGGCAACAACATGATAGGAAATACGCATAGTTAATTAATATTTCTGTTCTACAAATATATATACACACATATGTATATATGCATGCATTTACACTATATATACACATACACACACGTGTGTATGTGTATATATGAAAATATATGTGTGTATACACCTATATTTGAACTAAGAAAGGACCTTAGAGGTCACTTTGTGAAATTAAACCTGGAGTTGCCTACTTTGCAAGAAAATGGAAACAATCTAGGACATTAAATAACCATTTTATGTAGAGTTGTTTTTTTTTTTTATAATACATCCCTATAGACACAATGTTTCTGCTGCCGCAATACCCATGACTCTCCTAATATGGAAGCGTGTTGTTTGTTCCTGAACCATAGAATTGCATCAGCAAGTATTCAAATAGTTCAACCTGCCTCTCCCATTTTAAGAGATGAGGAGACTGAGACCCAAACAGACTCAGTAATTTGCCCATAGTCATACACACAGTTAGTAATTGGAAGAACCAAAACTTTAACTTAGTTTCTTGACATCCAGCTAGTATCATTTTCCACAAGGTCATTTCACTTAAGTGAATTTCACTTAAGTCTACACATGATTCTTTATTATTATGCCATAAAAGGTATTTTATTTCACTGGCATGAGTATTCCCTTTACCAACTCTGGTCAGAGCAAAATCCATTCATAATTTAGTAGATGCACATTAGGGAATTTCTTGGGACTCTGAGTGGTTGTGACTTCCTCATGGTCATGCTGCTAGTCAGTGTCAGAGGGGAGATTTGAACGCAGTTCTTTCGGACTCTAAGACCATTGCCATCTATGCTATAATTGTTATTTTATTTCCAGGGCTAATAATGTATAAGGAAAAGATGATTACATAATCTGATTTGGTAGCCAAGTAGAATCTGCAAAGGAAAACTACCCTGTCTAGTCGAAGAGTCATGCTAAAATACTTTGTTGCACATCCTACTTCCTACCATTTTTCTTTCTTTCTTTTTTTCTTTTTGGAGGGGGAAAGGCAGTGCAGCTGGGGTTAAGTGACTTGCCCAAGGTCACATGGCTAGTGAGTGCAAAGTGCCAGAGGTTGAATTTTAACTCAGGTCCTCCTGACTCCAGGGCCAGTGCACTATTCACTGAGCCACCTAGCTGCCCCCTTCCTACAGTTTTTGATAGGATACTATTGTGAATTACCTGTCCTGTCAAAGGGGAATCACTTAAAAGAAATAATAATTTCTTTTTCTGCCAGCACAGTATCTAACATAGCAGTTGTTTAATACATGTTTATTGAATCAAATGAATTGTTAGCTACTTGATTTACGTGCTTTCTTTTTTCTTGTCTCTATGATTTTAGGCAATAATTTAATTTTCTTTTGTTCAAAATCTGTTGTACCAAGAGTCCATGTTTGATGAAAGCCATATCTACACTAGGTCCTCTTTCTATTTCCTTCTGTCTCATATTTTCAGTCATATATTTTCTTTATTTAAAAAATAGTGTTATGTTTATTATAGGCATAATAGTTAACATTTACATAATGGCTTAAATTCTATAGGGAGCTTTTGCAAATATTATCTTTCAATTTCAACAAAATCCAGTGAAATAGATGCTATATTGTGTCCATTTTACAGATTTACATTTTATAGATGAGGAAACTGAAGCAGATTGTGGAGAGTGACTTGTTAAAATTCATACAACTAGTATGTGTTTGAGAAATGATTTTAACTCAGTTCTTCCTGAATCCAAATCAAACTTTCTATCAACAATGCTACTTCTAAACTGTGAAACTATTAAACCCTACTTAGTACCTTAAAATTATGCAAATTAAAATTATGACCTATATACTGACTAGTCTGTATATACTGCTGTATATACTCTGAGCTACAAATGCTACTCTATATATTTTTAAAAATCAGTAAAAACAATTACAGGGTATAGTCTTGATCTTTAGTGGAGGTACATTTTCTGAGAATTGCTGAAATAATTTCACTTCTCAAGTTTTAATTTTGATTTAGAAATTTGAGGAGAAAATATTTATGCTATCATTATTTCATGACTAATGTGATCACATTTCTTATATTTTCATTTTACCTTTCAAAAGCTTTTTAAAAAAATATTACTTGTGATGTGGCCTCAAATGACTCATATGTAAGTTGTGTAGATAGAACTGAATGATATCCAAGGTGGTTTTTAGTTATGAAGTTCTATAGTTCATATTTATAGAATCTCTATACATTAGAAAATGCCACAATTAAATGTCATGGACAAGACTTGCATTCAGTTCTTCCTTTCTTCCTATGTCAGATAGGTGATGCCATGGCTAGAATACTGGGCCTGGCATTAGGAAGACATGAGTTGAAATTTGGTCTCAGATTCTTTCTAGTTGTGTCAATCTAGGTAAATTGCTTAGCCGCTGTCAACTTTGGTTTCTTTAACTGTAAAATAGGGATAGTAATATTTATCTCTGAGGGTTATTGTGTGGTGGGTGAAAGATGAAATGACTGAGGAAACAAAGGTTCAAGCTTCCAAGCATTTCAATTTGTGAGCAATGCATGCCAATTGCCTAACAAATCAGGACTAGGCCAATTCCTCAGCTTAAGGTTAAACCCTTAATATAGACTTTCATGCATTAAAAACAATCAAATAAGACCAATTAATTAAAAGGAAACAATACATTAGGTAATCTGATTTCTAATTGGATGAAAAATTTCTGACTTTCCAAGTTGGGAGGGGGAGAGCAAACAGGTGCAAGTCCCTGAATTCAGAAAATAAGAAATGTGTCACTCCTCTTCAAGTATCTGCAGATAATCAAAGGAACATGGAAACAATAACTGAGTGATCAATATAAGGTAAGTTTTCAGATAAGACATATGGGTTGCTTAAGATATACAATTGCAAGAAAAATCCTTGCATCAGTCTTAGGAACTAACTGGGATTCTGGTCAGCATAACCTAGATCCTTAGTTAAGGGTCTCTACACAGAAGGTAGAACCTGTTCAACTTCCCAGCCATGCAGGGCTAGGCTCAAACATTGCATTAAGGTTTTCTCTCAGTTCCCACAATTGAAGAAAATTTTCTCACAAGACAGTTGGAGTAGACCCAACACTGACTAAAAAGGGAACTCAGCTAGCTTCAGAATTGAGTCACAAAATGGAGTCAGTATGGTTCACTCGATTCCCATCACCAATCCCTTCAAATCCCTCAGTTGTGAGGATAAAATAACACAAATCAAATGCTTAATAAATGCTTGTTTCCTTCATCAATAAATACTATAATGACTTTTCATCATAATACATAAAGAAATAATTATAAAAAGACAGATTCCTGCAATAAAGAACAGGCCCAGAAATATGAAAGAGGTATAGTAGATAAGAAGACAGGTAGGGGATGATAAAGTCATACCAGTGTAGTATAGTAAGATTCATCACTCAAGGTGACTGATGGTACTGCCATTTAAGAATTAGATATGAAAAAAAAAGATGTGATCTAGGCTGTTATACACTACTATGTCTTATCCACTATTTTTTGTGGATATTCAGTCCAAATCTCTTTGCATGACTCCTACATGCACACACACACACACACACACACATACACATACACACACAATCATGAATAATACTAGATTTTTGTTCAGGAAGCACTGATGACCCAAGATGACAAAATTTCCGATATTAACAACTATGATCATATGGAATTGGTTCATTAGATGAATATGGTCTTTAATCTTTTGGGCAAGTCTACTTTACATAGTAGTTTCCTTTCTTAGTTACAGTCATGTAACTTGATAAAACTCAAGGGAAAAGAAAAATCTCAATGTTGAAAGCATTATACTTTCTCTAGATACCTAGGTATTTTTTTAAAGGAAGATTCCTTAGGAAATCAGAAAATTCAGGGAGTATAATGAGATCACATTGATTTTGTACCCAACCATTATGGGAACAATGGTAAGGGACATGACAGTTGTCTTAAAGTTTCATTTCAGCAGCAAGACAAAAACTATAACTTTTAATCTTAGCTTTTCCAGCTGTTTGGACATAAATTGTTTTGTAGTTGAATAGTACTGTTAGTAAAACTGGAAACCTGAGCCCTATAACAAGCTAACTTTTAAATAATTTTTCTGTTTAAATTTTCTTTATTTTTAGGAGTAATGAGTATGTATGAGGTCTCTATATTGTTGAAATCACAGATCTCATCCTCACCACTATCCCTATCTCTACCCCTGTCTCTATGACTGAAAAAGCAGAGAAGCTGGTATTGTGGTGAGAATATAGGATAACTGAATAACCCATCTACTCATCTAGAATCTTTACAATATCAAGAAAAATGGAAGAAAGTCCCCAGTACTTTTTTTTGGTGGATCTCTTTTAGTGAACCTGGAGAACAATGGAGAGAAAAGTCACATAGGATGAACAGGCATAAGTGGGTTGCAATTTATATAACTGGCAATAACATCCACATTGATGAAATCACAGATTCGACTGATTATCTGAAATAAATATCATCTGAATACAGACATTCATTGGAGATACTATAAATTCAGTTCTAGACCACCATAATAAAGTGAGTATCACAACAAAGCAAGTCAAACAAACTTTTTGGTTTCCCTATGCATATAAAAGTTATGTTTGCACTAAACTATAGTCTATCAAGGCTACAACAGTATCATGTCTAAAAATATGTACATACCTTAATTAAAAATACTTGGTTGGTAAAAAAAAAATGCTAACCATCATCTAAGTCTTCAGTGAGTCATAATCTTTTTGCTGGTAGAAGGTCTTATCTCAATAATGATGACTGTTGAGTGATCAGGGTGGTGGTTACTGGTGTTGACAGTTGCATCTGGCAGTTGCAATTTCTTAAAAAAAAGTCAACAATGAAATTTGCATCATCCATTGACTCTTCCTTCTACTTGAACACTTAGAGGTTATTGTAAGGTTATTAATCAGTCTAATTTCAATGTTTTTTCAGGGTGTAGAGAGGTGCAAAGACAAGGAGACAGATGGGAATGTCAGATAAGTGGAACAGTCAGAACATGCACAACATTTATTGATTATATTCACTATATTACATGGATTAGCTTGTGATGCCCCCAAAATAATTATAATAGCAACATCAAAGATCACTGATCACAGATTACTATGACACCTATAATAATGATAAAAAATCTGAAATATTGCAAGAATTACCAAAA
This sequence comes from Petaurus breviceps papuanus, assembly GCF_028583685.1. Taxonomy (NCBI): domain Eukaryota; kingdom Metazoa; phylum Chordata; class Mammalia; order Diprotodontia; family Petauridae; genus Petaurus; species Petaurus breviceps. The sequence continues at coordinate 3,430,671 of NW_027186523.1, read as the reverse complement.
TGTAACACAGAGACGCAATGTGAATGCATGCTGTTGGAAAAATGGCACTTGACAGACTTATTTGACTCAGGATTGCCACAAACCTTCAAATTATAAAAAACAAAAACAAAACCCCAAACAACTCAGTATTTGTGAAGTACAAAGTACAATAAAACAAGGTATGCTTGTACTATCCTGAATTATGCTATAGTCTAAACTACAGATGTGAAACACATGGCCCATAGGTAGCATGCAACCTACAACACTCCTGAGCATGTCCTGAGACAGATTCAAATGCTGTTGGGAAATATTTAACAAAATAAAGAAAACTACAATAAAACAAAGGTAATGTGCACGTATAGTTTTCTAAGTAAATAGAGTCCACAGGGATCATTATGCACTTTTTATTAGCCCCCATTTCTTTTTTTTTTTTAACATTTTTATTTGAAGTTTTGAGTTCTAAATTCTATTCCTTCCTTCCTCTGTCCCTTTTCCCCTCTCTGGGATGATAAGCAATCAGATAGAGTTAACACATGTACAATCATGTAAAACATTTACATATTAGTCATTTTGGACAAGAAGACTTGAATAAAAGAAAAAAAAGAAAGAAAGTGAAAAAGAGCATGCTCCTGTCTGTATTCAAATAGTTCTTCCTCTGGAGGTGGATAGTATGCTTCATCATTAGTCCTCTGGAATTATTTTGTATTGCTGAGAATAGTTAAATCATTTACAATTCTTCATCAAACAATATTATTGCTACTTTGTACTCTGTACATCTGTTCTATTTGCTTCACTATGCATCAGTTCATGTAAATTTTTCCAGTTTTTTTTAAATCATCCTGCTTGTCAATTCTTATAGCACAATACTATTCCATTACAATCATATACCAGAGCTTGTTTAGACATTCCCTAATTGACAGGCATTCCTTTGATTTCCAATTCTTAGCCACCACGAAAAGAGCTACTATGTATATTTTTGGACAAATAGATTATTTTTTGGATGACTTTGGGATACAGACCAAACAGTGGTATTCTTGGGTCAAAGAGTCCATTTTGGGCATAGTTCCAAATTTTTTCTCCAGAATGGTTAGATACGTTCACAACTCTAACAGCACATTAATGTCCAGTTTTCCCACATCCCCTTCAACATCCAATATCTTCCCTTTTTTGTCATATTATCCAATCTGATGGATGTGAAGAGATATCTCAGAGTTGTTTTAATTTACATTTCTCTAACAAATTAAGAATTCTCTAATGAATTCAGAACATTTGTAATATGACTGTAGATAGTTTGATTTTTTTTTGTCTGAAAATTGCCTATTCATATCCTTTGACTATTTATCAGCTGGGGAATGATTTGTAGTTTCATAAAATTGACTCAGTTCTCTATATATCTGAGAAATGAAACCTTTATCAGAGATACCTGTTGCAATGCCTCCACCCCAGATTTTTGCTTTCCTTATAATTTTGGTTGCGTTAATTTTGTTTCTGCAAAACAATTTTAAATTTTATATAATCAAAATTACATATCTTACATTTTGTAATGCTCTCTATATCTTCTTTTGCTTTAAATTCTTCCCTTACTCATAAATCTGACAGGTAAACTTTTTCATGCTCTCAATTTGCTTATTGTATCACCATTTAGTCTAAATCATATACCTATTTTGACCTTATCTTGACATACAGTGTGAGATGTTGGTCTATAACTAGGTTCTGTCATACAGTTTTCCAGTTTTCTCAGCAGTTTTTGTCAAATTATGAATTTTTGTTCCAAAAGCTTGGATCTTTGGGTTTATCATATACTAGATCATTATGGTCATTTGTTATAATGTAATTTGTATCTAATCTATTCTACTGATCCACCACTCTATTTGTTTCAATAATTACTGCTTTATAATGGTGTTTGAGAGCTTGTATGGCACTGAATAGATTTATTTTGGTAAAATCGTCATTTTTATTATATTGGCTTGGCCTACCTGGGAGCAGTTAATATTTTTCCAATTATTTACATCTGACTTTGTGTGAAAAGTGTTTTATAGTTATGCTTATAGAGTTCCTGAATTTGTCTTGGCAGATAGACTCCCAAGTATTTTATATCATCTATAGTAATTTTAAATGGAATTTATCTATTGCTGCTGGACTTTATTAGTAATATATAGAAATGCTGATGATTTATGTGGGCTTATTTTAGATCCTGCAACTTTGCTAAAGTTGTTAATAATTGCAAGTAGTTTCTAAGTTGATTCTCTAGGATTTTCTAAGTATTATATCATCTGCAAAGAGCAATAGTTTTGTTTCCTCATTGCCTTTTCTAACTTCTTCCAGTACAATGTTAAATAATAGAAGTTATAATGGGCATCCTTGCTTCATCCCTGATTGTACTGGGAAGGTTTCTAGCTTATCCCTATTACTGACATTGCTTACTGATGCTTTTAGATAAATATTACTTATTATTTTAAGGTAAGCTCCATTTATTCCTATGCTGTTTATCCTTTTAAAATAGGAATAGGCCTTTTTATGCATCTAATGAGATAATCATATGATTCCTTTTGGTTTTGTTATAGATATGGCCAATTATGTTGATAGTTTCCCTAATATTCAACCACTCCTACATTCCTGGTATAAATCCCACTTGGTCATAATGTACACTCTTTGTGATATATTGCTATAATCTCTTTGATAATATTTTATTTAAAAATTTGCATTAATATTAATTAGGGAAATTGATCTATAATTTTTTTTTCTCTTTTGGCTCTTCTTGATTTAGGCATCAGTACCATATTTGCGTAATAAGAGGAATTTGGTAGGACTCCCCAATTTCTATTTGGCATGGTTTTTAATTCTTGTGTGTGTGTGTGTGTGTGTGTGTGTGTTCTCTCAAGTGTGTGCATATGTAATGTGCTTTTTTGGAAGCCTGGTGAAGTTTATGAACCTTTTGAGAATGTTTTTGAATGCATAAAATAAACTACATAAGACAGATTACAAATGAAATGAATCATATTGAAATACATTTATAAAAAAATTTAGTTTAGCCTTAGTTTAAAAATCCCTAGCCTAGACCAATGTTTACCAAAATAATTTGATCACATTTTTTGTGCTTGATGTATATTGATAAAACATATATATTCTGATCCTAGGGGATTTGGGGATAGGGCCAGTATCTTCAAGCATTTGAAGTCTTGTGAAATGGAGAAGGCTTACTGATTTCATTTGGTCCTAAAGGTTAGCACTAAGAGCAATGTTTTATTGTTGTTCAGTTATTTTTCAGTCATGTCTGATTCCCCATGACCTAGTATAGACTTTTCTTGGCAGAGATACTGAAGTGGTTTGCCATCTCCTCCAATCCATTTTACAGATGAGGAAACTGAGGAGAACAGAGCTAAATGACTTGCCCAGTCACACAGCCAGTAAGTGGCCAGGGCCAGATTTGAACTGAGGAAGATAGTCTTCCTGACTCAAGGTCTGGCACTGTATCCACAATGCCATCTAGCTACCCCACTAGGAGCCATCACTAGGAAGTTTAAGAGTGACAGATTTGGATTTCGTGAACAGAAAGTTTCCTAACAAATGGTGTCATCCCAATTAGAAGAGACTGCTTTAGGAAGTAGTGGAAATTAGTAGAAGTTAGTAGGTTCCCTCTCATTAGAGGTCTTAAACTTAAAGCTGGATAACCACTTGTAAAGTTTGTTATAGGAGGACACCTGTACACATCCCTTCCAACTATCATATTCTATACATACTCTCAGTGAGAATATTGAGGAAATTTTGAAGCAAAATTGAGGAAATTGATTGTTACTCATCACATTTTAGAGCTCTGAGAAAATTTAGCTGGTTCCCTAAGTTCTAGATCTGAACCACATCTTCAGATATCTGAGCTCTCTTCCAAGTCTTGGAACCAATGTAGTGAGATTGATAGTTTGTTCACAGTCCAAAGATCACTTTGTTCATTTGTTTGTACAGCAGGTCTCTGGCCACAATTGAAGTATATTAAATGGTAATTTATAATTGTTGCCCTAAGTGTATTTGGTGCCTTCCCTCCTTCCATCCCCCTCCCAGCGAATCTCAAAGTACATCAGATATATCTTATTTTACTTCACGGGCTCTGAGGGAGATAGAGAATTTGTCAATCACATTTTTCAGAAGGGAAAATTAAATAAATTCCATTTTTTCAGTTCCACTCTCTCTTCTGGATGACCCATTTATTCCTTCCTTTTAGACTTTTTTGAACTATGACCTGCAGCTGGTGGCAGAGATGTAGAAACTACAGGCTTCCCTATGTTGGAGCAGAGCCAGGGGGCTGACCATTATTCTAATGGTGTGCCAGTTCCACATTGCAATGAATCAGTCACTCTGAACCCTTACCCCTCCCCACTTTCTAGTGCATTACAACATAGACAGTTGCTTCATATTTCCCCAAAAAGAAAGTGGACCTTGGAGACAAGTAATATATATATGTACCTCTCTGACTACTTCCTTGACATTTTACATTTTTTTAAAAATTGGAAAGTGTGCTCTTTCCTTCCACACTTGAAATAGTTAGGCATGAGGATGTGTCTTAAAAAGATTTCTGTTAGTTTATTTTAACTTTGCTTTGTTATGAAGCAATTCTCTCTCTCTCTCTCTCTCTCTCTCTCTCTCTCTCTCTCTCTCTCTCTCAGAGGAAGGGAGATACATTGAACAATTTCAAGAATTACTTTGCATGATTCATGACTGCATAGCAGTATGTGCATTCCTAAAGCTTCTTCTACTGCAGAGGCCAAGGCTGGAAACACTAACAAAGCCTTGGGTGTCTGGATGGGGGATGGGAAAGAGACCATCTTCCCCTGAAAACAATTACAGGGAATTATGAGGAAGACCAGAACAAACCAGGGCACAGTGGGAGAAATCACTATTAAAGAGTTTCTGAACAGTTAAGTTCTTAACTTTCTTAACAGCAGTTAAGGTTTCTAAAATTTTTTGTAGGAAAAAATAGGAAAATACTGAATAAGCCCAGGACCGTCTCATGACACCCACAAACCACTTCTTTATCTCTGTTCCACCTTCTCATTCCAACAACATTTCCACTCCTATGGTCTATTTGTCCCTTCTGATTGGTGAGTTGCTCTTTGGACATCCATTTGAAGAAACATTCATGTCCACCCATTATGATCTTTTCAAACCTAGACTAACCTATTACTGTCCAGAACACCTCTCCACACCTATAGGCTCCTCTGCTCCTCTCTCCTACTTGCTTGTTAGCTCCCTTTTATGTGTTGTCTTT
>NW_027186523.1:3414008-3425332 GCF_028583685.1 Petaurus breviceps papuanus | reverse complement strand
CTCTCTCTCTCTCTCTCTCTCTCTCTCTCTCTCTCTCTCTCTCTCTCTTTGTTTTATAACCAGGTTGTATATTCATGGGCACAGATCATTAGATGAAGCACAGAAAATTTAGCTCCAGTTACAACATAATAAAGTGAATCACATTAAAAACAATAACATATTGTAATTAAGAAAAGGAAACAAAATGAGGAAGAGATATAGATAGATAAGAGAGAGAGAGAGAGAGATAGTGGAGAGAGAGAGAGAGAGAGAGAGAGAGAGAGAGAGAGAGAGAGAGAGAACAAAAAGGAATGAAGGATGTGTATTGTAGTTATAGGTTGTATCTCTAGGTTAAGGCAAATGGAAACTGAAGGTGTCAAGGACAGTGGGAAAAGAACATGGAATGGCAGTCAGACTTGCCATTCTAGGTCCTTGTGAAAGGATTTTTCTAAAGTGCTAGTCTGACCATGAGATCCTACCCAACCTACTTCCACTCGATATATTTTATTGTTCAGTCATTTTTTAAAATTGTGTCCAACTCTTCATGACTGCATGGAGTTTCTTGGCAAAGATACTAGAACAGTTTGCCATTTCCTTCTCCAGCTAATTTTAAAGATGAAGAAACTGAGGCAAATAGAATTAAGTGGTTGGCCCAGGGTCATACAGTAAGTTTCTTAGGTCACATTTGAACTCAGGAAGATGAATCTTCTGACTCTAGGCCCAATGCTTCATCCATTGTATCACCTTGCTGCCCTCAATATATTTTGGTATCTCCCTATTATCATTAGGATCAAATATAAAATACTTTGTTTTGGCTTTAAAGCCATTCACAAATTCACCCCATCTCACCTTTCCATCTGGGCAGTTAGGTGGTGTGAGTTGGAGAAACTGTCTCTGTCAAGAAAACCCCAAAATGGGGTTACAAGGTGTTGTATTACAACTCAACAAAACAACAAATCTTTCCAGCTTAATAAACCTCTCTAGGATTAGACCACAGATTTACAGCTGGAAGGAATATTAGACACCATTAAATCCAATCCTGTCATTTTATAGATTTAACTTCGTGACTTGTCCTCAGATACATAGCAAGTATGGGCATCTGAGGCAGGACTTGAACCTAGGTTTATCCTGACTCCAAATCCAGAACACTGTCCTTTACTCCTCACCATCTCTCTAATTCATTGCTCCCATGGCTCAGGCACACTGGTCTTCTTAATGCTCTTCCTTTCTCTATGCCTTGTCACTTATTGACACTCATATCTGGAATGTACTTTCTCCTTATTTTTACTTCTTGGAATCACTGTTTTCCTTCTATACATGAGGTGCTTCCTGATTCCTTCAGCTTCTAGTGTATTCCTACCCAAGGTTACCTTGTATGTCTTTTATATATGTTTTGTGTATTTTCACATAGCATGTTGTATCCTTCATCATAATGTAAACTTGTTGAGGTCAAGGACTCTTTTACCATTATCTCATTTTTTTCTTCTTCCATTTCCCCAAACTCTGAAATCTAATAGACATGACTAAATTCTGTTATTTACCATGGCTAGACAATGGTAATGGTAATGGTAATGGCCTCAAGGACTGGGACTGTATCCCATCTAAGCTGTTTCAACTCCCACCAGGTAGGACAGTGGTTTGTACAAACCAGGTATTTAAATAAATGCTTGCTGTCTTCTCAGTCCAAGTTCTCCACTCCTTGAGTCACAAGGATTTAGACTACACAAAGTACACCTTCCAAAGAGAAATTGATGCTTACATCCCATATTTTCAGAGTCTTATTTCCTACGATGTCACTCCCAGATCTTCCAGCTATACATGTGTCTAGATGTCATATTCAAAGTTTATTTTTTCCCCATGCTGATTTGTCCCCATCAGCCTCCAACATCCTATTTTAGACAGGGCATTTCACTCATTCTTGAGGTTGGAAACATTGTGAAATTATATTGTCTGGTTTCCAGCTATAGAAAGGCATTGAATTGCTAACACCAACTGTATCCTAGCAGCAATTTACCATTTTACAAAATTGCCTGCCTGCAAGACTCAAACATTTTCTAGTTGACTTTTTAATTTTGGTAACAATAGCAGTCAATTGCTGAACAATCCATGGTATTATTTTTATTTTACGTTGATACTTCAGGCTGTCCCATCAAAAAGAGTGTTGAAAGAAATGGAGCAGCCTAGTTGTTCTGGGGGCTTTAATGATTGAATGAGATCACCCAAATGTCAATCTAACTGATTGCTTAGTCATGGGTCCAAATCAACTGGAGAGCATTTTCATCATACATATGGATTTGGGATGCAGGATAAAATTCCAAGTGTATCTTCTTTTTAAATCCATGGATTGCATTCTAAGTCAATTCAACAACAATAACAAAACTCCACCCCTCCCCTCCCCAATAGTAGGGTGGTGATTAAGTACAGAGATAAGACATAGTTAATTCTATTCCTAAAGGTTATTTACTTTCAGGATTGTTCATTTATGTTATCTTGATCTTTACATGATTTAATTAAAATAAAGTGAAAAGAAAAGGACCTTTTTGGAGGTCCTTTTATTTTATGTGACTATTTTCCTATTCTACTTTACAAATTATATAATGCAAAAAATACAAAAAAAATTAAAATAAATATAGAAGAATAACAGGTCTGTACAGAAACAAGAATCACAAATCTTTTTCATTGACATACAGATACAGAAATCTACATGCTACTGGAGGCAAGTTTAAAATACTATTTTCCAAACATAGCAATTATTTTTGAAAGTCCTTCTACTGCCAATTTTAAATCAGTGAAATGTATCAGTGATTGTCCTGTTACTTACAAATAGAATCAATGTATCTCATTGCATGTAAGCCTTCCTGTCTTGTATTTATGATAGTAATTTAGTAGCATCAGATTCCAAGCTGTACCAAGAAAGCTGAGCCTGAAAGAAAACTGCTTTCCATAAAAGAAACTATTTTTACATCTTTTGGCTACATCCCCCCAAATTGTTTATTCATTATCATTTTAAAACTCTGGGACAGAAAACCAAATTAAAAAGCAGAGAAGATTTTGATGTTGAAAAATCTTTTATTTGTTACAGTACACATTCAATTGTTAATTTGGAAAAATTATTATTATTCCCTGGAACAGTAGTAAAGTTCAATAATCAGAATATGAATAATTTCCTATGATAACAGTGTAGTGGTATTTTTAGATGTGTAAAGTAACTAGTTTTGACACATCATTCTTTTGGGTTGAAATAAAAATCATATTTTAATATTCATTATCAGAAAAGGATAACTTTTAAAATTATAATTCAGTTTTCATTGTCCATGTTTCCTAATATTTCATTCAATTTAGGCACTGAAACCAGAATAAGTATCTCTGTCAATTGTTTTGAGTCACTTCAATTCAGTCTGGCTCTAACCACAGGAAAATGTTTAAGTAAACGAACACACATAATAGTTTTAAAAAAATAAACATATGTATCTGTAATGTAACTGTAGCATTTTCCAAGCAGAACCCTAATGTGTGGCATCTGTGAAATGTTTAGTGCCTTTTCCAGTTTTCCTGAAGACTGTGAGGTTGATAATCTGGGTGATAGTATCCTTGGAGTCACCTGGATTTAAAGCAGGCCTTCTGAAAGCAGGTTATCAGTTTTTTTCCTTTCCTAAAAAAAATCCTTAAAGGTGAAGGAAACATAAAAATATCAATCCCTATACTTGCAAATACATCTGCAGAAGTTGTGGAAACCTACCTAAAATTTATGTTATGATACACAGAAGGCAAATGGTCAATTCATAGACAGAACTAATGGGAAAATCATCTTCAAACCCTGGGCTTCATTGAGTCCTGCCAGATATTGTGGGGTTAGTTTTACATATGGTCATACATGCATATCACATATTTACATGTGTCATGAATGGTATACAACATTGAATATTTTTCAATCTGATCTCCTCGGTTCAAAATCTTACTGACTGAACTTTACACTCCATTTTGGGTCACTATCTTGACAATGTGACATTCAGTGTCAAAACAATACTACAATGGAAATTCACACTCATTATGATCACAGGGTAGAGCTACATAGGACTCGAGGCCATGTAATCCAATCCCATCATTCTGTAGAGGAAGACATAGATGTTCATGAAAGTTAAGTGATTTAGCCAAGGTCACACAGATAGTAAGCATCAGAGATGGGACCTGAATATAGATCTTCTGTCTTCAAATCAAGTTCTCTTTCCATTATACCATTTCCTGGAAAAGAAGTCACTATCACTGTCAGAGATAATCATTTGGTCTCTTGTGTGACATCAGTCATTTTTTTAAGTGAGGAAAAGTGATTGAATGCTGGGTGACTCACTGGTTTTAAGTGTCACCCCCTTCTCCTTTCCAACTTCTCTTTTCCTTCTACTCAGTTTTGTCTTCCCACTGCCTTGCTATTTTCCAATATCATGCACTGACCATTTATTCCTTCCCAAGTATGCAGAAGTCAATCTGGTACATTTATAACACTTCTGTGTACAAATGTTTCATTGGATAGAGCATTAGACTTGGAGTCAGGAAAATCTGAGTTCAAATTCTGCCTCAGACTTTCTCTAGATGCATGACCCAGGAAAGCCATTTAATCTCTTCTTCTCAGTTTCCTCATCTGTAAAATTGCTCTTTCAGGGTTATTGTTAGGATCAAATGAGATAATATTTCTAAAGTATTTTGCAAATCTCAAAGTGCTATACAAATGCTAGCTCTTATTATTATTAATAATAAACACAATGGAATGAGAATTTAATGAGCTGGATGTAAGCTTTATTTCTTAATATCACAGGGATCCTGAAAGTGTTCAGATATATTGGGAAATCTGAGCTTCCTTTGAAGGTTTCTGGAGAATCTTGGGGACTTGGGAGTCACTCTTTCCAGAATATCCTAAATTTTTGTTGAGAGGATCTATAGATATTAGATCATCTCAGCAGAAAATGAAATCCTGGTCATCTGGGTTATGGAGACATAATATAGAGTGATTGAACTGTAATATTCTCAGCATTTGGCATTTATTTGATACATTTAAGAATATGCATTTTACAGAGAATTATTATTTAATAAATGGAATTGGCAATAACTAGTTTTTGTGTTAATACGTGAAATATTATATAATGGTGTGATATAGTGGGGTTTGGGGGGGAGAGGAACCAGTGAATTAAGGGTTAAATGATCCAAGTTCTAATTACATTCTCATCCTACACAGACTTTACTTTTGTGCATTTAATTCTCTGACCTTTGGTTTTCTTAGCTATAAAAAATGAGAATGATAATAGCTGCCTCACCTGTCTCATAGTGTTGTTATAAAGCACAAATGAAATATAAATGCCATTATATATTTCAATATTTTGATGGATCTCTAATTTTATCAATCTATTTATACCTTCTCATCTTGTATAAATATGGACCAGGTCCTGGGCATCCACACAACATGTGATAGAAATTCTTCTAGATATTTCAACATTATGTCAGTACCAACATATCACTGAGCATGCCCATCTGTTTGTTATATCTTGTTCTTGCTACATGACAAAGCCACCTTTCTTTTAGAACATTGCATAACTACAATATATCATGTTGGTATTCTTGCATTGACTCTCTTAAGAATTCGAGGAGAATCTAATAGACAACTCTAGTGAGAAAATCTATATATTTCATGTTTAGGTTGTCCAAATGTGGTAAATTGAAATCTGCCCATTTCATGAAAGAACTGACATTGACCTGAATTAATGAATCATTAAACAAGTATTTATGTGCTTCCTATAAGCCAGGTCCTCCACTAGGTACTGGCTAGTTAAAGGAAAAAACAAATGAAAAATGAATGAATAAATAAAGAACTGACTGAGTAAATAAACAAGTAAACAAATTCAAACAAAGAAATTGCTGCTCTCAAGGAGCTTGTATTCTGAAAGAAGAGACAACATGTACTCAAATAAGTATAAATAGTGGAAATACAAAACAAATATTAGTGTGATAGTTAATAGGGAGAGAGGGCCCTTCCATTTATGGGAATAGGGAAAGCTTCCATTTTAAAGTGGTAAAGGATTATTGCAGGCATGAGGCAAAGCCCAGAATAAAAAACTAGACATAGAAGATGGAATGCTGTGTGAGAAATAAAGAGGTAAGTTTGTCAGGACTGTGTTATAGAACGAGTAATTTTGTATAATGAAATTGGATAGTTTGGAGTTCATTGTGCAGGACTTTAAATTAGTTAAATGAAGATTTTTGTATTTTATTCTAGAAGCAACAATAGTAAATGTTTATATAGAGATAATAGCCCTCTCTTCATTTTTTTCTGTGTGTATCTATCCCCAGCTCCTAGGATGATGTATAGTAGGCTTAATAAATGCTTATTTATTGATAGTACTTTTTTTTTTACCTATTTTATTTTACCTATTTATGTTTTACCTATTTTATTTATTCATTTCCACAACAACACTTTGACCTAGGTACTATTTTATCCCCATTTTATTGATGAGGAAATTGAGGCTGAAAGACATAGGTGTCTTACTCAAGATCTTATAGCTAGTAGGTATCTGAGGCAAGAGTTAATCTCAAGTCATCCTGACTTCAAGCCCCATGTTCTATCCACTAGGCTAGCAAACTCCCTCTAATAGTAAGCCACTGGGATTTATTGAATAGGGAAGAGATGTTGTCAAACCTAAGCTTAAGGAAAGTCACTTTGGCAGCTGAGTGGAGGATGGATTGGAGTTAAGAGCGAGTTGAGGCAGGAAGACCAATTAGGAGTCCATTGCTATTGTCCAAGTGAGAGGATATGAAGACCTTAATTAAGACAATTGTTGTGTAAATAGTGAGAAAATGAAAATGAAAGATGTGGTGGTGGAAATGGAAAGATTTGACAATGTATATAGTACGACCTCATTTATCTATTCCTGCCCCTGTGAATCCTGACCATTTGGCAGAGACTGGAAATCAAGTTTCTTTGATGATTACATATTTTTTCTCTCTGCCCCAGTTGTCTCCAATAACCACACCCACTATTAGCCCTGCTCTGCTTTCTATCTCAGTTCTACTCAGTTTCCTTTTCCCCATTATCTGCTTCTTCTCCAGTCTTCAGGATGGCTTATGCCATGTTCACGTCACAACCTAAGTGCCAATTCCAAGAGGCCTCAAAGTAGTGTTCATGAACCCTACTCTTATTTTTTTTTTTGCTTTTTGGAGGGGGAAAGGCAGGGCATTTGGGGTTGTGACTTGCCCAAGGTCAAATGGCTAGTGAGTCAAGTGTCTGAGGCTGGATTTGAACTCAGATCCTCCTGACTTCAGGGCTGGAGCTCTATTCACTGGGCCACCTGCATGAATTCTACTCTTTGTGTTGTTAGTTGCCTTTGGATTGGCAAGTATGTGCTTGCTACAAAGTAAACGGTTCATCACTTCCAACTCCTAGACCTTCAGCAATGGCAACTTCAAATGAGTCAAGTACACGAAAAAATCCACATTGAATGTAGTAGATTTATAGTGAAGCCCAGATGCAATTAATGCCACATTGGGACAAGGATAGGAACAGGATTGAGGTGCTGACTGTATTATTTATTGTGTGGCTGAATAAATCACTTACCTTTTATGGGCCTCAGTTTATTTTCCTGTAAAAAAGGGATTTGGACTAAATAATCTCTAAGCTCTTCACCTATGGACTTATTGGGACCTAGGTTCAGACTAAATTGACAGAAAATAATAGGGAACATCAATAAGTCTAAGAGAGGAGAAAGGGTATGAGCTTTGGTAGTAAGAATCATTCATTAAGAGGCAAGGTGGTTTAGTAAAAAAAAAAAAGAGTGTGGGATTTTGTTACAAGAGATCCATGGGTTTTAGTGCCACTTCTAATACTTACCAGGCATTACCAGTTCCCTTTACCATTATTATCATTTACCATTACCAGAGTCACTTTGCCCATTTCCTCACTTATAAAATATATGATTGCCTTCCATCTCAAAATTATATGATCTTGAGTCATTCTTTTCTGCAGCTTAAAGTCGAATTAGAATTGCCTAGAATGTTGAGAGACTAAGAGCCTGGCCTGGGGTCAGATAACCTGACAGAGGCAGGTTTAGAACCCCCATCTTTGTGGCATGGAGATTGGCCCTTTATTTATTTACCAAGCTTTCTCTCCAAGAAACAATAACTGCACATTTCCAGTTCACACAATTCTTGTCACTGGTCATTTTCTGAATGGAATCACATCTGGGCCTTCATGAAGACACTTGGCTTTTAGCTCTCATTCAAGAAAAAAGCCTTCTAATAGGAATAGCTTGTGATAAAATAATCATATGTATATTAGGAGATTACACATAATATGCACTTGAGACCTATTAGAACATGAGTATTTTTTTTTAGCCCCTTGGGTTTTTTTTTTTTTAATTTAATATATTTTTAGTTTGCAACATTCAGTTCCATAAGCTTTTGAGTTTTAAAATTTCTCTTTGGGGCAGCTAGGTGGTGCAGTTAATGGATTGCTGGGCCTGAGGTCTGGAGGACCTGAGTTAGGATCTGGCCTCAGACACTTAACACTTGCTGGCCATGTGACCTTGGACAAGTCCCTTAACCCCAATTGCTGTAAAAAAAATTCTCTCTTTCTCTCCCCTCCTCCTTCTCCCCTCCCTGAGATGGCATACAATTTGATATAGGCTCTACATATATATCCATATTAAACATATTTTCATATTAGCCATGTTGTAAAGAATAATTATTACCAATGGAAACATGAGAAAGAAGAAAAACAAAACAAAATAAAACAAAAAAGATAGAGCAAATAGTACACTTCCATCTGCATTCAGGCTATAATTCTTTCTCTAGATATGGATAACATTTTCTATCACAAGCCTTGTGGAGTTGTCTTAGAAAATTGTATTGCAGAGAAGAACCAAGTCTATCAAAGTTAGTTATCACACAATGTGACTGTAACTGTGTACAATGTTCTCCTGGTTCCAATCCCCTCACTCAGCATCACTTCATGTAAGTCTTCCCAGGTTTTTTCTGAAGTTCATCTGTTCATCATTTCTTATAGCAAAATAGTATTCCATTACATTCATATACCACAACTTGTTCAGCCATTCCCCAATTGATGGGCATCTCCTCAATTTCCCTTTCTTTGCCACCACAAAAAGATTTGTCATAAATATTTTTGTACAAGTGGGTCCTTTTCCCACTTGTATGATCTCTTTAGGATATAGCCCTAGAAGTGGTATTGTTGGGTCAAGGGACATGCACATTTTATAGCCTTTTGGGCATAGTTTCAAATTCCTCTCAAAAAGAGTTGAATCAGTTCACAACTCCACCAACAATGCATTAGTAGAACATGAGTTCTTAACTAGAGGTCCTTGAACTTGGTTCAAAAAAATATTTTGATAACTACTTGTTGATAAGGTTATTTTTCTTTGTAATCCTGTTTTTTATTTTATATATTTCAAAACATTATTTTGAGAAAAGTCCATAGGCTTTACCAGAATGTGAAAGATATCCATGACACAAAAGGGTTAAAAGCCACTACCTTAGTAGCAAAGTGAATTAAAATTTGAGATACTTCAAAACTTCAAGGATCCATGACTTCATCAATATAGACACTAGCTCCACTGACCCCTCTTCATTTGAATAGATGGTCTTTCCTAGTATCTGTATTGTGATCATCTTTATGACCTGATGGTCAAACTTCTGGTGATCAGTCTTTCCAAATTTAGATAGGTTGTTCTTTAATCAAGAGTATACAGTTCATCCCTGTGCAAATACTTGGAACATTTTAAAAATTTTAGCTTTTTACCTTATTCACCATAGAATGTGCTCCATTATCAAAGCCTGAAGAACTTAGAGTCACTTCAAGGCCATGATGAAGCATCAAAGTAGTACATTCTTGGAAGAAATTAAAGATAGGGTAGATAGATTATTCCTGGATTCTTAGGTCATGTTTGCAAATAGCTTAGACGTATAAGTGAAGAAAAACAGATAGTCCCATGCACAAATGCATAGGAGTCTCTCCAGAGTTTGTGAGGCCACACTGAACCAGCAGTTTGTATTTTATTTTATTGTTATCCACAATTCCTCTCATGAAACAATTAAGAAAACATAGTAAATTTAGAACACATATTAAGAATGCTATTTACAAGGTGACATACAAACAGAGCAAGATTATTATGGTGCTCATGAATTCCAGGAAGATGATGATTTAGCATCACCATAAATGCTCTGAACCTATTTGATTTTTCTGTTGTTTACTAGACTCTACCTTATAGATATTTATGGAAGAGGAAATTTTTCTCCATGAAAGTGAGTATTAACTCTACTTAAACTGCTTTGAAAAAAAATTTTTTTGACTTGTGCATTCAGATTTGCATTTCTCACTTTTTGCTCCAAGTAAAGGTGTTTAGCTATTTTTAGAAAACAACTAAGAAATAATCAATCATCAAAAACCCCAGTTGGGACAGGCACATAATCATACACCAAGTGCAAAGTCTCAGGTATTAGCAATCCACCTCCAGAAACTAATAGATATAGGCTTGGTGTTGGAGAGAGAGAGGATGTATCACTTTTCTTGGTGAATGTAATATGAGTGAGTAATACGTGTTGCATTTGTTCAGGAAATGTATTTGCCTACCAACCGAAGTTTTAAATCTAACAAGAAAAGTCTGCTGAGAAATCGTATACACACATATATATATGCACGCTTAAAAAAAAAAAAACCCTCTTACCCTTCTTAAGTGCTATTCCATTCCAGACAATATTAAGACTAAACAGTATGTGGTCATTGATCTCCTGGTGATGTTGCACTCTGGGAAATGCTGAGAATGCGCAGAATGGCTACAGTCAATAGATTAACATTTGAAGAAAATTTAAGAAAAGGGGGGAAAGGAACATTTAAATCGAAATGAGCAAAAGGAGTAGAAATGGAGAAATAAATGAGAAAAAATAAAAGTCTGAAACATATAGTTTATTTTTTTCTTTCTAGACCCCATTCTCCACTATTCTGTTTTACCTATCCCCTAGTCCTTTCCTGTGTCCTGTATACTAGCTCTAGGGTGATAAAATTGCAAAGATTTCTTCTCCCTGATATAGGGTATGAGATTAAATGGGACTTTTTTTATTCCTTGGAAAAATTAGCAGATGTTTTAAATCAATGAAAAATAAGATTAAAAGATATAGAGCTGCAAGGATTCAGTGTGCAGTATATGCTGCTCCCTTAAGAGTCAGCACATACTTTAATCAACTCAAACAGTTTATGCTCAGCGCATTACCTAAGGGTTTTCTGATGATAATGTAAGTTTGTAAAAGACTCCTTTGAGCGTTCTCTCTCTCTCTCTCTCTCTCTCTCTCTCTCT
>NW_027186523.1:3383375-3413908 GCF_028583685.1 Petaurus breviceps papuanus | reverse complement strand
TCTCTCTCTCTCTCTCTCTCTCTCTCTCTCTCTCTCTCTCTCTCTCGGAGCTTGTATCTATTAGGGCAAACCTCTGACTTTACACTGTTTTGCTAGCTAAGTACTTCATTTTAAGAAGTGTTGAAGTCAGGCACGGACCCGTATGTAATGTATCCTTCAAAAACATCCGCTGGGTCTAACGCATTGATTTGTTGTGCTTAATCCACACACAACAAATACAAACTAACTGAACTTCCCCAAAGGCAGAGATGGAATAGCTTCAAAACTTTTTTTTTTTTTTTTGGAAGAAGTAGGTAGTAGTGAATTGTAAACAATAGCTGCTATTTGGTGGGATCTGTCGGGAAAGGAGACTGAGTAGGACGACAAGAGTGATCAAGGAGAAAGATCCCCAGAGGCCGGCTGCAGTGATCTTTTTAAAAAATCAAACCCTTTTCCTCGTTCTGTCTTTGCACCCAGCAGACAGCTGCTCCCCTTACGGAAGGTTTTGTGGGGACACACACACACACACACACACACACACACACACACACACACATAGAGCGATGTTTACTGTTGGCAGATTGAGAGAGGGGCTCCTGGAAGGAGATCAGGTAATGATTTCACAGCCATGAGCGAGGATTTCTGCTCGGTGAAGAAGTTGACAAAGGGGACTTGATTAAACATCCATGCATATTTATAGGCGCATTGGAATCGAGATATAGCTATCTAGATACATATCCATATATATATATATATATTCCTATATCTTATATATCCATATATATTCCTATATCCATGACTCCTTTGCACTCCTGCGATTATTTTATTGCTCCTTTAAGTGGCAGACAGAATTTTTTTTTAAATTTCTACACCGTGTTAGTAATCACTGTGTTATTTTACAATCTAGTTACTCTGCAGCAGATAGGAGAGAAAACTCTCTCCCCCTCCTATTTGGCCAGACTAAGCGGGAGGTTGGGGGGTGGGGGGTGGGGGGGAAGAGCTCCAGTAAGGAGGTCAGGGTTTGTTTAAGAAACATCAGAAGAGATCTGAAGTGAGAGAGGGAGTCCCCCCCTTCCCCTTCCCCTCCCTCCCTCCCCCCGCACCACCTCTCCAGCGTGTGTTGAGGTGACTGGCGAGTGTACAGAGAGCTGGTGCGGCTGCCCTCTCCTCCCCCATTGTTTCCAGTGTCTTTTTGCCTTTGTTATTTGCACTCGCATTGTGTTGTTTGTCTCTGAAGCCGCCTCATGACCAGCAAAGGGATTTCACCTCGTCCTTGAGAGCAACACAGAAAGAGTGAGCGAGCGAGAGAGACAGAGGGAGAGAGAGACACACACACTCTCTCTCTCTCACACACACACACATACACACATAGACACACAGGGGGAAAAAAAGGCGATCTACCAAAATCCATCTCCAATCTCCTCTTGTTTCCCCCCAGCCCATCACTGTTCCACTTTGCATCCCACGCAAGAGGAGACTTTAAAGAGACCGGGTAAGGTGCCTGAATCTAATCATTTTAACTTTGTTGTTCGTACAGATATTGTTGTGGGCAGATATCCAAAGCAGAAGAGCTTCCCTCTGCTGCTCACAGTGCTCTCCACTCAGCACTCATTTTCAGCTCCAGCTGGAGAATAAGGAAAAGGAAGCGGGCTGGGGGGGAAACAGGGGGGGTTGGGGGGGGGTTTTTGTAGGGAGAGGGGGTGGGGATCGGAGTTTCATGAAGTGCTTTATAGGAGGGGGATTGGGTTGAGGGTAAGGGAGGAGGCGAGAGGGGGGCATCTGGAGGCTTTAAACCTTAATGTCATCATCAGGGACAGCTGCCCAGTGGGATGCTTCAGCGTATGCGTCAATCCAGCCTAGAAAATTAGATAACTTTATATTTTCGTTGAGAGGCTTGTCTTTTATCAGGGGTACTGCTGGTGGTGATGTGGTGGACCGTCTTCTAGGGCCATCTGATTTTTTTTTTGTCCATCTCTGACACGTCAGGGGGCACACCCTGAAAGTTGGACAAAGCCTTCTACTCCCCACCCTTCCCAGAGTTTAAGTGCCCCCTTTCTCCCCCACCCCCAACCTTTCTATTTCACTTTTCTTTTCTCCTTCGCCATCGCCCTCCCTCTTCACAACTGAGGGACATAGCTCATCCTTCATTATTGAGCTCTCCCGAGACAGGAAGCTTTAAATTATTTTAATTGCAACTACTTTCTGAGTATGTGTGCAAAGTGAAAAGCACTCACGTGTTTGTGTCACTTTAAGATCTGGCTTAGGAAGACTCCCTTATACTTCGGGGTTTTAAAAATAAAGAGGAAGGGAAAAGAGGTTATGGAATTGAGACCAATTCCAAACTTATGTTTGGAAATGTTTGAGAAGGCTAACTGCAGTTTGTAGATTATTGATCCACTTGGCAAGGAATTCACGCAAAGCCCGTTAGAGGAACCGATTACATTAAAACACACACACACACACACACACAGTTATTATCCTAAGTAGTTTGTAAAGTAAGTATTTTCCTGGTAAGATTTGCACTTTCGAGTGTCTTGAAAAGCCCCCCAGCATGAATTAAGTTCAAAATGTGAATCATTTGAATCTTTCCTTCTATGCTAAAACAGGTCAATATGAGAATTCTCTCTGTACAGTCTCTCTCACCCCTCCCCTTCCAAGATACTGATGGTGGGAGTCAACCCTGTCTTTTAAGAAAAGTTTCAGGACTTCTTTTAACTCAACTTAGATCCTAGAATATCTATAGCAATTTGTCAAGGGCATGGTCAGATTTCCCCAGGGACTGCTTTCAGTCTCAGCACTGTACTTTTTGCAAAGGCAGGACTAGTGGAAATCTGTGGGATTGGGGGTAATAAGTGTGGGAATCTGCAAGAGGACTAGACAGAGTGATTTGTTTCCTTACTGCTCATAAATAATGGCTCCTAGCATCCTTAAAAAAAAAAGCCCACACAAACAAAACAGGCCAATGAAGTAAAGGCGTGGGAGATTTGTAGGCATTGGACATTTCAATTAGGAAAGCAAGAGAGAGTTTTTGATTAGGATTAGAGAAGAAAATCTTGATTGCAAAGAGTGATTTAGCTAAGAGAGAGTTGGTTTTGAAATATGTTGTTTTAAAGTTTAAATTTTATAATCTTAAAAATGAGGAAGCTTTTAAAGAGTATTTTCAGAGTTGCTGGATTTTGATCTGTCTAATTGTAAAGGAATTCAGTTGTATGTAGACTGCTGTCAGCTCAGATAATGAAGGAATCCAGTCTCAATTACAGATGCATAGAACAAAGTTTTTGGCGGTGCTTCTTCTGGACTTAAATATAGCTCTCATAAATTCAGCCACAATGATTTAAAATCATAAATACTTTCATGGAAGTGATGTTTTCTTAAGCATCATTACAAAGTTCTTTTGCAAATTATGTCATCATCTATTTATTTATCAGAAATATACAAGATAAAAATCACAAACTACGTTTATAACTATAACTGATGCAATAGCCCTAAACCCTTGTACTAGTAGAAATTTCCTTTGTTTTTTTTCCCCTAAAAGGTAAATCTTTCATCACATGAGAAGTTTAAAAACATTTAATTTGGGGGGTGGGAAAGGATGTGGATAATTATTTAGTTATTTGTGATAATTATATAGCAGCATCCTTGCTTGAAATTATTCTACTCTCCCCATACTCTCTGCCCTCCCAACCCAAACTCCCCATGTAATGGTATTCTTTTCTAACAACCTTATAAATGAAAAAATTAGCAGGGATTTTTCTTTCTTTCTATTTGGTTGCCCTTTGTGAATGAACAATGTAGCTTAATCTGACTTAAACAAGAAAACTTTAAAAATCTCACATGGAATTCATGTATTAATTTTGTTGTTGAGTTTAAACTGCTCTGGTTGAGTGATATGCTATATACAGCATTGAAAACTCTCAAACATGTTTGTAAATAATTTGGCATTTTAGATCCAGGGGTTATTTTAAGTTAACTTAGTTTTACTTCATATATGCATGAATGCATATCCTGTTTAGTCTGATATATGGTTTTTGTCAAATGTTAAAATATATTTATGTGTATTAAGATGCTATCTTGATAGAATATTCATACAGGAGTAAATAAAAGATAATGAAAAAAAGTTTATAGTTTTTTTGGTAAATGTCTTTGTCTTATTCCTTCTGTGGGATAAGGCCTGAGGATGATGGAATTTTAAATTTTCCAGCATATTGGTCAGAAGTATAAGAATAAGCTTGAATGGTTCAATATTTTCCCCATAAGGCAAATTAGAAACAGTACAATGCTTACAAAACATGCCTAATCACCCTTTCAAAAAATTAATGTTCACATTTAAAGAAGTCAGAATAACCTGATTACGTTTATTCAGATTGTATAAGCATGTAATGGTTCCCTATAGAATGAAATTTGTTCAGAGTAGACTATCCCCTAAATGCATTTAATTTCAAATATAATGTATTTTAAAAATGAAACAAAATTCACTTTTCTAACAACTATTAGGGATTGTTATAATTATCATTATAATTCCTTCACCTAGTCATCAATAATTAGAATGTGTCATGATAAGAATTTTGAAAGTGACCTGAAAGACGTAACTGCATAGGCCTGGTTTTAGCCTGATAAATGTAGTTTTTATTATTGAAAAGAAGGATTCACCTAGCTCCTTTAAGAAAGACAAAAAAGAAGGTTTTAAACTTGGATTTTAAATGATAATATAATGAAAATTAATTTTGGTTCATATGTTGTTTTAAAACTCCATTGGTAAATTGTCTACATTTGGTTTGCATATGTTAATGATTTGTATTTTGAAACTTCTCTTAAAAACAGCATTTTGGTTCATTTAAAAAAATGCCACAATAAACTATCTAAATAACTCTGAATACAATCTCTAAATGCCTCAGTTCAGTGACTGAATTAAAGGATGATGGTGTTTAATCTAATTATGATCTGTCCATTATTCCATTTTTCATTTGGAGATGGTAGGAGAATTGGAATGGTAACTTTCTTAGATTTGAGAATACTTTTACTAGGTAAGATGTAAAATAAATAATATTCTATGCCTCCTATTTATAAGCAGGGTTTTAGATTTGGAGAGGACACAGTTTGTTGCTCAATTAAGTTTTGGGTGCCAATCCTCAAAACAATAAAACAAAGTTTTATTAAAGTATGAAGCAGTAGAGCCTTAAAAACAACAAAGATGATTATAAAAACTGATCTGAACTACAGAAGGACAATGTGTATCTTGAGGTTATAGAATAGGGTGAAACTTAGGGGTCATGAACCACAATTTGAGGGAGGCCACAATTTGAGTGACTTGGGGGGCAAGATTATTTAACTTTTCTAAGCTTTAATTTCCTCCACTTTTAAAAGGGGAAAGGACCGGTTGTAGACAAAATTGTGAAGTACAGGAAGTTAATTTTCAGTAACCCTCTTTCTTATATTTAGTATCCTCCTAGATTTTTGGGGGTCTTCATGTTTACTTAAGGGCCCTCACTGTGTTGCTTATTTAAGGCTTGCCATCACTCAAAAGCTCAATCAGGACATTTTGTTTCCTAATAACTAACTCATACTGGAGAGTTGCTGGAGAGGAGAAGCCTTAGTAGGTACAAGATAGCTGCCTTAAAGTAATTTGAAGGACTATTAATGCAGAAGAAGGATTTAATTTCTTTTGTTTTCTCCCAAAGTAACAAATGAGGAAAAGTGGCGGAGTGGTAGATTTAAGCTTAAGGTAAGGAAAATCTTCTTAACAAATGGAACTTTCTAAAATTAGAATTGGCTGGTTTAGGAAATAATGGCTCCCTCCCCTCACTAGACATCTTTGAGCTAAAGTTAGTTGACCACTTGTTGGCTCTCTTATAGAGGGGAATCTTTGTGAAGTACCAGTTGTATTCTGAAATTCTTTCCTACTTTAAAATTCTGTGATTCTTGTATCAGAGTTATAAAACAAATTAGTTGCCTGGCTCAGATTGGACCAGCTTCTTTTCTAATCACATATCTTTCTGATCATATCCTATACACCACCTCTCTTGTGTAATTTTCAGCTGGTAATATTTGCAGCTTACTCATACAAACCATGTACTTCTCCATTGCCTCTTGGGTGACCTATAGCCATAATTCTTTAGAGATTATAGTGTTCTGTGAATCAAGGCCATGCTGCATCACTGGAAGAATATTGATGTTTAAAAAAGAACCTTTATTTCAGGGAGAAACTCAGGATCATTAAAAGTATTGTGCAATTTCTCCACGGCAAACCAGCTCCTCTCCTACTCCTTTTCAAATATGAACTCAGCTCATTTTCCATGTACAATGTATGTTGAAGATTTAGATACTGATGGATTATCCATTTTATATCACCCTCTTGTTTCATTTGAGGTATTTATATCCTTAGAGCCTAGTGTATTGGATGGCATGTAGCTGGTGATTTAATATAGTATTCAAATACTTTTAAAATACTAAATACTTTCTTATAGGGAAAATAAAGTTGAAAACTTTTGAGAAATTATGGATATCATTAAGGTGGCACTCTTCAATGTTCTGGAGCTGCATACAATTAACAAAATTTCATCTGGAAGCAGGAATGTGTGGAGGACCTTACTATCTTTTATCATATATTTCCTTATTCATTTGGCCTCCTTCTCTGGTAATACTTCATGATGGTTGCAAATACTTTTGTCAACTATGTAGGTCACTGCTTATACCTTATGGAGTTGGAAGAAATCACGAATGTGACAGGATCCACTACGAATTTATGTGATATAATTTCAACTGCATCAAGGCAATTTTTTTTTGCATCTCATTAGTGAGTTTGTGATCCCATTCACAGTAGCTTTTCTAAACATTCTATTCTCTCTTCAAGTCCCCCACAGGATCCCTTCCTTACCCCACTATTTTATATGATGGCAGCACCTTGTACTTCACTAAACAATTGCAGGTATTTGCTGAATTCCCTTTTCGCTACTTATCTCACATCACTTAGACATCTTCTCTCACTCCTTTTTCCTTCAACCCTACCTTAGAAGAGGCATTCATTCCCCTTACTGAGACACATCTCTCAACGTAAACCTTTGATCCCAACCTCTCCCCTCCCATCTTCCCTAGAAAATTACTTTGTCATCCTCATTTGCTAATCTTTAAGCTCTCTCTTTCCTACTGATTCTCTACTGCCTACAAATTCAATCTTTTTTTATCCTTTAAAAAAAAAACCAACAGAAAAAAAACCCACCCCTGTCACTTGATCCAACCATCCCCACTAGCTACTCATCTGTATCTCCCCTTTACTTGCTTCTAAAACCTTTGCATTCTGGCATCAGACCTCCTCATTCAATGGAAAATGTTCTTTCTAAAGTAATCAGTGACCTCTTAATTGCTAAATATAATGATCTTTTCTCAATTCTCATTCTTCTTGACCTATATTTAACTGATGCTAACCCTCCTTCTGGATACTTTCTCATATCTAGGTTTAGGTGACACAGTTCTCTTCTGGTTCTCATAGCTGTTTGATCATTCTTTTACAGTTTCCTTCGCCCTTTCAGCTCTGTCCTGGGTCTTCTTCTCTACTCTTTACTATTTTGCTTGATGAGGTCATCAGCTCCCATGAATTCAACTATTCTCAGATCTATATTCAGACCTCCTCTCTCTTGTACTTCAATCTTGAATCGCTGACTATCTTTTGGACATCTTAAACTGTATGTCCTATACGTATGTAAAAGTCATCACATTTAAAGCTAAACATTATCTTTCCTTCCAATTCCTCTCCCTCCACCCAAACTTTTCTATAGCCTTTAAGGACATTATTCTTCCATTAATCTAGACTCATCAACTCATTTGCATTTACCTTATATATTCAATCTATTGCCACATTTTGTCATTTCTACTTCCACAACACTCATGTCTCCCCACTCACAGAACTACCATCTTGGTATAGTCATTCATCACCTGAAACGTGGGCTATACAATAACCCTCTAATTAGTCTCTCTGCCTCAAGTCTATCCCTATTCCAATTCATTCTCAACTCAAGTGCCAAAGTGATTTTCCCAAAGTGCAAGTCTTATAATGTAAATATACCCCAATGGTTGCCTATTATCCCAGAATCTGATAGAAAGTTTCCTACTTCTTGTCAATACTCCAGCTTCCAAATCAGTACCTTTTCATTGGTTAACCCCCATGCTTGGATTACTCTCCTTCACTTATACCTCCTGGCTTCTCTGGTCCCATTCAAGACAGCTTAAATCCCACCTTCTGCATCAGACCCTAGTTGATTGAACCCCACCCCTCCCCTGATGCCCAACCAGTCACTGTCAGTGCCTTACTTCTCAGATTACATTGTATATGTCTGGAATGAACATAGTTATTTGCATGTTGTTTCTCCCATTAGAATTTAAAATCCCTGAGGGAAGAAAGAATATTTTTGTCTATATTTGTGTCCTTAGGAATAGCAATGTTCTTGGCACATTTGTTAAGCTTGGGCTTAATAAATGCTTATTGACTGACTGAATGACCTGATATTAATAATCAAAGCATTATCAAAGAAAGGCAGTTTTATTATTATGCCTTTCAGGGAATCTTGTCTGATTTTGATTTATGCATGGAAAACACATTGTTTTTGGGGGGGGGACCTTTAAAAAAGCATTTTGCTCTATTGAAACAAATAATTTTTTTAAAAAAGTTAATAAATCATCAGCAGAATGATATTTTCTATTCTCTCTACCTTTTAGTCAATTGCATGAGTGCAAATATGTGGTCTTGTGTAATATTGTATGCAAAATTCTGCCCATTTCTTCTCAAATCTCCCTTGTGGTTGCTCTCAATGTGTTTGTAGATTTTTCTCATAAAGATTTTTTCAAGATGGGAAAGCAGGTATTCATTCAACTGGCATTTATTATATACTGCTATATGTCATTCACTATGTTAGACACTGGGAATACCCAGTTTAAAAAAAAAAAATCCTTGCTCTCAAGGTGCTTACATTCTACTAGAGTGAAACAGTATTTACATAGCTGAGTCAATGCAATACCATACACATACAATTATATACACATATGCCATAACAGATAAAGGATGTGGCACAGTGTGCCATAATGTGGCATTAACATAGTAGGAAGAAGGAAGAGCTGGCCTTTGAGTCAGGAAAATCTTGGTTCAGGACCCCGTGCGGATATCTGTAGGCTATCTATTACTAGACAAGTTATATAATCTCTCAGTACTCAAGGCAACTTTACAAGAGTAAAAATCTTATAGCAATTAGGTGGCACAGTGGATAGAGTGCAAGGCTTAAAGTCAGGAAGACTCATCTTCTTGAGCTCAAATCTGACCTCAGACATTTACAAACTGTGTGACCCCAGGCAAGTCACTTACCCCTGTTTGCCTCAATTTCCTCCTCTGTAAAATAATCTAGAGAAGGAAATGGCAAACCCCTCCAGTATCTTTGAAAAGAACATCCCAAATGGGGTCACAAAGAGTTGAACACGACTGAAATGACTGAACAAAAATAAGTCTCATAGCAGATGCTGATCTGCATTTACTGAGAGATTTCCTCAACAAGAACTCCCTATATAAAAGAATGATAGATTTGGTGATATGTGTGTTATATACAACATAATTATATATTATATTCAATTTTCCATCAATACATATACATAAACACTTAGTCTATGCTTCCCACTGTGGTAGGAACTGGGAATTTATTGTTATTCAGTCATGTCCAACTCTTTATCATTTCAATTTGGATTTTTCTTGGCAAAGATACTGGAGTGGTTTTTATTTCCTTCTCCAACTCATTTTACACATGAGGAAACAGAGGCAAAAAGGGTTAAGTGCTTTTCCCAGGGAGTCACACAACTAGTGTCTGAGGCCAGATTTGAATTCAGGTCTTCCTGACTCCAGTCCCAGTGCTCCATTGACTGTACAATCTAGCTTCCCAGGCACAGGGAATACACTTATTTAAAAAATAGTTCTAACTAGGAACTCAACTGGTGTGATCAGGAATGG
Source organism: Petaurus breviceps papuanus (assembly GCF_028583685.1). Lineage (NCBI taxonomy): Eukaryota > Metazoa > Chordata > Mammalia > Diprotodontia > Petauridae > Petaurus > Petaurus breviceps. Next base: position 3,403,947 of record NW_027186523.1, on the reverse strand, counting down.
CCTTGCATAGGTTGACTCTAATTGAGCTCTGAAGGAAGCAAGATAATTTGGATCTAAAGAGGGGGTTAATTCTATCCATGAGGTATAGTCAATGCAAAGGCAGAGCTGGGGAACAAAATGTTGTGTATGGAGAGCACCAAGGAGGTCAGTTTGACTGGAATATTAGGAATATGACAGGAACTAATGTGAAATAAGGTTAAAAAGGTAGTATAGAGTCTGACTGGGAAGGCTTTTAAATACCAAACCCTACTGTTTTATTATATCCTCAAGATATGATGGATCATCCTAATATTTTCTAGCCTGTACTTCAGGAATATCAGTTTGTCAGTTATACGTATTAGAAAGAAATGGTTAAGGCTTGTACTTGAGTGCTAGCTGTGTAAATGTAAACAAGGATGTAAGAAATGTGATGGAGATAGAATTGACAAGATGGGCAACTGATTGGAAGTGGAGGGTGTGATGGAGAGGGGAAAATTAAGGACAACTAAATGTATTAACCTGGATTACTGGAAAAGTTATGATACCATCAACAGAAATAAGGTAGTTAAGAAGAGGAATACATTTTTTTTTTGGTGGGGGCAAGATAATAAATTCTGTTTTGAACATATTTTCTTGCAATAATGAAGCAACTTGATTAAGTGTGAAGAGAGTACATGTTAAAATACTTTGGTTTGGTCAGATAATACCATATGATCCCCATATTAGCTCCTTTTTAATGGATGAAAAAAATTGAGGCATAAAGAGTTTAGATGATTTATCTAAAGACATTCCTAATGATAGGATCAGAACCAGCACTCATGGATTCTGATTTCTAGGCTGGCATGCTTTCTACTATACAATGATAAACAATTATAAATAATATTGGATAGTTCTGTGGTAGGAGATTCCAAAAGTCTCTGAAATCCAGACAGAGGAGTTTAAACATCAATTAGTACTAAATAGGAAGACACTAAAGATTTTTGAGTAGGAAAATGATGAGATAAAAGTGATGTATATAGGATCATGGGGCAGCTAGGTGGCATGGGAGATAAAGTACCAGGTCTGGAGTCAGGGAGTCTCCTCTTCGTGACTTCAAATCTGACCTCAGACACTTACTAATTTTGTGACCCTGGGCAAGTCACTTAATTCTGTTTGCCACAGTTTCCTCATCTGTAAAATGAACTGGAGAAGGAAATGGCAAAAACTCTAGTACCTTTGCCAAAAATATGCAAAAGCTGGTCACAAAGAGTCAGACAAAACTGACACAGCTCAACGATACCATGCTTTCTCCTCTATGATGATGAACAGTAACAAATAAGATTGCATGGAGTTTAAACATCATCACTAAAGATTTTTGAGTAGGAAAATGATAAGATAAAAGGGATGTATACAGGATCATAGATCTTGAACTGAAAGGTATCTCAGATGCTATATATTCTAAGTTCCTGATTTTACAAAATAGGAAAGTGGGGGCCACACAGGGAAATGATTTGATGTCAGAGTGGGGCCTGGAACTTTGGTCTTCTGTTTCTAGAGCCAGTGTTCTTTCCATTGTATCATGTTTAAGGAAGATCTGACCTTCTTATGCAAAATGGACTAAGGTGAAGTCACAGAGGGTCAGTTAGTGGTTTAGGGAAGTGGTTATGAAAATGAGGGAGAAAAATGACAGTAGCTAATGATATTTTCTCAGACATTTAAAAAAAACCTTGTTTTTGGCCATAAAATGTAATTGATGGTGGGAATTTCAAGCATCACAACAATCTCCTTGGGGAGATCATTTTAAGAACCCCTCAAATCAGATCATAAAAGCCAGTTGGCTATTTCCCCTCAAGTGGGCAAGTCTATTAATTTCTCTCAGCCTCATTTTCTCATTTGTAAAATAGGGATCATGCTTGTACTACCCATCCAGTAGGATCATTCTGGGGAAAGAATTTTGTAAACTTGTCAAATCTTACATAAATATGACCTATTGGTGAATGAGGCAGAGTAGTAACCTAGCAATGTAAGAAGAATATATTTTAAACACATAAATATGTTTATATATATGAAATGAGGTAACATTACTAACATTTTTAATTCAATAACTTAATTTAATAAACATTGCATATGGAAAAAAATTCTTGCCTTATTTTGATATGATTAAATTCCACCCTCATAAACATACCCTTTGCCCATGAGGCATCATATTGATTTTCTTACAACAAAACAATGAATTAAGGTCAGGAATAGGAAGGAGTTAGTTTGACTTTGAGTTTCTGTTATCACCAAACAATTATTGGGGGCCTGAAGATCTAGAATCTTTCTTGGTCCTGAAGAAGATCTTAAATGATGGAGATAGGGAAAAACAGGGAGGGCCCAAGAGTTAGAGTTGAAGTCTCTCTCTTATAATCTCATGCTGTACATTGCTAAGAGCCCCACCATCCTAAAGAACATTATGAAGCTTCTCACATTAGGTCTTCACGACTCCCTTCAATTAATTTTGCCTATGCATTAATATCTTTAGAGTCTTGACCATTAAACACTAGTTTGTATGACCAAATCCAGGTTGTGTTATGTTATTATAGACTTCAGTCTTTACCTTTTTAGACTCAGGAAAAGAAGGGGGGAAAAGTATCACTTCCTAGTGATTTATGAGATCAGTACTTTAAAATAGGTGATTTAGTCAATAGCAATTTTGTGCAGTGCCTTGCACATTTATCAAGTGAATGAATGAATACATGATCTTCAATAATATAATTTTATAAGGATACTTTATAGGGAGCAAGTGTAAAGTCTCCTTTATTTATATCAACCTTTTACCCTGGGTAATTGTAGGCAAATCTACAGTATACTATAATAGTGTAGGTTTTGCTTTTTATCCTTATTATTTTAGCCTCCTCTAAGGTAAAATCAGAATATAGACATTTATTAAGGTTTTAGCCATTTATAATAATCAGTTTGTTGTGAAACACAGCTAGGGCTAAGTGTGGCTATATAGAACCTGTATTCAGGGAGAAATATAGTACACCTTACCTTTCAGGTCATTGGTCTGTGGAAATAGGGATTTAATCTGAGGAGATACTTGGTCATTCTTGGATTTGACTTCAAGGATAATGCACTAGAAAGTACACTATTTACTAATGTGAGAAAGTGGGAGAAAGGACAGAGAGAATTCAGTGGGCTTGGGATGTATTTTTTTTTTGTCAGAGCTTTGAATTCATCCACTTTTATATGGAGGTGAGGCGGGGAAATGTAACAAGTACCTTTACAAAAAAAATCAATTGGTGCATCATCACTGGTTCTACTGAGGTATATTAAGAATGGGATCTTTCTTACATAAGTGAATTTATACATATATTATTCATATACATTATATATACATTATACATTATAGATGTTTAAGGTAATTTTAAAACAATTTAACTCTAAGTACCCTCATGACAATTTTTCATGTCTTTATATTTAGTTTTATCAAATCTTAATAATAGGCATAGTGGGGTGATATCAACAGGTAACCCTCACTGACCTTGCCTGCTTTGAGGTAATTTTCCATAATCCATTAGGAAGACAGTATACTCTATAGTTTTGCCCTTCTAGGCTTTCTATTCACTTGGGAAGGAACAAGCTGCAAGCCTGTCACTTCATCTTGAGCCTCAAATACCTCACAAATCTTTCCTCCCCCCTGTGTTACTGTTTCTAAACCAACTTGCAACACCACAAAGAATTGAACTCAAGTGGCCCTCAGCACCATCTCCTGCTGGGATGCGTCATACAACTAGAGGCACTTAGTTGCATTAGATTTGATCACTGCCATGAGCAGTCCTTAGATTGTCAGCTAAGAGATCCTTCAGGGAGCTGTCCCTTAATAGAAAGTCTCTTTTCTTTCCCTCCTGTTGTAACTTTAAATTAAAAGAAACTGGAGAGAAGTTGGTGGTGTGGCAACAATTCATTCTTCTGCACACTGTGAAACCAGTGTTGAAGAAAATTGGAAGAAAATTGAGTTATTTCTGGGTTGTTGTTTTTTTCTGGAATGGGGTATGGGAGATAGTGATGGTGGTAGTGAATGAGGGCCATGATGGTTAGGTTCATTCTGAAAAAAAAATTAGTTTCAAGAGATAGATTTTTCTAACAGGGCAGTAGTCTCCTCTGATCTCAGGATCTGAAGTTTTGCTTCTTGCACAGAATACTTTGTATGGAAAGTGTTGAGTCAATATACATTTGTACTTTAAGTAGTGTTTGTGTAACTCCATAATTTTTTTCCCACTAGAATTTGGGGTGTCTTGGATGCAGTGTGGGAAAATGTCCCAATCAGAATCTGAACCTATGTGTTAAACAGGAAAGAATGATCTCATTATCAGATACTTAGAATGCTTTTTAGTAAGGGTGGATAGGGATTCTTTTTTGGGAGGTTTACAAAATCTTGATAGTGTAGTATATAGTATAAACTATAGGTAGAGGATAGTATGTAGGAAATATTTGAGAGTCAGTGGTAGGGATTTATGAACATAAGTTAGGTTAAAAATGCCCAAGGTAGTGAACAGGAGAATAAAGGAACTCAAGAGAGAACAGAGAGTTGTCTGGTCAAAACTAGATCATCAAACTAGATGAATCCATTGAGCAACGTAAACAGCTTATATGGCCTTAAGAGTGCTGATACTGATGTGGTTTACAAAATAGATTCATTAGGTATGGCATTGTCAAAGGTTTGAGCAGAGTCAACATGAGTGTTTCTGGAGAGAGACTAGGTAATATATTACAACTTAACTATTTTAGTGGATCTAAAAATTAAATCACTGACTGCTATTAGGCAGTGAAAAACCATTTACGATATATTTGATGGTAAAAAAGTAAATACACATATCTTATGTCAAAAAATTGTAGCATGAAGGGAAAACAAAATTGATGTAAAGTAAAGGACTGATTCTTCACTCTTGCAAGATCTCACTGGGCACCTACTATGTATTTCCTTTTTGCTTTGTACCTTTTACCAGTCAGCACACAGCTGCTATTGTGTGAGGATTACTCTTTAGGACCAGGGTCCAGAAGGCATTAGGTTCTAACAGAGCCACAAGTGCAGAATTCAAAAGCCATCATTCATTTATTTCTTTTATGTTGACAGAAATTTCCAGTAATCACACAAGACAGTTAACTTGAAGAAGCTGGGGTATTTACTATTGCAATGACTTCAAGTGTGGCTTGAGTACTATTAGAAAAGGCTGCTATCTCTCTAATCAGGAATGTCAAACTGGAAAATAGGTTAAAAAACATAAAAAGAAATTATAAACTTAACAGGAGTTTCACTAGTAATTCAAGCAATGTAATGTTAACATCAATGAGAGCCTCGTGGCTAAAACTATGCACAGTGCTTTGGAAATAAAAGGAGATTGTGAAAAGAATTAGCAATACAAGGCATTTTAAGTGCTTTATTGCAGAGGCCTGTGATACTCTGTGAAATCCATGCTGCCTCCTTCTTCCTGCTGTGTTTAATTTCAGCATCTGATGCTATTACCTATCCTTGGAGAAAAAAAATATTACTCTCTGCTAGTTCTTTCAAATGGCGTATCACATTGCCTGAGTTTTCACCATAATATTCCTAACTTTTTGTTTTTTAAAGAAAGGAGGTATAATGAAGTTTAGGAGACTGCTTACCACACCCAGTGCTTGATGCCATGAAATCACTTATGCTGTGGCACCAGACTTATTAAGAGGACTAGTTTAAAACTAGTAGAGGAGATGGTAGAAATAAAACAGCTAAGAGAATTGCCATAATTAGAATCAAGTGAAAAAATGCTCAACTTGGAGTCAGGTCAGAAGTCAGGAATCTCAGTTTTGTATAAGGAGTTTTTATGAACAAGGTCAGACATAATCCAGGAGCAAAGGTTACTTTTTATTTCTTTGGAATAGACACACTTTTAGGGTGTGATAAGAGTGATTTAGAAAGTTCTACCCAGGTATAACTATCTCCTCTGTTGACCTGGTATGTGTTGTCTTACTCTCTTAATTTATTTACGTATGGCTTCTGAGATCACCCTTTAAACTGTGTAATGGGTTCCTTAGACAAGGCAAAACTAAGTTCAAAACACTCTGTGTTTACATAACCACTCAGAACTATAGATCATGAGCCCTCACAGATGTGTTTACTTTTAATAGTTAGGAAGAGGATATGATTAATTCAAATCAAAGGCTTTTAATGAAATAGTACAGCAAGAAAAATAGCAATAAAACATTTCTACCATAAACCTAATTCATACTCTCCCACACCCTATCAGTAGGAAGAGAGGGAAATAAATAGGGGGAGCAGGCATAGCAATCCCATGTACTTTGGGTGTGCACATGAAGGAGCACTCTGACATAGAGGAGATGTTGAGTCTTTTGGCAAAGTGATCACATTGCTTTCATTGGGCTTGCTCCCTGCTGGTCTCTTGTAGGGTTTAGTCTACTCTAGGCATGTTAGGTTCTGATGGATGCCTGGTCCCTTCCAGACTGGTAATCTCTTCTAGGCATTACTCCCTGAAGGTCTCATGTAAAGGCTATTCAGTGTTGCTATTCTGGCCTTCTGGTTACTCTAGGTCATTGCTCAGTGTGGTTCCCCTTGACAAGGGGTTGCGGGGCTTCTTTCTAATTCCAGATTTTGGCTTTAGCTGAAGTCCCCAAGTAGGTTGCTATCTCTTTCTCATAAGTCGAGGAGTGAGTTCTGCCATTATTTCTGTGTCATGAGATTCATAATCATTTTTTTTCCTGCCACAACTTTCAGAAAGGCAAACATCCTGCAGGGGCGGGGAACCTGCAGCCTCAAGGCCTTATGTAGTCCTCTTGGTCTTCCAGTGCAGCCCTTTGACTGAACCCAAACTCCACAGAACTATTTGTTACAGGTTTCCCACTCCTGAACCAATCAATGCGAAAGAAAATAAGTCCTTTTATCTGGTGTGTTTAGCTAAAGGTCCCAAAAGAAAATTCATATAACTTAAGTGGAGATGCCCAGGGGAACAACAGCAGCCACAGAGAGAGGAGTACAAGGGCCGAAGAGTGAGCTTTCACACTTTGGCCAGGACCTAGACCTCCCAGCTAGGGCTGCTCACTAACCCTGTCCTTTTGGGGTCAAGACTAACATTTCCTTTTTGTTCTGTAAAGTTTGAATTCAGTCAAAGGGCCACACTTGAGGACCTAGAGGGCCACATGTGGCCTTGAAGTCAAAGCTCCCCACCTCTGTAAGGTATCCAGTATGCCCTAGGAGAAAACAGTTATGTGACTCGCCCTCTATATCTTTTTATCTTTTCCCTGACTCCCTCCCCCTGCCCCTGCCCCAGCCTATAAAAAAGGTGCATTTGGATAGAAAAAAATGTTTGCTTTCTTGCAAAGAGAATCCTTGTTCTAGGCAACTCCCATATAACTATGCTTTCAGGCTTAAAGTTCTCTCAGGAACCTCTACTTGATTTAGGATTAGAGAGTCCATATAAATTGCTACTTCATTAACACACGGAAAAATATTTTCAGTATCCTTTTACTCTCCCTTCAAATTACCAAGGGCTCATGGGATACAGGTTCCCTCAGTTTCTCAATTCTCCAACTGTTTTCCTCTCTGAAGATGAATTGAGGGGTTTGGGGGAGAGATAAGGGAACAAAAAAGCCCAAGGGCAAGTTCATTATCTTCCACCAGCCTAACTACATTCCTGGTTACACACATACCTATATATACAAACACACTTTTATACACATATATGTGTAATATGTAAACTTTTTCAGGCTTTGAGTCTGCCCTATACTTGGAATTGCCAGTATTAAAGTCCTCTTTGTTCTTTCTGACCAAAATCTATTATATCTTTCCTTTTCCTACTTTCATAGTTTCTACCCTTGCTCAGACCCTGATGAAAGGATCCCTGGTCTGTTGTAATATCCTGGCTTTCTTGACTCTGTGCCCTCTAACTCAACATGCACATCGCTGCCAGATTCATCTTCCTAGACTATTGTGTTGGTCATGTCACCTTTCTATTCAAAACCTTCACCAAATCTCTCTTGTCTATAATACTAAGTCCAAATTCTTTAGCTTGGGATTCAGAATGCCAAACTGTTCCACTTCACATCCTTCAAGAATTCCTTTAATTTCCCAACTTTCTTCCTTGTTTTAAATGTGTTTCCCTTGTATCTACTTATCAGGTTCCTGCCCACCTTTCAAGGTTTGGATCAAATCTCTTCCAGTCAGTCTTTCTTTCCTTATCACTTCAGCTGGAAAATCTGTTTCCTCAAGCAAAATATTTTAGTATCTTTACTATGTATAAAACACAACACATTGTATTGTGTTATTTGTGCACAAGCCATCACCCCAGCTATGTCATAGTCACATATTTAACACTAGAAAGAACCTCAGAGTTCTAATTCAACATCCTTATTTTATAGACAGAAAAAAAAGGATGCCCAGAAAAAGTTAAATGACTCACCAGTGGTCATACAGGTAGTAAGTAACTGAGCTGAGATTATAGTAATTTCTTCTGACTTCATATGCTAAGATTCTAGAAAGTAGAGAGTTGTTGATAATTCTTTTGTACTCCAGCCACATAGAACCTAGCATAATACTTAGAACAATGTAATTGCTCAATACAGGCCTTTTCAATGAATGGATGAATGAAAATAAAAAAGGGAAAATTGACTGTTAATAGTTAGAAATAAGGGCTAGACCTGTGATTTCCCTGATAGAGGGAATTTCCAAAAGAAGAAGCTTTCTCTACCATTGTAAATTGGCAACTTTTCTGCAATCTATAATCTTAGAGCATTGCCTGACTGAAACATGTGGCCCACAGTCTGTATAGCACTCCCAATACTACTGAGTAAGCCTGAACCAGATTAAACTGTAATTGGGAAATATTTAAGTAAAAAAATTAATAAAGGATAGATAACACATTTTAAAACTAAGTCAGCCTGTGATTCAATAGGTTATTTCAGTTTCTATTTGAATTTGACACTAATACTAAGAGGTTAAGTGACATGCCCAGAGTAACATAGCTAATGTGTGTCATAGATTGTACTTGTGTGTGTGCATGTGCATGTGCATGTGTGTTTGTGTGTGTGTGTGTGTGTGTTATCAATTGTGGTAAATCTTCCTGCTTTTGAGGCTGGTTTTTTATCCACTATGCCATGCTCTCTCTCTCTCTCTCTCTCTTTGATTATGGTCACCATTAAAATGTATGCATGTTAAATGATCCATTAGCATACATTAGTTTATTAGATTTTCCAGTTGTTGCCTTGGATATTATGGAAATGAGTTAGAGGACAGGTAAGTTTCAAGAGAGAGTACAGAAGTAGTAGTGACAATACTATGGGATGATGGGCAGGATGTGTCTCCTGGGCCGGGAAGGAAAAGAGGTTATTCAAGTGAGTACTATGAAGCAACACTACCAGTTGTAAGTACTTCTCAAGTATAAGAATTAGGAGTGAGATTAAAGGGGGATTTGAGGTTTGAGAGTATGGGGTTGATCGTCTTTGAAATAACATAGTAGTGGAGTACTGAGTTCTGTTTTATATAAACTAGAGTCATAATGACTTAGCATTTCCTTCTTTAAGCCCACCATTTCCTCATAGTTAACTAATAATAGGTTGAAATCAAGCTGACACCATTATCCCACTAGCTCTCTAGATATCCCAGAATGCTTTTGATTTTTTTTCTCTTTTCCTAATTTTTCTCAGATTCATAAAATCATTCAAACACAAGAATTATGAAAAAGCTTGGCAACAGTTATACATCTTGAGTATCGTTCAGAGTTTGAAAAACTGTAAATTGCTTAACATGTCTCAATATAAACTGAATTGTAAAAGCTTGTTAAGGTTCTGTCTGAGCAGACTGAGTCTGACCTAAAAGAATTGCCCACAAATCATTCCATGCCTAAAATTAGTAAAGATTACTTTCTTTATCAAGGTACTCAGTTTTGGTGTTAATTTAAAATTTTCATTTCTTTTTGGTTACATTTTAATCTTACTGTTTAAAAATGTGTGTTCTTTCTTACTTTATCAGTATGTTCTAGAAATTTTGATTAGCATTCTTTGAGCATCTCAGAGAAACAGGAACTAAAAAAGTTGAAGACAACCTTCTTGTTACTCTTTTGTGAAAAGTTTAAATGGAAACTGGATAAAGAGTGAATAGGTTAAAAAAGCTGGATAAGGTCAACAACCATAATATAAGATACTGCATCATACACTTGACAATTTTGTTGTTGTTGCTGAATCATTTCAGTGGTGTCTGAGTCTTCAAGACCCCATTTGGGGTTTTCTTGGCAAAGGCATTGGAGTGATTTTCCATTTCCTTCTCCAGTTCATTTCTCAGGTGAGAAAACTCAGACAGACAGGGTTAAGTGACTTGCCCAGGGTCACACAACTAATAAATGTCTGAGTCCAAATTTGAACTCAGGAAGATGAGTCTTCCTAACTCCAGGCCCACTATCCACTGCACCACCTAGCTGCCTTAAAAATTGAAAAATAACTTACTGTTAAAAAGGCAGAGAAAATAGTACCCCAGGGCTAATAATTTTTTATGTTAACATTCTTTTTGTAGTCTGTATACAGATTATCATTCACCAATATTAAATAAAGAAGATGTATTTATTGTTTATTTGTTGGAGAGTGTGCTGAATTAGAAAATATTTCCTAAGTATTTTAATCCAAATTTGCCATGCAAGTTATTCAACTTCTTTATCCACATATATATGATGATCAAACTGATACAGATAGTTTTTTTCCTTATGTTCAAAAGACATTTAACAACAGATATGGGCTTTTGTCCTTTAGATTGGTTTTCCTAATGCTTAATAGGCCTGATTTTGCCAAGTAAGCAAGGTAGGAATACTTGTGCTAAAGAAGTAACTTTTACTTCAGCTACATTTCTTCACCCAAGAAGAAGAGGGTTGTGTTTCTGTTTTGACTTAGCTGTTTGTTGTTTTGTATTTAATTGTATACCTTTTCATTATTTAAGCAGACTCTTTTCAAAACATTAGAGAAAAAAGAAAAAAAAGTATCCCTCTAAGTATACTTCCAGTTGTGATTTTATTTCATCATTTGTAATTTAAAAATTAAACATGAGATCATTTTCTTCTAAACTTTTTTTGCATCAGTGTTAACTCTTTATTGCAATTTCATTTAAAAAAATCCAATAACACATAGCATAAGGCATCTTGGAACTCTCCAAAGAGAGTTAATTAAATAATCCTGAATCTTACTGTTGTATGTTCTGATGAAACAACTTTTATAATATCAGATATACTGAGATGAAACCTCTCTAACACTATGAAACACTGTTATATCTGTTCCCCCTTTTTTTTTCAATCCTGAAAAACAAATAACAAAGGCAAGCTCATGCCATGTTCAAGGATGAAGGAACATTTTCTAGAGGTGCTTTTGTTGGATCTTTTTTAGTACAGTTTTCAATGCTATGCAGTTATAGAGTGAGCTATTTTGGAACTGTGCATACATTAGTGTTCTGGTACAGCATTATACAGTAATGTGCGAAAAAGTATAAGATCACACCTTGTTTAAATTTGCAGTTTTTGTGCATAATCTGACAGTGAACCCTTGTCAGGTTTTTGACTGTATGTAGAAGAAAAAAAGTTTACAGAAACCTACAGATCAGTGCAGGTTGTGTTTGTATGACAGTTTAGAGTAGAATTTTTTTGGGGGGTTTAGTTTTAAGTCATCTTCTGAAAGATCAAAGACTTATGCTAAAGTCAATACATAACATTTTAAATCTAGTTCAGTTATTTACTTTTTCCTGATAGAATATTTCAAACTGCACAATATATCCATATAAATGAAAATATAGAAGAGCTATTTGCTACATATGTAAAATATAAGACCATTTATTAACGAAATTTATTTTTAAAACAATCATCAAAACACCCATCCAAATGAGCACAACATATTTGTTTAAGATATTCTCCTTGAGAGGCTATACAATTATTTCAATAATTCTATCATTGTACAAAACAGTTTTCAGTTTCTTTACTTTTATATAGCTAATTCTGCTCCCACCCTTTAAAAAACAAAAACCCAAAATAATGAATAACAAAATGATGTTATGCAACTTGGTCACTCACTTCTGTTCTTCACCAGACTAAAAGCTAAATTACTTTTAGTTGTTGCTAAAAATAAAATAAATCCTTAAAGTACAAAGATATGCCATTATACAAGAGTAGATTTTGGGGAGAATTAGAAGGGGACTCCCTTTTAGTTAGAACATTTTATGATTTTAGAAGGCTCAGAAAGCAGTTTTACAGATGACTAGAGTCAATAGGTCAACAGATATTTACTTAAGCACCTATTATGTAAAGAGTACTGTACTAGGTGCAAAGAGTAAAAAAAAAGGGGGGTGTTTTTTTTTTCTTTTGTAATGGCAGCATCACCAGAATGAGGGAACAACTTACTAAGCTGACTTTCTGAAGGATAAAACACTCATTTGGATGGATATGTTCTATTTTTTTTAAATAAAATCAGTCATATTGCTTAATAGTCTTATTTTTGTTAGTCTCTATAAAATAAAATCAAGGCAAATATTAATGCACCATTTGTGATAACCCAAATGCCTTATATGATTAGTAGCATTTTCTGTGCTTGAGACAATTAAAGGACTAAACTCATACAATATTTACCCCATTTTGGAAGATGGTTTTGATAATGGAACACAGTACCCAGACTTACTCATGTATACAGTATTTAAGTGTAATTCTACTATTTTGCAGATACATATGTAATATATGCTTATATGTACTCAGGGACAGTTTATGTATTAACTTTTAGATCACTAACTGAGAATTTCACCACATTTGAAATTTTTATCTGATTAAAAATCACATATTTATTCAAATACTCAACCATTGTTCATCTTCTTGACCTTCAAAAACAAAAAATAATTACCGAACATATGCTGAAATATAAACTGATTACACTTCACCTCTGAATTTTTTCTTAAATAACTTCTTTTATGAAGTTACTTAGGGTTAGGGTATCTAGGTAGCATAGTGAATAAAGCACCAGCCCTGGGGTCAGGAGGACTTGACTTCAAATTTGGCTTCAGACACTTAACACTTACTAGTCATGTGACCTTGGGCAAGTCACTTAATCCCAACTGCCCTGACTTCCCCCCTCCAAAAAAGAAAAAAAAAAGTTACTTAAGGCAATGTAGTATTGGAACATATTAGAAAAATGTAGTATTTGGACAATACATATAACCAAGGATAATACAAAATCTAGGAGACTTGAAATCAGTAAATCTTTCCTTAAATCCTGGATTTAAAACAGCTGTGAGATTATGGACAATTTACTTAGTATTTTAAAACCTCAGTTTTCTCATCTATAAAATGGGGATACTCATGCTTTCACTGCCTACCTCATTGAGTTGTTGAGGGCAAAGTACCTTGATAAAAATTTAAAGTGCTTTATAAAGATTACTCTTGTCTAATATTAATTATTAGAATGAAATTTAAATATCAGTATAATAGGAAATAAGGTTTGTATGATATTGAAAATCCTAATTTTTCCTCAATTTTCACTTTGAAAACTTTTATTTGTAATGGATAGAAAGTGAAGAAAACTACAATCAGAGAAATTAATCTTTCTTTGGAATATTTGATTTGAAGATACTCTTAATATGTTGATAAGTACATGGGGTATAAAACTCTGTTCTACTTTGTGTGTATCCCTTTATGGATCTCCTGAATGTCTGCATTACCTTTATAGTAAGTAGGTCATTTGGTAGTATTCATGGAGGTCTGTAGATGTGTAGAGTTCTATGCTCTAGCCAAAATAGACTGCAAGCTGTTCCTTCATCTTGTCCTGAACTCTCCTACCTCTCTGCATTTGTAAAGGCCATTCTTCAAACGTTGAAATAACCCTGTCTGTTCATTTATCTTCCTTCAAGGCTAACTTTACTTCCACGAACTCCATGAAGCCTCCATGAAGCCTTCTTTATTAAAGACTGGATTTAAATCTTCCTCTTAATAAGACTCCTTTTTTTCTCCTTGCCCTTAGCACACTTTCACTTATGTCATATTTATTTTTGATTCTTGAAGATTAAGATTGTGTTGTTGCCTACCATAGGATCTTGGACATAGTATATGCCTAATACATGATTATTGAATTGAGGTGAACCAGGGTGGAATGTAGGCAATGATTTTTTGTTTTACCAACTTTATTTCTACTTTTTGAACAGGTACAAATTGTGTTGAAGAATTCATTCTGTCTTTCAACCCCTATCATCCTTTATTTCTTCTCTTTCTGATCCCTATCCTTTCTCATCTCCATTCCATTTTCTCCAAACTCAGTACTAGGGGTAGAGGTGGAAGGTAGTGGTATATAATCAAGTTTCAAGAGTGATGGGTAAACAGTATTGTTAGAGGAGGAGAACCATGTAAGAGCTTTCCCTCTTCTCTTTTGTTTCTTTAAGAGAGAAGCCCTAATAGAAAATATCAAAACTTTTCTTTTTAAAATATGTTTTATTTATTTCATTAAATGTTTCTTATTTATATTAAAAATTTAACATTCATTGAAAAAAATTCTGAGTTCCAAATTCTTACCCTCTGTCCTACTCCCCCCCTCCTTGATAAAGCAAGAAATTTGATATCATCATACATATGAAATCCTGCAAAACATGTTTCTATGTTAGCCATGCTGAAAAAGAAAACAGACCAAAAAAACAAGAAAAATAAAGAAAATAAAAAATTATGATTTAATCTACGCTCAGTGTTCATCAGTTCTTTCTTTGGAGTGGATGGCATTTTTTGTCATAGGTTCTTTGTAAATGTCCTGCATCATTGCCTTGATCAGAATATCTAAGTCTTTTATAAATGATCATCATTACAATATTGCTCTTCCTGTGCACAATGATCTCCTGGTTCTGTTCACTTTACTTTGCATCAGTACATATTAGTATATATGAGACATATAAGTACATATAAGACTTCCCAGGTTTTTTTCTGAAACCATACTACTAGTCATTTCTTATGACACAGTAGTATTCCATCAGAATCATATGCCACTACTTGTTTATCCTTTCCCAAGTTGAAGTTTATCCCCTCATTTTCCAATTCTTTGTTACCACAAAAAGAGCTGCTATAAATATTTTTGTACAAATAGGTGCTTTTCTCTTTTCTTTGATGTCTTTGGGATACAAACCTAATAGTGGTATTTCTGGATCAAAGGGTATGCAGAGTTTTGTAATCCTTTGGGAGTTGTTCCAAATTTTTCTACAAAATGATTAGACCAGTTCACAACTCCACCAACTGTGTATTAGTGATTCTATTTTTCTGTATCCCCTCCAATATTTTCATTTTTCTTTTTGGTTAGGTTGTCAATCTGATAGATATGATGTGGTATCTCAGGGCTGTTTTAATTTTCATTTCTCTAATCAATAGGAATTTGGAGCATTTTTTCATGTGACTATTGATAGCTTTGATTTCTTCTTTGGAAAACTGCCTGTTCATATCCTTTAACTACTTATCAATTGGGGAAGGGCTCTTATTTTTTTTTATAATTTTGACTCAGTTACCTATATATTTCAGAAATGAGGCCTTAAAACTAGAACTTTTCAAACATTTCAAACTGTGATAAAACATATTAGTACTTTCAGAAGCTTGGCTTCTCGTGAATAGTAATGAAGATTTAGGATGAAACATTTAATTCTATTTTCTAATGTAGATAATAGTCTCAAAAAGATTTCTCAGTGTTGAGTATCTTAAAAGAAACAAATACCTACAAAGATAGAAAATATTGAAAATAATGGATAATAGAGAATTTAAACAACTCAATTTAAGAGGAAGAAACAGAATCATCCATAAACTTCTAAGAAATCTGTAGACTAATATTCCTAATGAATAATCTATAAATATTTTTTAAATGAGAAAAGAAAATAAAACAACATAACATTGTGATTATACTTCATGATCAGATTGGATTTATACCAGGGAAGCAGTATTCATTTAATATGAGAAAAACTATAAACTTAATCATATTAATAATAAAATCACATGATCATGTCAATAGAAGTAGAAAAAAGGTGTTGACAAAATATGCTGCCCTGATTTTTGTTAAAGACATAGAAAAAATGGGAATAAATTAACTTTTACTCAAAATGATAGGTAGTATATATGTAAAACCAAGAGCTGTCACTTTTTTTGTAGTGTAGAGAAGTTAGGTTACTTTCCGGTAAAATCAGGAGTAAAATCAAGATGTCCATTGTGACCATTTCCATTTGACATAGTACTAGAAATGCTGTACTATATTAATGAAACCAGGTTAAAAAGAAAATGGAGGAATAAAAAGAGGAAAAGAAGAAACAAAATGATCAATTTTTACAGATGATGTGTACATAAAGTACCCTACAGAATCAACTAAGAGTGATTGAAATAATTAATGACTTCCACAAACTTGAAGGATATGAAATAAATCCACAGAAACTGCCAGCATTTCTAAGTATACTACCAATAAAACAAAGGAAGTGATAGAGAAATTTCACACAAAATAATTACACTATTATAGAATATTTGTGAGTCTACCTACCAAGATAAATAGAACTAAATATAACTACAAACTGCTGATAAGATAGATGTAAATGTTTGGAAAAAATCAATTGTTCATTTGTAGATTGAATCAGTATAATAAAATGACAATGCTGCCTAAATAAATTTAATCAATGCCATGCCAATCAAACTACCAATGCCTTACTTTATAGAATTAGAAAAAAAGAATAATGAAATTCATATGGAGGTAAAAAAGGTCAAGAATCTCAAGGGAAATAATGAAAAGAAGTGAGAACAAAGGAGGCCTAGCAATGTCAGATCTCAAACTATACTACAAAGCAGTAATTCTCAGAATGATTCAGTGTTGGTTAAAAGATAAAGAGAACAATCAGTGGAATTATTAGATACACATCATATTGAAGCAACTGTATCTAGTAGCCTAGTATCTGAAAAACAGAAAGACTCTAGCTATTGAAATAAGGGCTCACTATTTGGTAAAACTCCTGGGATTTTGGTCAGCAATATGGAAGAAATTAAATTTAGACCCACACCTCACACCTTATAAGCTCCATATTGATACATGAACTATATATAGAAGATAATATGTAAAAGAAAGAAGAAAAATATGGATAAATATTCTTATTAGGTCTATGGATAGAAGAAAACTTCATGGAAAAGATAGATAGAATCACAAGACAAAATGAATGCTTACATAAAATTAAAAAAAAAGTTTGCAGAAATATTCCAGTTCAGTAATTAAAAAAGCAAAGAAAATTATTTGCAGTAAGTATCTCTGATAAGGGTCTCCAAGACATATAAGAAATGGATTCAGATTTGTAAGAACAAGAGCCATTTTCCAGTTGAAGAATGGTCCAAGGCTATGAATAGTCAGTTCTCTAGGGAAGAATCTCATAGCCATATGAAAAAGTCTTTAAATCACTACTAGTTAAAATATGCAAATGAAAGAGTTCTGTAATTCCATCTTATACATCTCAGAGTGGCAAAGATGACAAAAAAGGGAAAAAATAATGAATGTTGGAGGGGTTGTGGGAAACTAGGTACTGTTGGTGGAACAGTGAATGAGTCCAATCATTCTGAAAAGTAACTTGTAATTACATACAAAAATTTATTAACCAATGCATGGCCTTTGACTCAGCTATATCACTGTTAGGACTATACCCAAAAGAGATAAAAAATAGGAAAAGATTCTATGTGAACAAAATATTTACAGCAGTTCTTTTTGTTATGGCCCCAAACTGAAAACTAAGTAGATGCTCATTTATTGAGGAATGGCTGAGTAAAATATATGTGATGAAATACAGTTGTGCTACAAGAAGTGAGGAAATAAATTATTTCAGAGATATGGAAAGACATTTTATGAAATGGTGGAGAGTGAAGTAAGAAGAACAATTTATGCTATAACAGATATATCATAAAAACAAAGAATTGTGAAGACTTTTATGAACTGATTAAGAATGAAATGAGCAGAACCAAGAGAATAATTTATATAAGATAGAGAATGTTGTGTGTGCTTTCAGATAAGGTGATTGTACTGTTAGTTTTGCTTGATTGTTTTACTTTATTTCAAGAAAGTCCTCACAGAATAGGGGTAATCTGGAAATGTTCATAATGTAAAAACAAAACATCAATAAAACTTCTGAAAAAATAAGAATACCTGGAGAAAATCAATCAAATCAATAAACATTTATTACATGCCTACAATATGTCCAGCCCTTGTGCTAAGCAATTGAAATGCCAAGAGGTGCTCTCAAGTGTTTTGAGGAAAGAATTGGCATCAGTGTAAACATATAATGATTTCCTAAGTACTTTGAAGGGGACTGTGGTTACTTGCATATATCTTTAAGACATCAGTGGACAACCCCCCTGCCTTTTAAAAAAAAATTGCCATGTTTAGATTAGTTGTGGATATTCTCTCTGATTCTTGTCCTGATGCCTTTTCTCTTGCTTAGTTAACTATGTAGATATTAGCAATGGTTAACAAACCCTTGTTCTGGCTTTTCACAGTACGGATGCTATTTTTCCTCTGCTGTATGCTTTTATCATTCTATTATTTCCTTGATTTTGGAACTACAGGATTTATGCAATAGAATTGTTCCACATTTATAGGTAGTTCTCTTATAGTATTAAATTCAAATTATTGATGGGGCTTTTTCTTCTTCTTTTTGCCTTATTTTTTGAAAGAGAGACCAATTTTGGCAATGGAATATAGTAATCAGAGCATGTACTATGCTTTCAGTTTGCTGTGATATTTTAATTTTTCTTGTTCATCAGGCATCATACTTGCAGTTCCATTGAAGAAAAATGTAGCATTGTAAGGGATTCCTTTATTTTGTAGTACAGAAGTTAGTGACAATTCATTGAGATGCTTTTCAAATTTTTTTTTCCTCTTAATGTCTGTAGAAGAGAAGCATACACCAGTTATTACAACTGAGAGAAGTAAATTCCAAAAGGTCATTCCACAAAATTTTCCCTGATACTCATAACCAAAAGTTAACATTTATTATGATAGATTAGCCACTAAGAAATATTTATTGGCTTCTAATGAATAGTTCTTGAATGCTGAATTCTGAGTGACATTTGTTTTGTAAAAAGCTCTACAATGTAACATTTTCCTAAATGCAAACAACTTATATTCTGTATATATATACATATACACATATATGTATGCACACACATGCACATATGTATGCATACAAGTATTCACCACATGCATGCACAATACATTGTACACACAAACATATCTATATGTGTGCATGATTTACACGTGTGTTTTATGTATACGTGTGTGTATTAAACATGTATGCAATTTAAATATCTTAGAAATACTCAATACCTAGCAGTGCCAACCAACATCTGTCAAAGATGGGGAGATCTGGGAATTTGTTTCTTGAAGCTATGGAACAAAGTGTTCTGATCCACTGGCAAATAGAACTGAAGACTTGAACTGGAATCTTCAGGAGCAGAAATGTCTTAAGTGTCTGGAAAATTGGCCTGTTGAGTCACCACGCAGGCACTAAAACAAAACTAATTTTAAGCAGGTCAGAGTTCAGCGATTCCCTCTGGAATTTAAAAGTTTTTTTTCCTCTCTCTTTCTTTTTTTTTTTTTTCAGAAAGTCTCATGTTTAAGTGAAAAGGGTCAAAGTTGATGCACTGTTACAATTTTTTGAATGCTTTCCCTTAAGAACAGCCACCCAAGCTGGGATTAGCATGAGGAACTGCAAGGCTGGCACTTCAGCGTCTGGGTTAAAAATATTTTAAAGCAGTAAATGCAGTCAGTACAGAGAGATCCCTGGGAGCCTTTCTATTCAAAAATGTGTGAGCTCAGGGCAGCAACTGCAATGTAATTTAGGGCAGTGTATGCTTCATAGCTTTGGAGAATATTGCTTCCCGCTAATGTTCCATCGGAGGGTAGGATAGTAGTAATTTTAGAAGGTGGTATTCCTGTTTGTCTTACATCGAAAACTTCAGAATAAATAAAAAGAAACATCAATTGAACGAGAAATGTAACTATGGAAAAGTACCAATGAATCTAATTCTGAATAGAAGAGATACTCAAACAGTATGGGTGTAAGAGTGTTTCCAAGGACCCTGCCAGCTTCTGCAAAGGGAGTTGCATAGAGACTGGATTGATCAGGTAGGTACAGTACTTTACAGATACCCTGGGGAAACTTTCCTGTAAACTCCTTGTCAACAGGCAGGTGCTGTGCTTATGGCCTAAGGAAGAAGTACTGGGGAACATTTGGTTTGAAATATTATTTTAGTTAATAGAAATATACAAGGGAATTTCATGGATTGGAACTCAAATGCTACTTAGAAATTATGATTCATACAAGTAATTATGTAAAAGGAAAATTAGAATGACACAGTAACTGGGATAAACTGGTGTTCTACAGGAACAGGATATGCTGAGGAGAGGCACCACACTGAAGTTCAGCACCATTAAAGTAGTTTTTCCTTTTTTCTCTGAGACAGACTAGGTGAAAGACCATATATTTTACAAAAATGAGACTGGCAGGATGAGCTAAAGAAATAAATTAAGGTCCTAAGCATTAAAAAGGGCATGTGTCACTTTTGAGTAGTGAAGAGTGAGGGAAGGAAGGGAT
>NW_027186523.1:3302235-3382975 GCF_028583685.1 Petaurus breviceps papuanus | reverse complement strand
AGAGAGAGAGAGAGAGAGAGAGAGAGACAGAGAGAGAGAGAGAGACAGAGAGAGAGACAGAGAGAGAGAGAGAGAGAGAGAGGAGGAGGAGGAGGAGGAGGAAAAGGAGGAGGAGGAGAAAGGAAGAGAGAGTTTTACCCTGTAGTCCCTTTGCCCTCTATTTCTGGGACTCAGCTAAAAACCCTGGGCAGCTCTGAAATTTGGTTAATCTCAATGGTACACTAATTACCCTATAAAACTTAGGTTGTTCTTATTAGCTACTATATTTTTCCATGTTATCAAGTAAAGTACTTCCCCCCCCCCATCTTACACCTATGTAGTCACTTTAAAAATGCTTTTACTTTTTGAAATCATCATTTTTACCTCGGCTAGAAATCACTTTGGGGACTTAAATTTTCATTCTGTTTACTGAATGTCTCAAGTGGTAAGAATTTAATTGTTATCTGTTTATTCCTAAGGAGACACAATAACTTTTACTAAATATACAATAATAACCACACTCAGAAGAATGAAGAAATGCCATTCCATGAAAGCAAGGTTATATAAAAGATTTTGGTTAGTCAATAACCTGAATTATAGAAGTATGGCTGTAAAGGAGGGAGATAGCCCACCTCCTTATATGTTTTATAGGCTTTGCTTTTTAACCTAAAAAGAATGTGTACTTAATTGTTTTCCTTAGACTTTTGAAGGGTCTGGAATTATGGCTTTTTAACATACTTTTTAAAAATCATGATAAAAAGAGAAGATACAATAAATAAAGATAGAATGAATTAAGTCAGAAAAAAAAGTTTTTCTTTTGTTTTTCTGTATTTGGGAAGTAAGGCCAGTATAGCCGTGAAGGCCTTATTTAGCACTAGAAGAGGTGGTTTTAGAATAAATAATTCTCCCTGAATCTTAGTTGTGAAGTAGGTCTTCAATTTTTCAGGGATAAGGATTTTAGAATTTGTTTAGTTTATTTGTAATCTTGAGGTTGTAACAGACAGCTGCAATTTTAGGAGCTATAATTGATCATTTGAAAATATTCATTTTAGGTTTTTACTTAGAAACAAGAATGTCTTTTGGGGGGGGGGTTGTACCTCTTCAAAATATGACATATTTACTTGGGAGAGGTTTTGTAGGAAAGTAACTTCTAGTACTGTTATTAAAAACAAACAACAAAAAAGATTTTGACCATCATGCGACTCTCTTTTTCCTTTATATTTCTAAGCTCTGCTAAGCTTGTCCTGGAAGACTTCAGCTTATTCATGCTGTGCTGATGCTTTTGTTTAACGGGCATTTCTTCCAGCTTTTCCACTTAAACTAGCTATCAGAACCCTACAGGTCAACCTGATAGTTCAACTTACCTGAAATGTCTTCTGAGGTAGTGCGTGTGATTTTGTGTCAGATAGTCACCTCAGTGGGGAGCTGCAGAGCTCACCTCTATCTTCCAAGGGTTAACTGTAACCTGTAATAATAATTTGGTGATACAAAATGCTTTTTATGCATTACCTATTTCCAGAGGCCTAATTTAGGTTTTGTATCAAAATGGATATCACAAACACTACAGCTTCCTACTGAGAAGTAAAATGCTACTGAGAGACTTTCTGTTATTCCTTTGGTGCCTTCTGGGAGAGGTGAAGAAACAGGGAAGCAATTACTAGTCCCTTGAACAGTAGTTGAGGAAAATGGTGGTAGAGAATGGATTTTGAAGGCAGAATAGCTTTTTATGGGATTGTTAGATCCAGAACTGACCTTTGTTCTATTACGCTGCATATGAGACAAACTTTAGCGTGAGGAAAAAATATCAAAAGTGGTTTCAACAGATGCATTATTTTTCTATGCAATTTTCACACCATATATTATAACAAGGTGTATAGTAACTTGGTTTGCACAAGCAGACATATCAGGCTAGTAATATAGTACTTAGGAAGATTTCCTCCTTGAAAGCCCAGTTAATTTGTTATAAGCTCTGTCACAACTGGCACTGAGTAAATTTGTAAAGTACACTGTTATTTCATCCTGTACCTTTTCAACCCCCCACCCCATCCTCCCAATGTTCCTCATCCTCCAAATACCCAGCGCTTCTATGTTGCCCTAGTTCCACTGATCACAGAAAAGAGTTGAATCAAAGGAACTGGTATTTTATCATAGAAGCTCCCTATTGCCTCTAGGAAGAAATACGAATTCTTCCAGTGGACATTTATAGCCCTTTACAATTTTGTTTCCAGGCCAGGGGTGTGATGGTGAATGTTTAAAACTGGCTTTGAAGGAAAAATAAAAGATGCATGGCAGTTAAATTTAATCTACTTTTTCTCCATCGATTTCTTAAGAATACACAATCAACAGAACAATAAAGCAAGCCTTAATTTGTAGTTTTTGCTCACAGTGAAAATTTAACAATCAGGTCTCTGAAGCCTGTTTGAGCTGCCTCCATCACAGTGGCTATTACACATTATTTGACTCATGCATTCCATCCTGCAGTCCAGCCAAACTGATTTCCTTGCTGTTTCTCACATGTGACACTGAATCTCTTGTCTCCGTGTCTTTGTACAAACTTTTCTCCTGTGCCTGGAATTTATGTCTTCTTGGAAATGCTAGTTTTCTTCAAGGCTCAAATTGACTACTACCTCCTACCTGAATCCTTCTCTGATTCCCATTAACTGCTAATGCCTTCTGACCAAATCGGCTTGTATTTTTTTTCCTACCCAAGTCAATCAACCTGTATTTTACTTTATATATAAGTACTTGCATGTGTATATTTGGTTTCTCTCAAAAGAACACAAAGTTTTTGAGGGCAGACACCATTGTCTCCCCTCACCATCCTCCCCCTTCCTCCAGGACCTAGCACTGGGCCTGTCAGAGAGTAGGCACTTGATAGATGTGCATTGGTCAATTGAAAAAGCAAACTCATATAGAAGTCTTAATTACCTCTTTCAGGACTGTGTAACTCTTAATATGGCATCTAATGGAGAGAATAACAAATGTTGGAATTTAATAATTAAGGATAAGCCGGTAGAGCACAAATATGTGTATGGTGGAAGGTAGTTGAGGGAGTTCCATTCATTCACACTAGGTAAACCATATCACACATAAATCAGGTTTTTGTATTGACTGTTTTGCAAACTGGGAAACAGAGATATGATAATGAAAGTGACTTACTTGCTAGCAATCAGTAATGGAACAATGCTTGGAATTTATCATTTTAACTAGTTGAAGTCCTACATGACAACCTCTTGCTTATGTTCCTCCTTGGATAAGTCCTATCCATACCTGATCAATGCATGAGAAATCTTCAATATGTTGGGCAAATATTCAAGAGTTTCATCCCAGAACTTCCACTCAAACACTTTCAGCCCTTTGCTCTTACATCCTTTCTGGGAGGAAAGGGTTTTTCTTGGCCTGCTGCTTCCCCATGTGGCCAGCCCTCTCCTCTTCTCTGTACTCTGGGGATGTACTCTCAGAGTACAGGGCTTTTCTGGGATCAGCCCTGAAAAAGCAGCTGTCCTTTCCCACTCCCACTCCAAGGATAGGCATGCTGAACACAAACTTCTGTCACATACTTGATTTCTTCATCTCTAGGGCAGTTTATTCAGATGTGTTTTTAGCTAAATTAAAGGAGAAAAACATTGCCTGAATTCTTTATACATTAGAGGTATATGGTTTGTAGAATCTTCATCCATGGATCATGTCATGTTTTCTCTTTTAAGCAGTGCAGTTTTAAGTAAGTACTTATTTTTAAGGAGTCAACTGTTGCAACAAATTATGGATTTTTTTTTTGGTGTGCTGTAAGCAAAGTGTTCATTATTAATTTTTGGTTTGTTTGATATCAATATGTTAAGTGGTTTCTGTGGGGTAAGCCAATTGGCCCACTATACGTACTTCCTGGTTTGCTGGCCCTGGTTCCTTTTAATAAAATTGCCCTTAAAATCCAAAAGACTTTCTACTAACGTGGTCTAGGGGTTTGGTCATTTGCCTTAAAGAGCATTCAGATCTTCATTTTAATGACAGCTTTCCACACAGAGCCAGAGGAAAGATAGAATCATGACTTAAATTAGAGTTCTCTTGTCCCTTGTAATTCACACATTTTCATTCTGAAAAACTTTCATTGTCCTAGGAAGATGGGGTGAACTAAAATAGAGTTTCTGTTTTCCTTTAAAAGTCGCTTGCTATTTGAAGGTTTATTTCAGACCTTCTACCTACTCTTGTGGGTTTTTTTTTTTTGGTATAGTTTAATATCCTTTGTTTTTATGGCATTGTTGTTGTTGTTTTAATGATTGGTGAGTAGAAATGTGCCAGTGACATGCTTTGGGATCTAAGCCTCCTTTGGACCCCATAGGATGTCAATGGACTCATTAGGATTTAGCCAAGTTTTATGCATTATTCATAATATACATTCACAGCATGCACCCTAACGACTGTCTCCTGTGACTGCTTAGTCAGAATCATTTGCATGCTGTATTATAGAACCATAATACAGAATGCATTTAGCCACATTTTGTGTATTATCTTTAATACATATTTCCAGAATACTCTGTTATGGGGTATGTGGTGAATGTGTTTAAACAATAGCATGCACTTGTGCATTATGATTCCATAAAAACAAATGCATAATAAAAGTCTTGATGGAAAGTAATTATTGCATATATTCAATAGCAGTTTTTTTATAAAGCCTTTATATCATTTCCATTTTGCTTTTTTTATTTGATTATCTAGTTATTTGTTTTTTGTTTTATGGCTAGTGGACTCATGTCCTGAAAATTTTCATTTTGATAACAGCCTACCTGCAATATCCTTCTCCTATTTTTACCTTGTTACAGTCCTAAATGATCATTTAAAATAGAATATTTAAAAGTTGTCTTATGATTAAGAAAAGAACATGTTTCCTAACTACCAATTAAAGATCTGTAGGTTATTTTCAACACACAAATAACACCTCTAGAGAAATTCACACCTGATGTCCTGTGAATTCAGGCATATGAGGGTTCTGGGTTCTAATGAAATCTGTACTACTGAAATGCTCAGTGACTCAGTGCTTTGTCTTTTCCTAGCTCAGTCGTCTTGTCTATAAATGGAGATTAATAGCGCTAGAATCACAAATGATCGGAGATTCACTATATTTTTATTTTCATCTTCTTTTTAAAGGGAACATAGAGAAGAATTTGAGCAATACATTTGTAAGTAGCAGTTGAGAGAAAAAGGAATCTAGTACTTCTATTAACCAATAAATATGGATAACAGTTGCTAGTTTATTTCTGTAGGATAGTTGGAGATTCCTTACAAACAAGTTTACTATATGGTGACCTTATTGAGGAGAAAAATGTAATGACAAGTCAGTGAAAGCTTGATGGTTTTCTTTGTTCACTGATGAGTACTTGATAAGTTAAAGTCACCTGATTTCTGGTTAGATACGAACAAACTTTTTTCTTTTTACTTATTTGTCACTTTGAAAACCCTGTGATTCATTTAATGACCCTAGATTTTAGTTTTATTAAATGAGTGCCTCAACTTCTTCTTTCATTATGAAATCAGTCAGTAAAAGATTTAAAGTCAATCAATGTTTATGCAAGATAAGACAGGGATTACTCAATTTTAAGATTATAATGACCCTTTCCCCTATAAATTGTTTGATTCTGTTTTTTTTTTATTTTAATTCAATTCAACAAATGTGTTAAGTACATGATATAGGGACAGCATTGTGTCTGTGCTAGTTATTTTGGGATACAATGGCAAAAATGGAAGTCCTTAACCTCAACAACAGCTTCCTCCCTTTGGGGTTGAGGGGAGTATAACATATCCATAGGTCCATAGCATCTCTCCTACTTATCCCCTTTCCCCCCCCACTCACAGAGCCATAACCCTAGTTCAGACCTCATCCCTTTTCCCATGATGAATTAGAAGTCCAGTCATTCTAAGTGATCCAAAGAGAGAAAAATACTAAAAAAAAAAGTATGGTAGTATAATATATCTTGGAATAATAGGTGATACTATTCCATCATGTCAGAAAATAATTCCATTTTAAGTTGTTCCAGTGATTATTCCTTGGCATAATACCCTTATTGTCTTCTCACAGTCAGACAAATTCACACATATATTCAGACAAACAAAATTTCCTTGTTTGTGATTGCCAGATTGTTCTACCCTACTTTTGAGCAAGTTGTACTGGATCATACTGGTTATAGTCCTTAAGCTAGAAGAGCTAAGCCTGGTTGTATTAGATGACCACAACAAGTTTTCAGATAAGACAAACTTCTAAGTGGGAAGAAGTTGCTAAGTGTTGATAGCAGAGGGTGAATCTGGAAATGTAAAGGGAGAGTAATAAATAACCCTATTCTTCTTCTGATCACATCTGTCTGTCTGTCTGTATGTCTGTATGTATGTATGTGTGTGTGTGTTGAGAGGGATTGGGGTGGAGAGATGGACTGGGCAGGGACTTAATGTTGCATACAGTGCACCCACTACTGGAAAATATGTCTGTGATGTGATGTCTTCTGGGGGAAATTAGTTTTCTATGTGTACAGGAAGATAGAAAAAAGGTGAGAGAAAAAAAAAGTTGTTTAATGGCAGAACAGAGGTTCCTGAGGGTACAATGAAAGAATGGGGTAGAGAAATGGAGAAAAGTTCAGTTTCACATAAAATTCTTTTTATTGTTCTTTATATATTGGAATGTTTGCTGATGATTGTTACATTCATAATAAAACATGACATAAGAGACAATTAAGTATTTCGTTTATGTCTTTTTGGAGGGGGGAAGGCAGGGCAATTGGGGTTAAATGACTTGTCCAAGTTCACAGAGCTAGTTTAGTGTCAAGTGTTTGAGGTCGGATTTGAATACAGATCCTCCTGACTCCATGAATTGAATTGGATGTGGTTGCATGCAATCTGCCTGAATGAAGGGAGTATCATAGACCTCTTGAAGTTCCAAAATTGTTGTTGTTTTGTGTGTGAATATACACATATATTCACACATATATATGTATATAAACATAGATACACATGCATATATGTGTATATTTTTATAAAATGTTATACAGCTATGTGTGGCACATAAGTGCATTGTAAACTACAACTATAAATATAACCAGATATGTGTATATTTTATAAAGAGTGACTATAAAATAATAACACATAATCTTACATAAATTATATAATAATATTATTACACATATGTGGTTTATTAATTATAATAACAATTAATATTATGTTGTAATTACATAAATTAAACTTTATCACATTATATATAATTTTTAAATATATTTATGTAAGACTCATAAATGAATTCCATAATAAATACCAAAAGAGAAGTTCTAAAACATGTCCCAGGAAATGGTAACATTAAAAGAAATATATAGTTTCCTCAGTACTATACTTTGAAGACAATAATCTTCTGGGTAAACTACTCCTCATGTATTTGTATACAAAAATCAGTCATGTTAGTTTTATAAACGAGTACACATTTACCCCCGCCTACCTTTTCTTTTGCATTTCATCCTATTTTGTA
Organism: Petaurus breviceps papuanus; assembly: GCF_028583685.1. Taxonomy (NCBI): domain Eukaryota; kingdom Metazoa; phylum Chordata; class Mammalia; order Diprotodontia; family Petauridae; genus Petaurus; species Petaurus breviceps. The sequence goes on along the minus strand of NW_027186523.1, from coordinate 3,375,498 downwards.
TTATATTTATCTGTGTATATTTTATCACACATACTAGAATGTAAAGTCTCTGAAGGGGGACCAAATGCTTTATTTAAAATTGTATTCCTCCCACAATCTAGCATAATGCTTTGCACATACTGAGTATTGAAATATTTTTGGCCTGATGAATGGCTGAATGGAAGAGTAAATATGCCATACTACTAAGGATTATTAGTAGTGTTCATAGAAACAAAATTAATTTGTAGCAAACTATGTCACATGGGACCTTCCTCAATTTTGAGTGACTTTTATCTTTACTGAAATCTGTTTAAAAGATCTGTCTATAAATATATAGATATACATGTATGTATAGATAGATACATTTGTCTATCTACTTTTGCATATATGTAAAAGCTTAGCTCAATGCCTGGTGTAAAGTAACATATATGTATGTATATGGATATATACACACATATTTATGTATATAATAAGAGTTCAAAAATAAAATAAGCTTTTGAATTAACTTACTCTATCTACAAAAGGGAAGGTGAGCTCATATATTAACATTTTGATGTTATTATTCCTGATTAATCTAAATATTATAAAGGCAGTTTGATAAAGCACTCTCCATTTCAGCTATCCTTTCTGTACAGATGATTCTCAGATGTATATATCCAGCCCTATTCTCTCTCCTGAGCTACTGTCATCCATCACCCACTTCTTGGACATCTCAAAAAGAATATCCTGGTATTTCAAAGTCAGCATGTACAAAATAGAATTCATTATCTCTCCCACTAAAACCATCCCCTCTTCTGAACTTCTCTATTATTGTTGGGGCTCTCATAGTCTTCATCAAGTCTCAAAGACTCTGTGACATCATTAACTCTTCTCTCTCAAATCTCCAATATGTCTAGTCCTTTGCCAAATTCCATCATTTTTTATCTCACAGTATCTCTTGTACATATATGTCCCCTCCTTTCTACTAACCAGGTCAATCACCACCTTAGTTCAAGGCATCATCTCTCTCATTGGAATATTGAAATAGCTATCTAGGTGGTCTCAACCTTCAAATATTTTCATAATCCAATCTATCCTCCATTTAGCTTATGAGGTAATTTTTATGAAATATGGTTCTGACTGTCTTATCTCCTAGGAGGATATAGGGAGTTCCAGTGACTCCCTATGTCCTCAAGGATCAAATACAAGTTCTACTCTTTGGCACTTAAATCTCTTCATAACTTACACTAGTGTTTTTATATGTTCCATTTCACATCTCTTTGTTTTTTTGTCCTTCCCATACACATATAAGAACTAGTCTTGTGACATGGTGAGTAAAAGAATATAAATATACTTATTATTGGACTATGATTAGAGATGGCCAGTTCTATTTGTTTCTTTAAACAAATTGTAGAAGACTCGAAAGGCCCAATTTTTAGTAGTATTTTTCAACATCTCCAAGAGCTGTGCATTTGAAAGATAATAAATTGGATGTTGGAGCTGGAAGAAAGATTGGAGGTTTTCTAGTGTTGTGAATAGAACACTGGTCTTGGAGTTAGGAAACCCTGGATTCAAATCCTACCTCAGACACTTACTGGTTGAGTCATAGAATCTCACTGGGCTTCAGTGTCCTCAATTGTAAAATGAGAATATTGGACTACATGACTTCTCTGGTACCTTCTAGCTTTAATTCTATCACTTCATAGAGTACAACTTTTACGGAAGAAGAAACTGAATCCTATATAAATTTAATCATTTGCCCATGTTCCCACAACTAGCCAGCAACTAGGCTTGCTAAAGCAGCAAATCTAAGGCCAGGTCTTGAATCCCTGCTCAGGACTGTTTCTACAAAACCATTTTAGGTTCTCCAGAGATGGTTTTGAAAGCTGACTTCTGGGTAGGGCATTGTTTAATTTAATTTTAGATTTTCATATGTCCTCACATGAAAGTGGAGTTCTATTGACAGTGACTCCTCTCAGAAACACCAGAGAGAAACTTTACTCTTGTTATGTGTGTGAGTGTAAACATGTGTGAGCGTGTATGTGTATGTGTGTGTGAGTGAGTGAGAGACAGAGAGATGGAGAGAGACAGAGACAGAGAAAGACAGAGAGAGAGAGAGAGAGAGAGAGAGACAGAGAGAGACAGAGAAAGAGAGAGACACAGAGAGAAAGAGAGGTACTTATAGACAGAACTTGGAATCATGTTGAAACTTGTTTTAACCACTAGGAAACTCTTTTAACTTCTAATAGTTATCACTCTGCTCCTAAATTAACTGGTAATTAAAATGATTATGCTTTACCAAGCTGGAAGGCCTTGTCAGACTTTAGTGTTTGCATAGGCTAAGACCTCCTGATTTAGAAAATTTCCTGTTAGTATTTGCCATAAAGGGAATGCCTCACTACTAAGGCAACAGAATAAGCTCTAGACTGAGAAAAGTGCATGAAAGAAAGAATACTTTTGCCATTTTTTATGTTAATGTAGTTCATCCCTCCCTAATTATTTAGGTCAGGGGTGGGGAACCTGTGGCCTCAAGGCCACATGTGGCCCTCTAAATCCTTAAGTGTAGTCCTTTGGATTGAGTCCAAGTTTTACAGAACAAATCCTTTTATTAAGGGGATTGGTTCTGTGAAGTTTGGAGTCAGTCAAAAAAACACAATTGAGGACCTAGAGGGTCACATGTGTCCTTGAGGCCACAGGTTCCCCACCCATGAAAATATTATATAATAAGTCATATTCTTGCCCCTATTCTATGTCTCAAAGGAAAATGAAACAATTGCTTTAGCTGAATCTTCCTCAGAGTTTGTTGGAGTTAACCTTAGGTATCTAGTTTTAACATTTAAGACCAAAAAATGCCACTAAGCAAAGAGAAGAAATGATCTTGTCTTTGAATGAACAAAGACCAGTTTTTTTCCTTCAAAAATAGTGTACTACATTGATTATCATGAAGGACAATATTGTTTGATTACCTTCCCCCGCCCCAGCCTTTCTTTCTTCTTGGTCTCATAAAATATTGTTTGTTTTTTTTAAAAAAAAAAAGAGTTTTGGGACATTCAAGCATCAAAGAAAACTGATGGGCTAAATATTCATATCTCTAGCTTACTCCCTCTCTGCCCCACCATGATACAATATGACTTAGATAAATTCATAAAGATGTTGGTTTACATAAGCCAACTTGAACTTCTGCTGCTAAGATGTCAGAAAATGGACATTTTTATTCTTTGGCATGATAACAACATCAAAAAACAAACACACACTCAAATACATGTGAAATGAAAAAGAAACTGGTAAGAAGTAAAGACCTCATTACCACGAGTGGTTGTTTGGTGGCCAGTGGAAACTGAGTTGTGGTCTCTTACCCATTTTGAGTGATCAGTTCAAGTCATACCACAAAAACCACCAGTACAACTGGTATTAACTTTCTTTCTTGTAGATAGTTCAGCCCAAAACAAACAAACAAAAACCCCATATGTTTGTATTTGCTATTTCAACTGAAGAAAAAGTAGAACAGTTTGGGCTATTCTGTTATAAAAACAAATGCAACTATGTAATAATCAGCCTATTTCCCTCTTTTCAACTCTGCTGAACAGATGAATCCTTGCTCCCTTTAGAGACATGGTAGAAAGAGAGCCCTGCTATATGCAGATGTCTCATCAAGAAAAGATGAATTTTCTTACTTCCATATAAAGCTAATGGAAGATTCCCTGTGTTTGTGCCTGCCCAAAGACCAATGAATGAACAGAAATATATATATATATATATATGATTCATATAACATTTGTATTCTCAAAATGAGGTCATATGTATTATATTGGTTTTAACTTATAATATTCATGTGACAAAAACAAATAGTAATAGTAGTAGTAAGTAGTAATCGTAGTGGTAGTGGTAATGATGGTAGTGATGGTGGTGTTAGTTGTAATAGACAATTATATAGTGAGTTATTTCCTTTGATCCTCACAACAAAAAACCTGTGGGGTAAGTACTATTATAATCTCCATTTTACAGTTGAGGGAAAGGAGTTTTAAAGAAGTCAAAAGACTTGCCTAATGTCATAGAAAAATTCAGAGTCTAAGGTAGGGATCAAAACTACACATTCCTGACTCCAGCTCTCATGGCTTGTTTTGTGTCACAGAGCTGTTAGTGGTGGAATTATGACTAGAACTTAGGACTAAACATTCTTTTCAATAGGTGACAGTCCCCAGTTTTACACAACCATGGTATTGGTGGAATAGTTCAAGGTTCAAGCAGTGCAAACAAGATTCTCTTTTTTCTACTTCCACTCCAACCTTGCAAACTAGAACTTTTACTGATTAATGCCCTTAAGATTGATGATGTTGCCAACTATATAGAAAGGATTAATTTAGGCTGAATCTTCTGCTTTTGATAACTGATGCCTTATAACATTTATATTTTTCTGTTACTTTTAGATAGAAATATATTTTATCTGTAGATATTTTAATCATTTTGTTTTCATTGTATTCTAATAGTCACCTCATAAAAGGGACAAAAGCCATATTATTAGCATTAGTACTCCAATAAAGCTCATTTACTTTTGTCTTATCTGATCAAGATCTAAGTTTGTCAGAGAAAGTATCTGCTTGACCCTTCCCTCCCCAGTGCACTGATGTTTCATATAGTGTAAAAGTCCTTTGTAGCAAATTCATAATATTAAAAATATCACTTAAACCTTCTCAAATCTTGTGTTTTCTCCTAATTTTACATATGAACCATATGTTCACACATAAAACCACACTGAACTATAGAGCTGTTAAAAGATCCAAGATTGTAAAGCAAATACATGAGATAAAATTAGATTCTTGGACCCCTGAAACCCAATTCTCTGCTCAATTTCCAAGTCCATTATTGTTCAACTTTCACGAACACTAGAGTACTTTAAGTTTTCTAAGAATGAAGTATAAAGAGATAATAAATTCAAAGGGCATTATTTTTGAGGTTCAGCATCCATGCAAAAATAAAAAACAATCAACATATTATAGTCACACCTTGTCTGAAGGAGCTAAGAAATCCCAAAAATGAACTCTAAGAGAATTGTACTCCACATTGCAGAAATTTTGTTTCCTAAATATTAATACTAATACCATGTTAAGATAGTAAAACAATTTAAAGGAGTGAGTTGAAAAACCTTACAGGTGTAAAAGTGAAGCATATGGTTGAGCAGAAATTGTCAATTAAATTGACAGATGATTAACATTCATTAAAACTTTTAATTAACACCTTGCAAAAATTCAATAAAATGATACTGTATGTAAATGAGTATGCGTGATATCTTGAAGCTTTCCCTTACCTGCTTAAAAGAAAAAAATGATCACAAATCTGCTTATGATAATGATGTTTTTTAGCACTAGGTTTGTTTAGAGTGCTTTTGTGTTATGTCAATCAAATCTACTGGATTTGCCAATATTCTAGATATATTATTGTAGAGAAGAGTAGTTCATTGTGCTTTCTGGAGGAAATAAGAACTATCTTTTAGTTGTTTTTTATTTTGCTTTTCATTATTTCTCTTATCAGGGAGTTCAGATTACACTTGGACATTTGTGACATGGACTTCAGTGAGGATATCTGAATATTTGATACAGATAGGAGCATTTTAGAGCAAGTTGCAAAATCAAATTTAACATATGATTAATTAAATTGCTCCTAACATAACTTCCAAAACAGTACAGCAATACCGAGACAGTTCTATAAGATATACTATTTTGTTAGGAATCTCCCAAAGTGAACTATAATTATTTACTCTGTTGCATCAGAATACATTTCCTGTTGGCAAGCATCAGCAAAATAGTAGCTACTGGAAGTCACTGTTTGTATTTCTAAAAAAAAGTTTTGAAAGCTTAAAATTTATAGATATACTGTTATAATTTATATGGATATGCATTCTGACCAATCAGGACAATTATTTGGTGGATGTGAGCAGTGCTAAGCAATTTATTTACATGCTTATACATGGTATTCCTATATGAAAATATAATTTTTCATTGTGCACAATTGTTACAAATCTCTAAATCCAAGTGAAGATCAGAAACCTAGAAACAAATTACCTTTGGAATTTATTAATGACTGTGAATTATTATTTCAAAATAGCATTCTCTTTTGTGGCAATTAGATATCATTTGAGTTTACCTTTGTGTAATAGGGGATTGATCAGTGAGGTCCCAGAGGATACTCATATTTGCACTTTTTGTTGGGTTATACAAAACATGAACCTTCCTGTTGGTTCCAATCCAATATGTTGAACTTTGGGTGCCTGTTCCTAGTCATGTGTAACTGATGGGCTGGAACTCTGTGATTATAAAAAGTCTGCTAATTGTTTCTATAGTCAGAAGCACTGATGGCTCAGAAAGTGCTAACATAAAACTGAGTACACATCAGAAAGGGCTGACTGACCCATATCAGTCTTTTTTTCCCTTTCTGTTGACAAGTGAGGCAAGGCATTTTATGAGCTTCCATGAAGGGGGAAGGAAATCTGTCATGTCTTCTACACAGCCACTATGTGTCCATGAACAATGATACCTAGGTTTCTTTTGTGTTTATTATTTCCTGATCTTCAATGAATTGGTATGCCAAAAGGGGAATACCCAGAGGATAGTATACATTTGGGATAGCCAGGAGTATCACTGACATTCAGAGATAGTCACAGTGGCATGTAGTGGCTGATGACTGAGGTAAAAGTTGCCAATAAATGTGGAAACAGTCACCTAAGAATGGTGACAACTTCCCAAATAATGACCTCTTAATATGAGAAAGTAGTGTCAGCTATAGAATCTAGAAAAGTACTAATTCTTGGATCCCAAAATAGAGCTAAACCTGAAAGGAACCTTATGAAGATGCTACAAAAGCAAAAGGGACTTATGGGGGCAGTTGTGAGATACCCTTGGTCCTATATGTTCTGTACTCATGTACCTATCTTTGTACTTTGAGTTCAAGCTTACTTTCTCCCTGTATCTTATGTGTACAATGCAAGAGTACAATGCAAAGCAATTCAGTTTGGGAGGATTATTTTGTTCTAACTGTTCTTACTAAACCTAAATCTTCTCAGTAAATCTCTTTTGCAAAAATTATAGGAGTCCAACTGATTCCTTGATAATGTGGGCCATACCACTGGGGGTTCGGGCCTTTGCTACAATGACCCTAAAAGTCCCAAAAGAGTAGAAGTCAATGGGGATCTGGCTCATCAGTGTGAGTGGGTGTTGAGTGATTAAGCTCAGAGAAGATGCTGCATTTATTTTCCAGAAGGTTAGGGAATTTTATTTTACCAGGAAGTGTTATTTTTCTTTATATTTGTTCAGTGAGTATAGCTTAAATATATGTATTACATATGTGTTAAATATATTAACCAAGTGTAGCCAAAAAACTGGTTTAAAATAGTTTGCTTTGGACTTCAGTTCATTTCAAAAATATTTGTTGAATGCCTATTACAGAACCAATATTGCTAAGGGTGTGTGCATGACTGCACGTGTGTGTGTGTGTGTGTGTGTGTGTGTGAAGAAAAAGGAAAGGAACAAAAAATACTTAATAATGCTAAGTAATATTTCCTGGGGATAGTTGGCAGTTATTTATCAAATAGGTAATCCTGTGAGATATTAAATTACTAAGTACCAAAATAATGTGTTTGAGAAGTATGAATTGCATTTCATAGTACCATTTGATTTTTAAGTCTATAGATTTTAAGTGAAGTAATTCCATGCAAGGGAACTTCTGTATCCTTTGGGAGTAAATTGTAAAAGAAAGAATGGGAAAAGGCCACAGAATTGGGTTAAGGAAAAAAGAAAGATATTGAGAAGGTAATTTCGTGGGTTTTATCCATTGTGAAGAAGGTCACCAATTAATTATATTTGATAAGTTTGAGAGAAACTGAGGATAATTTAAAGGAGAACAAGCTCTAAGTGCAGATTTTCTTTTTAGGTTCTGGGGGAGAAAAATGAAGGAGAAAGGGCAGGTTTAAGGAAAATTAAGCAGAAGAGAAAAGTAATGGTGGCTATTATTTATTACTAGGAACAAGCCAGTGTTTTGCTCAAACAACAATAGTTCTTCAGTCATTTCAGTTGTGTCCAACTCTTTGTGATCCCATTTGGGGTTTTCTTAGCAAAGATACTGCAGTCATTTGTTATTTCCTTCTGCAGCTCATTTTACAGGTGAAGAAACTGATGCAAACAGGATTACATGACTTGTCCAGGGCCACACAGCTAGTTTGTGTGTGAGATTGGATTTGAAGTCAGGTCTTCCTGACAGGCCCAGTGTTTTATCCACAATAGAAATGTGTATTGTCTTCCTGGAATACGTACCCTAATACATAGTGCAGAATCTCCTAGGACTGGTAAAAGTATATTTTTACCATAGACATTTAAAGCATGGGCACATCTGACTCACTCTATACATGCCTATGATGACATGGATAACTGACATTCTTTGAAGTAACCTAGAAAATATTGCCTTCTTCAAGAATTGAAGAGTATAGTTACATGTTGTGTTCTCCTCAATGATGTTTATTCATAGCAAGGGATGTAGCAGAGAAAAATGAAGTGAACAACTGTCTAAAAAGGTAGTTTCTGAGAATGGAATTTGGATTTCTTGACTATGACTTAAAATATAGGGATGACAGATACCTGGCCAGGGATAGAGTGCATATAGTAAAGATTAGTAAGAATATGTTTGTTTGGTGTTCTGTATAAAGGATGAGGGAGAAGACTTTCTACTTATATTCATTAAACTAGATACCACATAGTGTGAATGGAAAAGAATAACAGATGAGACTAGGTCAAATAGCTATATACAAATGTTTGGACAAGAAGAATTAGAGGTTGTAACACAAGGGTGCAAATTTAACATCAGATATTGCTTAGACTTGGATAGAAGTAAAGCTTTGACTGGAATATGTCTGGGGTGGTAAAAGGGTGGATTGGGATAGCATTATATGTTAATAAAGTATAGTTACATTCACAAATCTAGGAACTGGAAAAAGGAACTTCTATAACTGTCTAAAAATATTAGGGAGAGAGTGGATTTCCATTTATCAGATGTTGCTAAAACAAGGTTAGATGACTATCTAATATATATGGAGATATTTTTTTTTCTTTTTTGAGAAATGTTTGGGCTAGATGGTCTCTGTCTCTTCAAATTCTAAAATTCTGATTCTGTGATTCACATCAACAAACTTACTAAGAACCAACTAGGGGCCCTACACTGTGCTAAGTGGTAGATTTAAAAAAATGAGAAAAATGACATAGTTCTACCATAAAGATTATAGTCTATTAAGTTTGGGAAAAGATAAACCAGATGGTAATATATGGTACAAAAATTAAGTGAATGCATAGCTAGTTAAACAATTGACCTTGTGCTTTGAGGTAAATTGCCTTTGGGTAAATTGATTTTAGATGTCTTGCTCTCAGTAGACTTAAGCTGAACTAAAGGAAGTACTTTGTAACAATTAGAATGGACAAGCTGTGTGATAGGTTGTAGTAGTGAGTACTTTGTCATCAAAAGCATTTCAACAGATCTGTCCAGGTTGTTGTATGTGATTTTGTGAGTGAGTTTTGCATTATCTTTTTTTCCCCTGAACATCTAGCATAGTTCCTGATACATTGAAGCACTTAATAAATAATGATTGATTGAGTTATTAATTGATAAGAGGTTGGAAATTCCCTCTTATTTCAAATTTTCTATGACTGTGATTTGCCTTCTTAGCATGAAGAGGATGTAGGAAAGGAGGAACCCTCTTTTTGTTTTCACTCAGTTGTTTTCAGTTATACCTGACTCTTCATGACCCCATTTTGGGTTTTTTGGTGGGTGGAGGAGGCAAAGATACTGGAGTAGTTTACCATTTCCTTTTTTAGCTCATTTTTACAGATGAAAAAACTGAGGCAAACAGGGTTAAGTGAATTTTCCAGGTCACACAGCATGAAGTTGGATTTGAATTCGGGTCTTCTTGATTCTAGGCCCAGCACTCTATCCACTGAACCACCTATCTGCCCATTTTTCTTTTTTCCACCTCTATCACTTGACTTTTTAGGTACAGACCTTTAAAAGCTATAAAACTAAATATTATAATTAATGTAAAAATTAGTTTAGCATTGCTTTATAAATTTTGTAGATATTTCCACATAAATGGAATTGTATAAAAAAAACACAAAATGGGCAAAATTTAGCCCTTGGGTTTTTTTTAGTAAAGTAATGAGAAGTCCTTTATAGATTTCCATTTAATGAGCTCTTACTCAAAAATGTTTCCTAAATTGAGTTGTGTTGCTAGCTTACTTGATAAGAATATGTTTACTTAAAACAGTAGGGTTATTCCGTGTGGTAGAGTAAAAATTCTTGCTTCCTTGCTGGATTAAATTTGAAGATGTTATCTAACAAAAGAAAACTTAGAGTTATCTCAGTTGATCCCTTGTTGTTTAAAACAAAGAATTTCTCACATTACTTCTAGTAAAAGTTGCTTAGATGTATCAACTTCTTCAAGTCTTCAACCAAGAGTATTTTCTTTTTCCAGGATGTCCAGAAGAAATTAGAGTAAAATGCAAATCCCACTATAGTAAGGGGGAGGGAAACAAAAGGAAAAAGGGCCTTTCTATGATATCTGAAATGCCATTGGCAGCCAGATTCACCCTTTCCCTTTTCAGCGTACTTAGTACTTCTTAAGGCATTTCTAAGCCATAAGCAAGCAGGGAGCTGAAGTTCAAAGGGTATGGATGTTAATCCATTAGCCTCAGAAAGGCATAGTAGGAAGTTTGGCCATATGACCAGTCACACTGTTGAAACCATAATCTATAGAAGAGGGTATTTATTTGTATCTATATAAGGGTTCCTGAGTTCCATTTATTTCTTCCTTCAATTAGGAGAGGTCAGTAACTAATAATCTTGGTCCTTGAACTACTGAATTGTCCCTGGATATAAAGCATGTGATGCCATGTGTCATCACATTAATTTTTTAAGGCAAATCAGTTTTTAGACCAAAAGAGACCTCTGAACTCAGGAACCCATGAGTGTAGAAGAAATTCCATGAGAAAACTACTTTGGTGATGGTGATGGGTCAAGACACAGATATCCCATTGTGGAATTTTAATAATCATTCAGGACTATTTTAAGTATAACTCCAAAATGTCTTGCTTTAGAGATAATTTTTTATGAGAAAACATTTTGTTAATTATAACATGATATTGACATTTATTTAATAGTACATTAAATGCTGCAGCTAAAGTGACTATTTTCAGTCTTTCACCTAACTGGGAAGCAGGGTATAATCGACTGAACACCAGTTATAAAATTAGAAGATATGATTTTCAATTCCTGGCTCTGGAACTTAATACATTTGTGACAAGGATTTTGTAGGCAAGAACCTTGACTTAGAGCCTAGACCTTCTCATACTTAAGATGAAATTTGGAGTAGTTACACTGTCCAACAAACTGTTCATTGTAAGTAAAGTGCTTCATAAAGAATGAAATGCTAAATAATAGAAGTAATAGTTATTATTATTATGAAAGCTAACATTTATTTAGAACTTTAAGGTTTGTAAAGTGCTTTGTAAATATTTTCTCATTTGATCCTTGCAACAAACTGTGAGGTAGGTGCTATTATTAACCCAGGTTTTTTGTTTTTGTGTTTTGTGTGTGTCTGTGTGTGTGTGTGTGTGTGTATGTTTTTTTTTTTTTTTTGGCTTTTTTGGAGGGGAGAAGGCAGGTCAGTTGGGGTTAAATGACTTGCTCAAGGCCACACAGCTAGTAAGTGTTAAGTGTCTAAGGCCGCATTTGAACTCAGGTCCTCCTGACTCGAGGGACAGTGCTCTATTCACTGTGCCACCAAGCTGCCCCATATTGACCCAGTTTTACAGATGAGAAAACTGAGGCAGAAGTTAAGTGATTTGCCTAAGGTCACACAGCTAGTAAGTGACTAAGCCAGCATTTGAACTCAGGTCTTTCTCACTCCAAGTTGTTTTAGAGATTTTTTTTCCTGTCAAATGGAGACTGAACCCTTCTCTCTAAAGAGAAATTCTTAGATAAGAACAATCTAAATTGATACAAATCATTTCTGGCAAGATTGTGCCCAAAACACAGTCACAAGATTTTCTTTCACACATCAGAAATGTTGGAGTTGGAAAAAAAGGGAAGGTACAAAGCTTTTGAACTCCAGTCATATCTGTTTGTACCCCACCCCTAGTAGCAATGGGCAATATAAATTGCACAAAATGAATATAAATATTAATAAGGCATGAGAAACACTAGAAGGGGTTGTGGAGGAGGAGGCAAATGGCTTCTGTCAGCACAAGGAAAGCCAATGTCCATATTACTGTTGAATTTCAATTTTTTCTTTTGAAATAAGTTGGAGGAATGTAGAGGGTGGAGGTAAAGTGGAGAAAAGGCAAACTTTTTATTTCTTACAAGATTTTATTTTAGATTCCAATGCCAGAACACAAATACAGAGCAGAGAAAAGAAATAAAAACATATCACAAACTTAAATATTGGAACTTAAAAACAAAGTTAGAAAGAAAAAAAAGCATGTCATGTACATAGCAGAACATAAGAGACAATTCAAAATGTGCAACAATAAATTTTCATTTCAAGAAAGTTTATATGATAAATAATACTCATTGTGTTGAGATTTGTCCATCTTTTTTTGCTTCCTCATGAGTTCTCTTTTGTTCTCTGCTGTGCACTTTTTTATTTTATTCTTCTCACCTCCCCCCCCCCAAAAGGCCACATTAAAATTTAGATATGTTTCTCTATAGCTATATACATACACATATACATGTATACATACATATATCAACATATACTTTCCCAAGCTATTCTACTCCTGATCTTTGTTTTTATGTTGTGTGTATCTCGTTTCCTATCCTTCCTACCTCATCTACTTTACTTCTACCCACTACCTTGCCCTGCTATGACTTGCTTACCTCTCTCCAAACATCCCTCCCCATCTTCCCATTCCCACAAATTTAAACACTCTACTATATCCCTATTTTACCTATTCCCTCACCTTCTTCTCTAAAGTTCCCCCCTTGTCCCTTCCCCACTCCCTATGCCCCTACCATGTTATTTCTTCTGAATTTATAAGACTTTTATACTCTTCTAAATATATATGTATTGTTCCCTCTTAAACCCATTATGATGAAAGCAGGTTACCAGAACTACCAGCCCTTCTCCCACATCTAATTCCTCTTTATCACTTCTTCCTTTTGTACCTCATTTGTATAAAATAATTACTCTTTTGAACTAAATGGTTTTACTTTAAAAATTCACATCATACTCAGGTTTACACCAATCTTTCTTGTGAATTACCCAACTACTGATAAGAATCTTAGACATACATTTTACATATATAAAAGTAAACAGTCTGTCCTTCTGGATCCCTTATAATCAGTCTTTGTTATGTGCATTATATTTCTCTTGGTTCTTCTATGTCAAACCTTCTATTAAGTTCAAGATTTATTTTTAACAAAGTCTTGAAAGTCTGAGAGTTTATCGAATGTACATTTTTTTTTCATTCAGGATAATACTTAACTTTGCAGGGTATGATATTTTTGGCTGGAGCCCCAGTTCTTTTCCTCTTCAATATGTTGTGTTCTAAGACCTATGGTCCTTTAATGTCTCTGCTGATAGATCTTGTGTTATTCTCTCTTTTTCTTTTTTTTTGCTTTTTTGGAGGGCAGTTGGGGTTAAGTGACTTGCCCAAGGTCACACAGCTAGTAAGTGTTAAGGTCTGAGGCTGGATTTGAACTCAGGTCCTCCTGACTCCAGGGCTGGTGTTCTACTCATTGTACCACCTAGCCACTCCTAGGTCTTGTGTAATTCTAATTGTGACAGCATCATATTTAAATTGTTTTAATCTTGATACTTTTAATATTTTTTTCTTGAGCTGTGGGTTTCAGAATTTCATTATGATATTCCTATCAATTTTCCTCATAGGATCTCTTTTAAGTGGTGATCAATGGATTTTTTCTATTTCTACTTTCCCTCCTTGTTTGAATGCTTCAGGACAATTTTATTTAATTATTTCTTATATTATTGTATAAAGAGCCTTTTTTTTATCACAACTTTCAGTTAGTCCAATTATTTTTATATTTTCTCTTTTTGATCTATTCTCAAAATCTGCTGTTTTTCTTATAAGATGTTTCACTTTATCGTTTATTTTCTCATTATTCATATTTTGTTTAATTCTTTCTTAATCTCTTATAATTTCACTGGCTTCACTTTACCCAATTCTAATTTTTAAGGTGTCATTTTCTTCCTTAAGATTCTGGGTCTCCTTTTCTAATTGGTTGACTTTTCTTTCATACCCTTCTTGTTTTTCTTGGATTATACCTTTCTTCCTCTCCATCTCTGTCATTTGATTTTTGAAGTCTTTATAAGGATCTTCTATGGATTCTTCTTGGGCAGGTGACCATTTTATGTTACCCTTTGGGGGTTTCTTTACTTCAGTATTCTTCTCTGAAGATGAACCCTGGTTATCTCTATTCCCATAATAGCTTTCTATTGTTGGATTCTTTCTCCTTTGCCTGTGCATTTTTTGTGGTAATAGCTTAATTTTTGTAATTACCTCCAGCCCTGGGGTTTGGGAAATGGTACCTGTTACCCCAGATCTTCAGTTCTCCCCTCTATCCTGGAATCAAAGTCTAAACTCCAACCCCCTGTAAGTGCCCACAGTCAAAGGCTTTCTTCCCCACTGCTTCTGCACTCACAAGGCCTGTGCTGGTTCCTTCTCACCCCTGCTACTCTTTGGAACACAGGTGGGTCTGGCATTCCTTAGCAGCCTAAGTTCTCTCAAACTTCCTGGGCTCAACCACCCAACTCCCCTCACTATCCAGGTGTAAAAGTTCCAGGGGCTGGGGCCTAGCTCAGCCTCTCAAACCAACTAACTCCAGGACTTGCTGCCTGTTGTTAAAGGGGAACCTAACCTGGAGGTATTTACTATTCCGGGAGCCAAACCTCCTCCTGGGATTTTTCTTCAGATCTTCTCAAATTGTCCCAGGAGGACCCCATTATACCCCTATTCTTATTTATCTCCAACCACACTTTGTTTGCCCTAAGGTACTATTTTAACTCTTTTGTGGGGGAAAATGTTGAGAGCTTGGAATTTTCTGACCTACTCCTTTATCTTCCGAGAATCCTCTCAAAGGATTTTAAAGTCAGAGGGAGTGTATTTAAGTTTTAAGTACTGCTTGGTAATGTTAAGGTTTTATCTCTGGAAATAAAATTGTAGGCAACTGGTAAAGTTTGTTCTGGTGGATACTGAATGTGGCAGAAAGTATTCTTAATTTTAAAAGATTTAAAAAGTTAGCTATTTCTTTCAATTTTGAGTTAGTAGACATATCTAAAGTATATTTGTTTTATGGATAACCTTAAAAGCTAAGCCCAATTAAGACCTCTGAATGGGTATCACCTTCCTTAGAACTGTTCAGTCTTTTCAGCTGCTAATATGGGGGAGGGTCATGAAAGCTTAACTATTTTGCATAAGAAGTTTACAAATTTCAGATTTTTAAGGTTTTCTTACAATGGCCATCATCTGAGTTAAAATATAGAATTAAGGAGCTATCCTTTTCTTTTTCCAACAATAAATTAACCTCCAGTGAATTTATGTTATCTTGGTAATGTATTTAATAATTTTGATATAATTGAAGTGATTATTTAATTCTTTGTTTTTGTTATAAGAACTCACAGAAGTTATTTTGTTTTAGCACTGAGATTCATGACAATGTATGACATATTTGAATGAATAATTTGAAAGGAACAATTAAAAATCTCAAATGTTGTAATATTTAGTCAGGTCATATCACATAAGTTTAAGCAGAAAGATAAATATATGTATATACATATGCACTATATATATAGTCTTCAAATGTTAAGTATTATAATGATTGCTAGCTTACATAGAAGTTTAAAATGTTTGCTGTACTTAATTCATTTTTTTGGGTGGGATTGGGGAAGGCTTTTAATTGAAAAAGTTTAAAATTAGAAGAAAAATCAACCAAAATATACTGATCTGAATTTTTAAAAATATATAAAAATATCTCAAGGCACACTGAAAAATTTTAGAAAGATATTGCACAGGATAAGTTTTGTCTTTGATATTTTGGAATTTATTTGGTTTTAGAAAAAGAGGAAGGATTTATAAAAGGTTAATAGAATTTTCATGTAACAAAGGGTCTACATTAACAAATAATTTTCAGAATTCTCTGTTAATGTCCTCAGCCTAGACAATGCAAATATATAGTTGCTACCCAAAAGTAGCTTATAGTCTTTGGGGGAGGTAAGGTATAGTGTGATAGAATAATATCTAGCCCTCTCCTTCACAAAATTACCCTAGGTTCCAAATACTTTGCACATAAATATTCATGCAAAATGGTTGGTTATAAGACCCATTGGCATATTTAGTTTTAGTAGAGATGGGGAAACTGTGGCCTTGAGGCTAAATGTGACCCTCTAGGTCCTTAAGTGTAGCCCTTTGACTAAATTCAAAATTCACAGAACAAAAGGGGATTTATCCCTTTGTTCTGTGAAATTTGGATTCAATCAAAGGGTCACAGCTGAAGACCTAGAGGGCCACATGTGGCCTCAAGGTCATAGGTTCCCCACTAATGTTAGGCTAACCAGAGGAAACATTCATTCAAAGCAAGAGATTTAATTGTATAGCATAGCAAAATAACTGCAAAAAAAATTTCTTCCATACATTTAAGATGTATATTTTTTCATAGGTTACCATACCTCCAATGGATAATGGGATAAGCAAAAGAAATATATGTGACAGTGAATGTGCTTGTCTAAACAGTTACATAGGCAGTGAACTCAAGCCAGGTCAACTCAAACTACCAAAACTGCAGAGCTGCCAGTTTCTTACAAATATATTTTCATGTTGCTTTTTGCTGCCAGTTTCTGTTTTCAACAGTAATATATTTTGTTCCATTAGAAAGCAGTGTTTGTTGGCCTTTTAGGCTATAGTGCCAGGAGCTATCTTTAGCTCTTTTGTGATGCAGGCACCAGCCAGCAGTATCTACTCTGCTAGCTAGAGGAGAGCTGAGGTCTCTTAGCTGATCTTTGGCATTACTCTTTCTTTTGTTATCCTTTAGCCTATTCAAATAAAAATTCTTACCTTAGGATAGTAGAATCATAGGTTTAGAGCTAGAAGACACCTTAGAGGCCATCTAGTTCAATCTTCTCATTTGACAGATGAGGACATTAAGCCCTAGAGTGGTTAAGTAATCTGCTGAGGTCACACAGGAAGTAAGCATTAAGCATTAAGAATTTGAACCAACATCTTCGGACTCCAAATCCAGCACTTGTTTCAAGGTACCATGCTATCTTCCATCTGACTTTAATTTGCATTATCCTCCTAGTCCACTAGACTGAGAATGTAATTGTGTGCAAATGATTGACCAATAATGTTGGGAGCTTCACTTTCGTGCCACACCCACATTCTACTTTCTGGTCAGGTTTTCTCAATTACCTGTTCTTGATTTTTGACTTTGTGCTACCCATGTCCTGGCTAAGTTAGTTACTTACCTAGCTGAAATCAGCCCAAGTGTGGCAAGAAATTTTCCTTGGCACCTTATTCCTTAGTACCTTGTGTTTTTTTTTTTTCTCTTGCTCCTTCAATTCCTTTGCTTCTTTTGCTTTTCTAGACTTTCAACCATTAATCATTGGTATATGTGTCCTAGTTCATATTTCCTTGTATGCTTGGTTCCTTAATGTCACCATTTATGTATTGTCTGAATGTGACTTGCCTACCCAATTTTTTTGACACATTGTCTTTTCTTGTCTTTGATTTGTGTTTCTAAATATACTTTCTGTTAACTTGCTATATTGCTGTTGTATAACCTACCTTGTGCATCTCATTTAGACAGTATGGAATAATAGAAGGAGCCCTCATTTGTATTTTAGAAGATCTGGGCTCAAGCTTTAGCTCTGCTACTGACCAGCTGTGTGACTGGGCAAATTAGTCCATGTTTTTGGGCTTCAGTTTTCTCACTGATAAACTGGGAGTAATGCTATTTCTATTACCTACTTCATAGGACTGTGGGAAAGATTGAATAAAATGATACTAATAATAATAGGAATAATAATATATTTAAAAAGCATTTTACTTACGTTGTAATTATTAGGTGTTTTCCAACAAACTAAGTGAGTAGTCAGTACATATGTTATAATCTGTAAAATGATCCATTTTACAGATAAGGACAGTGAGATCAGAGAGTTTATGACCTATTGTCACAAAGACAGTTAGTGTCCTAGCTGGGGTTCAAGTCAGGCCTTCTGACTCCAAATCCAGAATGTTTTGCACTATACCATGTTAACCATGTATTATTTTTTGTTATTGTTATTCCTGGATTTTCTGGCCCTAGCTTCCTTCCTTTTCTCCAAATTCTCCCTGCCCCCCAAAAGAGTGAGTTTAGATAAAAGAAAGATTAATATGGGCTTCCATGAGCTAGCTGGAAGGTCTTCATGGAATAGTAAAAACTGAAAAAGCAGTTGTATCCCAATGGATTCTCATGACACAGAAGAGACCCATGTTCTCTCCCCATAGGATCACTTCTCTCTGTGTCTCTGTCTCTCTCACCCTGCTTTTGTCTCTCTTTGTCTCTCCATCCCTTTTTCTGTCATTTTCTATCTGTCTCTTTTTGGGGCTCTGTCTCTTTCTCCACCTTTACCCGCCCCCCCCACACTCCCTTCAAATACTGCACTGCTGATGCTTCTGGAATCTCTCTGGTCTTTGCAATGTCAGGTTTGATCTTCATCATGGCTTTTAGGCAGTGATACCTGTCTGTATAGCCATGCTGATTATAGACTTTCTCATTAGCGGAGTCGAATGATGTTGCTGTTGTTATTGTTGCTTTTCCCTCAGCTCCTCCAATGCTGCTTCATGACACAAGAGGGGGAAAACTTCAAACCAGGTGGGAACGCACTTGCATTCCTCCACAGGTCAAGGGAACCTGGGATCCACTTTTGTGTCCCAGTAGATTGCAAGTGAGATCTCTGGAATGGTATCTGTGTGTGACTTCCAGGTTCTTATGACCCCCCCCCCAAAAAAAAAAAAAAAACATAGCTTAGTAAAGGGAGAAATGTGGATTGTAAAATATCTAATACTCAAATTGTGATTTTATCAGGGTAGGGAGATCCTAGTAAGGAATTTGCAAGTTATGGTCTTAAGCAGATGGCTTGCTGGAGCATTGAGAGGTTAAATATCTTGCTCAGGGTCACAGAAAGAAAATAATCATTTATAAAGTGCTTACTGTGTGCCAGGCACTATGCTAACCACCTGAGATACAAAGACAAGTAAAAGGCAGACACTGCTCTCAAATAGCTTACAGTTTAATGGGAAGATGACATTCCAACAACTATGTAAAAAACAAGCTATAAGTAGGATAAAACTGAAATATTCAATAGAGGAAAGGCACTTGAATTGAAGAGGATCAAGAAAGCCTTCCTATTGAAAGTAGGTTTTAGCTGGAACTTTGTGGAAGCCATTATGTGTCAACCTAGGTCTTCCGAATTGTGAGGCCAGTGCTCTGTTCATTGAGACTAAGTTACAAAGTTACTAAGGAAGGCTCCCTCTTAGATATAAAGTAGACAAAGTACATGTTACTTGTGAAGAGAGAGAGACAGAGAGAGAATGAATAAATGGGGCAAGGGGAGTGGGAGAGGGACAGGGGCTGGGGGACAGCGGGAGGGAAAGAGGGAGAGAGGAATAGGAGGGGGAATGGAGGGAGGGAGGGAGGAGGGGGAGAACTAGAGAGCGAGAGCGAAAGCACATACCTTTTGTTAAATAAGTATAATTATTACCATCCAGGATTTTTTTTTTTGATAGATGCTTAGATTTTCAATAGTTGAACTACATGGAATAAAATTGGAAGTGGAACTTGCCCATCTCTTTCTTGCCCCCACCCCCCAACCTGGTTTGTTGTATACTCATTATTATGACATTTTTCTGTGTCCATTTCTGAACCTCATTCACTTTGACAACATGGTAGACATTTCCCAAATATATTATGCATTGCTTTTAAAAACATTCTCAAGGGTTAGGCAATCTTAACTTATTGTTATTCTCTGAATCAGTTCAAGTCAGACTAAAATTACCTTATTGCGATTTGCAAATCAAATAATTCCAAATAAAAAGCCCATATAATATTGTACTTTCTCAAAGTTGAATTTGCTGCCCCAGTAAGGTTTAGATAAAACATGCAGGGATAAGGGCAAGTCACACTAGAAGTGGTTTTAGGAGGTTGACTCCCCACTAGTCTGGTATAATTTCTAAACATGCATCTCTCTCTCTCTCTCTCTCTCTCTCTCTCTCTCTCTCTCTCTCTCTCATTTTGAACTTAAGAACTTTAGGAAAAAAGAATCACTATTCCAAAGGAAAATGACATTTCTGCAATGGTCTATGATCTGCTTTGTCCCTGTACACACTGAGGAGTGAGAACAGGAGTGGGTGGAAACAGTAACTATGCTTTAAGTTCATTGTGGTGACTCTTTCAACCACTGTCAGCCTGATATCATTTAAATATGCAGTGTGAATGAGAACTGTGGCAAATGATTTGCCAGAGCAAATATAATCATTTTCTAGTTGTCTTTTGCACTAAGTAGATAACAATCATATAAGAATCAAATGAAAGTGAAGTTTTTTTTTTTTTAGGTTTCTGATCATAACCTAGCATATTTGGCATCAAAATGCCTTGTTTACCTTGGATAAGCCAATGACAATATTATATAACTTTGATTTTATGGTGATTAAGAGTGTTGACAACTATTTTAGTTACCTCTGATTGCCCGTTCTGCTCAGAGGAAACCTCTGGATTTTATATATTATTATTTCTTGTATTGTTAAATTATTGGCACAAGTAAAAGCTGAACCTGACACATCTCTTCAGTGATCCTTTTTTATTGGTTGTTATAAATATTATGGGCACTTTTATGTTCATATAAGGTCTGTCACTCTTCAAGCAATTCATGGACTGGTAACGCACAAGGCATAAGGAAGGAGAGAGTCAGAAGACAGAACAAGAGGAGGGGAATACACAGAGCGAAAGAGACTTATTAAATGTGATGGATGCCAACGTCGGCACTTGGGTCTGACAGAGCAGTGTAGATCAAAGTGTTTGGTTTGGAATTTTTGAGTTGGAATGAATCCTAGGTATTGTTTTAACCAAGCCCTTAATTTTTACAGATGAAGAAACTGAGGTAGAGAAATCAATCATTGAACATTTATTTATTAAGTATCTACTTATAAGGGACTTTGCTGATTGCTGAAGATACAAATACAAAGAATAAAACAACCTTAATTGTTAAGGAGCTTATGTTCCCACTGGGAGATACTATGTATATGTGAACATGTGAGTATTTGTATATAGGTAGCTAGGTGATATAATGGATAAAGTACTAGGTCTGCAGTCAGGAAAACCCAAGTTCAAATCCAATCTCAGAGACTTAATAGCTATATGACCCTGGGCAAGTCACTTAACCTCTTTATTTAGAGTTTAAGTAAAACCTGAGATACAAAGAAAGGTAAAAGACAGACACTGCTCTCAAATAGTTTATAGTTTGATGGGAAGATGACATTCAAACAATTATGTACAAACAAGCTATAAATAGGATAAAACTGAAATATTCAATAGAGGAAAGGTACTCTATATATCTTAACTTCTTTATTTATAGTTTCCTCAACTATAAATGGGGATAATTGTAGTTCCTAATTTCCAGGGTTGCTATAAGGATCAAATGAGATAATAGTTATAAAGAAATTATCAAAGTGTGTGCTGAGTGTGTGTGTGTGTGTGTGTGTGTGTGTGTGTGTGTGTATGCAGGGTAGGGCAGTATATAGATTGCTGGGTCTGAAGTCAGCAAGATTTATCATCCTGAGTTCAAATCTGACTTCAGACACTAACTAGCCATGTGATCCTGGTCAATCACTTAAGTAGGCCTTAACTGTAAACTGAGCTGGAAAAGTGTGGCAGTAACCACACTGGCATACCCAGGATGGCTGCTAGCACAGGTTTTTAGATCTGCTTTAGGAAAGATAATTGTTTAAGGGGTCAAAAATCTTTTAAAAAATTATATTCACTAGTTTAGAAAAGTCCCCACCCCGAATTTCAGAGAAAATACAAGCCGAGAAATAAAGACCAACAGAGGGGACTCTGACTGCCTGAATCAAAGCAATATTGCTAGACATTTTACATACATCCCTGGATGGAGAGAGCCTTTACATCTGAACAGGCAGGGAGCTCTGAACAGAAGGTCACAAAGAATCCCATCCAGGGAATCACAAGATCCTTCTCATAAGTGAGCCCCCAAAGCAAAATACCAATTTAGAGTATTTATACACTTCTCAGAGCCAGAAGGCATCACAATCCTCCTGACTCAGTGCCTAATTAGAAATTAGCAAAAGGTGTGAAAGCCTTCCTAGAAGCAAGCTTCCCTAAATGGGCTCCACAGTGAGGCCTATTAATGGGTGGGGAAGATCTTATATCCCATTAACAATACAAGAAGGAAATGACAAGTATCTTTGCCAAGAAAACCCCAAATGGAGTCAAACATGACTGAAAGGACTGAACAAAATTATAGGGAGCCCCAAGGATTTGCTGGGAAGTGAAGGAAGCATTTTTATAGTACCTACTATGGACCAAGCACTGTGCTAAATGCTTTTAAAAATATATAATCTCAATGATCCTTACAACAATCCCGTGGGGGTAGGTGCTTTTATTATGCCTTTTGTTTGCCTCAGTTTCCTCAACTTACAGTTGTTACTTACAGGAACACTTACAGGAAGTTAAGTGACCAGCCCAGGCTCACACAGCTAATAAATGTTTGAGGTCTGATTTAAACTTAGGTCTTCCTGATTGCAGGCCCAGAGTTCTATCCATTGCATAATCACATATGCATGACTTGATCAGATGGTAATGGTAACTTTAGCATTTATATAACAGTTTAAGTTTTATAAAGAATTTTACCTGTATTATGTCACCTGATGCTCACAGCAACCCTGCTTTGTAAGCTACTATTACTATCTCAGTTTTATAGATGAGGAAACAGAGGTGAGTGGGGTTAAGTGATTTATCCAGCATTGTGTAGAGAAGGTAAGCATTGAGAAAGGATTCAAACTCAGGCTTTCCTGACTCTCAATCCACTCTATCCACTCTGCTACCAGATCTACATTTACTGAACATTAGACTAAAGGCTGGAGGCAAAATAGCTGGTTCCTCACAGAGAGAGAACAAAACCTCAGGAGTCCCAAATCCAGGATGCCTGAGTAATCCATAAGTGGTATATAGAATTTTCCTATTTTCACTGTCCCCATGCTTTCCCCTAATTCTTTACTGTACTGCCCAAGTAATCTTCCTAATGGATAAGTCTGAGTAGTCTACTTCCTTACTTAAAAAACTTTTAGTGGTTCTTCTTTGCTTTTAAGATAAAATGCAAACTCCTTAGCCTGTATCCAAGGTCCTTCATAATCTCATTCCAAACTACCTTTTCCTCTTGAACACTATTACCCCTTACACACTGTATATTCTAGCCTAACCAGATAGTTAATCATTATTTGATCTAATAATTCCTCTCCTACTTTCATATAATGCTATATGCATCTATTTCATCATATTTTACCAATGAGGAAACTGAAATTGACTAGCTCAAGGTCACAACGCTAGGAAATAACAGTGTCAGAACTTGAATTCAGGCTCTCTTGCTTTGTCTGGTGTTTTTGCCAGTATGTGAACCTTTATGCTTGTAAAATAACTGCGTCATCATCATCATCAATCATCATCAACTTCCTTTAACATTTCAAGGTTTACAAAGTGCTTTACAAATATTATCTAATCATATCCTTATAATAACTCTGTTTAGTAGCTACTATTGTTATCCTCATTTTACAGATGAGGTAACTGAAGCAAGCAGAGCTTAAGTGATTTGCTCAGGGTCATACAGATAGTACCTGTCTGAGGACTTCTGCATTCAGACTCTATCTGTTCTTTCTCTGGAGATAGATAGCATTTTTTATCATAATTTCTTTGGGATTGTTGTGAATCATTGTATTGCTGAGAATAGGTAAGTCATTCACAGCTGATCATCATACAATATTGCTGTTTCTGCTCACTTCACATCAGTTCATGTAAGTTGTTCCATGTTTTTCGGACAGCATCCTGCTTGTCATTTTTTACAATACAATAGTATTCCATCACAATCATATACCACAACTTATTCAGCCCTTACACATTTGATGAGTATTGCCTCAATTTCTAATTCTTTGCTACCACTAAAATAATTGCCATAAATATTTGTGTACATATAAGTTCCTTGACCTTTTGAGTTTTTCATTTTTATTAGTGATATTGCTGGATCTAAGGGTATGCATGGTTTTATAGCCCTTTGTGTATGGTTCCAAATTGCTTTCCAGAATGGTTGAATCAGTTCACAACTCCACCAGTAGTGTATCAATTTTCCCACCTCTCCTCTAATATTTGTCATTTTCATTTTCTGTCTTATTAGCTAATCTGAGAGGGTTATTTCAGAGTTGTTTTAATTTGCATTTCTCTAATCAATAGTGTTTTAGAGTATTTTTTCATGACTACATTGCTTTGATTACTTTGTTTGAAAACTTCCTTTTCATATCCTTTGACCATTTACCAGTTGGGGAATGGATCTTATTTTTTATAAATTTCACTCAATTCTCTATATATTTGAGAAATGAGTCCTTTATTAGACAAACTTGTAAAAAAGTTTCTCAGAATTATGATTACTAACTGTATTTCCCACCATTATATTTTCCCTCTGTTTATCCTCCTCCTCTCTCTCCTTTCACCCTGCCCTCTTCAAAAATGTTTTGCTTCTGATTACCACCTCTCACAATCTGCCTCCTCTTCCATCAACCTCCTCACCCCATTCTCTTGTCCCCTGTAGGGTAATATAGATTTTTATTCCCAACTGAGTGTGTTTGTTATTCTCTCTGAGTAAATTCTGACGAGAATAAGGTTTGAGTGCTCCTGTTCACCATGCCATCTTCCCCTCTCCATAAAAGCTTTTTCTTTTATACCCTTTTATGTGTGATAATTTACCCCATTCTAGCACTCCATTACCCCTTCTTCCAGTGCATTCCTCTCTCTTACACCTTAATTTAATTTTATTTAGTTAATTTATTTTTTAGTTTTCAACATTCACTTCCATAAGTTTTAAATTTTCTCCCCCTCCTCCTTCCCCCTCCTACATTCCTATTAAACATATTTTTTCATTAGTTATGTTGGTATAGAAGAATTAGAACAAAAGGGAGGAACCACGAGAAAGAAAAAAAATAAAACAAAAAAGAAAATACTCTGCTTTGCTGTACATTCAGACTCCATAGTTCTTTCTCTCGATATGGATGGCATTTTCCATTATGAGTCCTTTGGAATTGTTTAGGTCCTTGAATTGCTGAGAAGTGCAAAGTTAATCATCAAACACTGTGGCTATTACTGTGTACAATGTTCTCCTGGTTCTGTTCACTTCACTTATCATCAATTCATATAAGTCTTTCCAGGTTTTTTCTCAAGTCTGTCTGCTCCTCATTTCTTATACAGTACAATAGTATTCCATTACATTCATATACCACAACTTGTTTAGCCATTCCCCAATTGATGGACATTCCCTCAATTTCTGATTCTTTGCCACCACAAAAAGAGCTGCTATAAATATTTTTATACATACAAATTCTTTTCCCACTTGTATGATGTCTTTGGGATACAGCCCTAGAAGTAGTATTGCTGGGTCAAAGGGTATGCACAGTTTTATAGCCCTCTGGGCATAGTTCCAAATTGTGTGTGTGCTAAGGCCAGGTGAGGTTTTTCTGCTTTTTGCAGGGGGTGGTGGGCAGGTAGGTATGGGTCACACTGAAGCTCACAGCATGAGATGTGGGGGAGGGGTGGTCTAGCTTCAGGTTTCCTCCTCCCTTAGGGCCAAGCTAGTGCATGGGGTAGGTTCAGCTGCTGGTGGATGGGGATCCTTGGTGCAAGTGATGGTTTTCTGCGCTGGTGTCTGCTGATTTCCCTAGCAGTACAAAGACACCCAGGGGCCTTGGTCTTTAGCCTGGCAGCTCCCTGATACTGGGGCTCAGGACTTCCTGCTCCTTTGCTGAGGCGGGGCTTGCCACTGGCTTGCCTGGATGCCTCTAGGCCTGAACTGGTTTCCTTCAGCCATAGCAAGAGGAAACTTTCCTGTTAATCCCCTTAGCCTCCCGAGCTAAAAAAGCTGCTGCACCCTGTTTTTCTGCTGGCTCCACTATTCCAGGATTTTTCTTGGGATAGTATTTTCTGGGTTTTTCAAGGTCAGTAAAGGAGAGTGAGAGCCTTACTGCTTACTCCACCATTTTGACTCCTGGAAGTCTCAATTTAATTTTTTTAGATATCATCCCTTCATATTCAACTCACACTTGTGTCCTCTGTCTATATATTCTCCTTTTTAACTGCCCTAAAAATAAGAAAGTTCTTAGGAATTACCAATATCATCTTCCCATGTTGGAATGTAAACCATTTAATGTTATTGAATTCCTTATGATTTTTCTTTCCTACTTACCTTTTTATCTTTCGCATTTTTGCAAATGCTTCATTTTTTTCTTTGAGGCTTTGGATGTGGCAGTTTTGACTTTGTCTTCTTCTGAGTTTGTGTTTTGCTCTTCCCTGTCACCATCGTAACTTTTCATGGTCATTTATTTTAAACTTAAATACTAAACTTTGAATACACAATAAGAAAAGAAAAAGAAACATTATAAACTTAAATATTAAAACTTAAATACAAAATAGAAAAAGAAAAAAAGCATTGCCATGTGCACAGCAGAACATGAGAGAGGATTCAAAGTATACAGTGATAAATTTCCATTTCAAAAATGCCTATATAATAAATACTACACATTGTTTTCAGAGCTGTCCATCTTTTCTTTGCTTCCTTGTAAGTTTTCTTTTGTTCTCTGCTGTGCACTGTTTACTTTTTTCTTTACTCCCCTTCCTATCCCCTTCCCCCAAGGAGGCTAAAATCAAGCACAGTATACCATATATACACACAACACATATATACACACACATATACATATACTTAGATACTATAATCATACTCATATATAGATTCAAATGCATCTATATAAGACCATATTATACTTATTTGTCCTTTGTTTTTCTGAGAGTAAATATCATCTTCCTTCATATGTCCAAATCTTTCCATGTTTTTTTAAGTCCACCAACTCATCATTTCTTACATCAAAGCAATATTCTAACCTTAAACTGTCTGGTTATTTCAAATAGCCTAAAACTAATTAATTAATTGATATGACTGACATAGTGTAGTTTCCCTATTTCTCTCTTGATTAAATCTGTTTTACCTTTAACTTTGTCTGAGATCATGATTACTACTCCTGCTTTTTTTCCTAATAAATTCTACTCCTGATCTTTGTTATGTTTGTGTGTATGTCTTATTTCCTATCCCTCTTGAGCCCCCTACTTTACTTCTACCTGATACATTGCCCTCTTATTACTTAACCTACCCCTTCCATTCAAAGATCTCTTCCTTATTCTCCCATTCACATTAATCTAAACACCCTACTATACTCCCCCTTGTTCTGTTCCCAAATGTCTTTGATTTCTTCTGCAAGATTTCCATATTTTGAAAACTTATCACTCTACACTGTTGCCATCATTATGGATACTGTTTCCCTAGTTCTTACTGCATTATGTATCTATTCATATGAATCTTCACATGCTTCTCTGAATTTTCATATACATCATATCTTATGGTGCAACAATATTCCATTACATTAATTTACAATTTTTTAAAGCCACTTCCCTTCTTTGTTGCTAGCAAAAAAGTGTTGCTATGAATACTTTGGAATATGTGGACCTTTCTGCCTTTGACCTCTGGGATTTAGTAAAGGGATCTGTGACTCAGAGGAGATGTATATTTTATTCAATTTCTTGGTATAATTCCAAATTGTTTTCCAGAATGATTCAACCAATTCATAATTCCACCAAATATTTATTATTGCATTTCTCTTTGCATAGCTCCTCCTATATTATTTGATCTTTGCTAATTTGAAATTTACAGTAAATGAAAATTTATGTAATGAAATTTAAAACAAAATTTAAGAGTTGTCTTGATTTGCTATGCTATCCATCTCTGACTTTGTTTCCCATTCACCAATCTAGTTGCTAGGGACTCTTAGGAATTCACACATTCTTATTTCTGAGGAGTGGAATGCTACTCCTGATAGCACAGTTTGCCAATATGCAAAATTCACTCTGACTAAACTGAAAACATGTCCTACCTCCTACCATAGTCATCTCCCATGGCAATGCTCTTCAGTTGTATTGCCCCTAAAGAAAGCACCCTCACCTGGTCCCTGGTCTCAATTTTTCCCTTCCACATCACAATTAAATTCTTCTATTAAGTTATTTTTTTTTGTCCCCTTAGAACACTATAGGAATTGTCACCTGTTCA
Source organism: Petaurus breviceps papuanus (assembly GCF_028583685.1). Lineage (NCBI taxonomy): Eukaryota > Metazoa > Chordata > Mammalia > Diprotodontia > Petauridae > Petaurus > Petaurus breviceps. The sequence goes on along the minus strand of NW_027186523.1, from coordinate 3,347,093 downwards.
TTGTTTACCTGAGGATCTGGTACACCAAGGGATAAACCAACCAATCCCCTCTGTCTCCAATCTTCTCCCTTCCTATTTATACAACATCCCATTCTGCTTCTATTCCCTCTCATAGGTGACACATTAATTCAGCTAATGTGGGTGTGGAGGTGATAAAGAAATTTAATCCGTGGTACATTAATTCACATTTTCCACCTTTATTCCTGATTTTTTAGGTTCCCTAAAAGTTTTAGCCTCATGTTCTTTTTTATACCTTGAGGATGCCTTTGCATATTTTCTTTTACTCTGTAATCTTTTTCTTAAAAAAAATACACATACACAGCTATAGCTATAAACATAGAGTAAATGATTAGTATTTTCATACTAATAGTATTTATTTACCTGTTGTTTTGGGTGTTTCCAAATGGAAAAATATGCTAACCTATGCTTTACTTATTCATTTATGTATGTATGTGTATATTTATTTTTGCAAGAATGTCTTAATTGCCTCTTTTGTTGAACATTTTTTTTTAAAATAGATAATTAGGCTCAGGTTTGCCGCAATTGTTTGTGACCTTGGACTGATCCTTTTTTTAAAAATTAATTTCTTTCATATTTGAAGGCCATTCTACTGAATGCATGAAAAATTATTTGTTGGTGTTGGCTTTAGCAAAGGCAAGTTTTAGCATTTTATGCACTTTGTTTCATTCCTTCTTTCTTACCTAACCTCATTCTCTCCTTTAGAAATAATCTTCAAATTTTCTCCATCCATGCTTTGTTGTCCATATTCAGAAACTTTGAATAATTTTATTGTATTTTTCCTAAATTGTAATTTTGAGATTAAGAAAAGAAATTAGACATGTTCTTCTGGGAAACCTGTAGTCCTTACATTTTCTCTATAAATATAACTGTCTTTAAGTTATTTGTATAGAATTCAAATTATTCTACTAAAGTTCATGTATGTTATTTTAAAGTTGTTACTTTTGAATCTCTTCTGTCATATTTTCCTCTTCTTCAAGATTTTTGTATTGCACGTCTTTTATTTTCTTTCTCAGAGTTTTTACTTCTGTAGAGAAATTCTTTGTAATATATACAATTTTCTGCTTTTCTGCTTGTGCTTTTTTGTTTAACAGAACTAAAAAGAATCACTATGCTAAGTGATTTATAAATATTATGTCATTTCATTCTTATATCAACCCACTGTGGAAAGCAAGGGAAACAGGTTAAATGACTTGCCCAAGGACACATAGCTAGTAAGTATTTGAGTCTGAATTTGAACTCAGTTCTTCCTGACTCTAGTTCCACCAGAGTGCCTAACTACTTCATGAAACTTTCTCTCAATTGTTACTGCTTAATCCTTACTCAACATTTCTTTTTTGTTTGTTTGTTTAAATTTATTTAGTATTTTGTTTTCCCCAGTTACAAGTAAAAACAATTTTTTACATTTGCTTTTAAACCTTTGAGTTCCAAATTCTCAGTCTGCCTCCCTCCCTACCTCCATACCCTACCGGGAAGGCAAGCAATTTGATATACATGTGTAGTCATGCAAAACATTTCAATAGTAGTCATGTTGTAAAAGAATGCAATGATAAAAAAGAAGGCACAAGAAAAATAAAGTAAATTTTTAAAAAGTTTGCTTCTATAGGTAATCAGATACCATCAGTTCTTTCTCTGGGGATGCATAGTGTTTTTTCATCATAAGTCCTTCAGAGTCATCTTGGATCATTGTATTGCTGAGAATAGCTAAGTCATTCACAGATAATCATCTTACAATATTGTTGTTTCTTTGCAAACAGTACATTTCACTTTGCATCATCTCATGTAAGTCTTTCTAGGTTTTTCTGACAGCATCCTGTTCATCATTTCTTATAGCACAATAGTATGCCATCGTAATCACATACCACAATTTGTTCAGCCATTTCCCATGTGATGGGCAACCCCTCAGTTTCTAGTTCTTTGCTATAGAAAAGAGCTGCTACAGATATTTTTGTACATATAGGGTTTTTTTTTCCTTTTTGTTTTTTATCTCTTTTGGGAGACATAGTAGTGGTATAGCTAGATCAAAGGCTATGTATAGTTTTATTGCCCTTTGGTTATAGTTCTGTTGTTACCTGAATTTTAACTCTTTGTTAAAGTAGGGCTCTGCTTCTGTGGTGGATGGCAAACAGTCCCAAGCTTCAGGGATTTTGTGAAGCTGTTTTCAGAGACGATTTTAGGGACCTGTAAGTTTTCAGTTCTTCCAAGCTGGTATGATCTAAGGAGAGATGTTTACTACTCTTCTGTCCTGTGCTCTGGTCCCTGCTCTACTGTGACCACAAGCTTTGGTGTGGTAGTTGTTGTCCTTGCTGTGGGACTGCCACCCAGGTCTGTGACCTGGTTCAGAGTATGAACAAAGCAGCAGAGTCCTGCATCAGTGCTAGCAAAAAGACCCCTGTGGTCTCTTCTGACCAGTTGTTCAACCTCCTTACCATCTATGGACTGAGAGCTCCGGAAGCAGCCACTGCCACTGCTAATTCAGTGGCTCCCAAGGCCTGCTCCTGGTTTGTTGGGGCTGTGCTGTCATGGCCTGTGCTGGACTGTGCTTCTCTCTCACCCTGGGGCATCAAACCTTTCCTGACTACCTTCTAAGTTGCCTTGGGCTTGTTTCAGTCTGTCTTTTGGTGGGTTCTGCCACTCTAGAATTTGTTTAGAGTCATTATTTAAAGGTATTTGGAGGGGTTTGAGGAAGGCTCAGGCAAGTCCCTGCCTTTACTTAACATGTTTACATCTTATATGCTCCCAGTAGAATATAAGCTTCTCAGGCAGAGACTTTCATTTTTGTTGTCTACTCAGTGTTTAGAATGGAGCCAAGAAAATATAGTGACTGATTAAAAGCTACTCAAGAATTCCAAAGTAGTATATTATGGAGGCCTTAGCTGACTTGACAGGTCAGATGGCTGCCAGGACAGCAGTTTCAGTCTGAAACCAAAGGGTGGATCTGGGTGGAAGGCAGGGAAAGACATCATTTCTTTACATGTCTAGGCAGCTATAGGAAAGAAGTCTAGGAGAGTAATATGTCCTACTGGGAGTGAGGAACCTGTGATCTTGTGGCCCTCCAGGTCCTCAAATACAGCCCTTTGAATGAATCCAAACTTCACAGAACAAATTCCCTTAATAAACGGATGTTCTGTAAAACTTGGACTCAGTCAAAAAACTACACACAAGGACCTAGAAAGTCACATGTGGCCTTCCACATGTTCTAGCCTATAGTTTGGGCCGATAGTAGCCATCCACAGATCGGAAAAAAGAAAATTTCAACTAAGGGGAATACCCAGAAGGAAGAGCATGCTAATACTTTGAACCCATATTAAACTCAGTGAGTAAGGTCAAACTATACTTGTAATCTGTTCTTTGCATGTAGATTGTATCCTGAAATACTCAGAAGCATTGTTGTAAGCTTGAACTGACTGTGTAGGCTGAATGATAAGAAGAGAAGTTGGTACTGGAGAAGAAGAGTGTGGGAGCCAGTGGTCAGAGTCTGGAGAGATTTCCTCTTCCATTTGACTGGGGGTATTAATAATGGAAATTGAAAGTTAACTCAGAAGGAAACCTTCTTTTGGGGGGTCATGGTTCCATTTTTGTCATACCTCCTAAAAAGCATTATATTTATCTTCCAAGACTTGGTAGGAAACAGATTAAACCCAGTATATCCTGGTATATGAATTTGAGTAATATTTCAGTAATAATAAAAAAATAAATAATAGTTGTTTATACACTGGTTCTCTGACCATGGACAACACAACCTCTCAGTTTCCCCATGCAACTCTCTAAGGGGCCACTGAATAGGAATAGAAAGTTTCCCCTATGCTAATTAAATCAAAAGTCACTCTAGATAAAAACAAAACAAAACAAAAAAAAAACCCTTTAAAGCTCACATTTACAAATTGTTTTAAGATTTGCAGAGCAAACCAAACACTAACTTTACTCTTAAAAATTCAATTTTATTTACAACAATCCTGTGCTACTATAGTTAAAGAAAATATTATCATCCTTTTACATAAGAGAAAACTGATATAGAAAGTTTAAGTAATTTGTCTATGACCACAAAGCTAGTAAATATCTGAAGTCATGTAGGAACTCATGTCTTCTAACTCCAAGTCCTGCATTATGAAAGGTTCTCTGCCTTTGTCTATCTCTGGCTCTCTCTCTACTAATTACCTGCCAAAGAAATAAAAAAAAAAAACACACCAAATTTGAGTAACATTGACTTTTTCAACTGAAAACACAGTTCTAGATAGGACATGGTTAGCAATTCTTTGTTCTGAAAGGCCTTGCTTTTGTGTGAGTGTGTGCGTGTGTGTGTGAGTGCGTGTGTATGTGTATATGTATGTCTATATCCAGTATAGCCAGATACATTATCAGCAAATAAAGATTGAATTGAATAAACCACCATTCTATGAATTATGCTGTTCAACTCTCTTTTTTGTGTCTATTCCGTTATATCATCCACCATTCTCTCAAGAATCCCCCTCTTTTTAAAAAAAATATTGGTTTCTATCTCATCAGTTCTTATGTATAGATGGCAGTCAGCTTCCACATCCTCTGTCTCTTTTATTTCTCTGGCTTTTGTTCTCTGTTCCACATATAACTCAAGGTTTTTTTCATTGAAAGTTTTCACTTCAAGTTCTGTCTAGTCTAATACATTCAAATATTGATCTTATTTAGCAATCTGGAATGTTTTTGAGTTGTTTTTTTTTTTAAATGAGGCATATGGGATTCCCCTCTCCCTTGCCATTTATAAGAGTAGGTGATAGTTCAGTAGCCCACTCTAAGAGCTCCTAATAACACAACTCAAACCCATGATCTATCCTGAGGAGTTTCTTCCTCATTAGTCTCCCCTTTTCATCTGCCCCTGCAGACCATGCATAATCAGAAAACACCAATGATAAAAGTTAATACTTTAAATAGTTATGAGTTTTTCTCACCTGCACCTCATCCTATCTTCAATGCAGCATGAAAAAAAAAAAAGAGTGAGAGCAGCCACAGTGGTTGGAAATATCCTAATTGCACCTTGTTTTGATTAGCCTTAGGCTGTGTTTGCTTGGTTTTTTAATCTGCTCATCAAGGTAGATATGAACTCAAAGGAGCCTAGGCTTTTGGGGGATGGAAGTGATGGTGGTGTGTATGTGTGTTTTAAATTGGAGTTAGAGTTCATATCATTAGCCATGCTGAGCAGGAAAAAGGAAAAGCAGACTCTGAATATATACATATGTATACACACATAGTGTGTATTGTTCTGTTAATTATGAGTTGAGCAGCAATTTTATCAACAGGTACATTGATAGGTGATTGAATAATATAAATACATATTGTATTTTATGATTTTGTTGAAAAGGATTATTCATGCAATATAATTGTGAAGTTTTTGATTGTTAAACTCTTGAAGTACCTAAATTGGTAATTACTATTGGACTACCTTTAATCTTATAAATTTTTTTCCAATATTGCATTATACTATTAAATTACAAAATATTAATGCTTTGTAAATGGGTATGACTTTAATCTTTTTGAAACTTATGTATTTTGCAGAGTCTCATGTTTTATTTTTTGAAATGTATATTTTCAAGATACTTTTCTTTCTGAGATTGCTCTGTGCTTATATTTTAGGAGATAATCTTAAAAGAAACAAGCAAAAATATGTCTATTGAGACAGCCCACATTTTTATGAATGATCAATACATTTATTGAGTACTTATTATTATTAGTGAGTATTGAAAGTTAAAATGCCTATGTGCAAAAATGTGCTAAGATCTTTGTATGCAGATTAAAAAGTAAGACAATCCCTGTTCTAAAGGCTCACATTCTAATGAGGGAGACAACATATATGGCAGGTTTCATTTGCCGGTCAAATGGAGAAGTCCTCTGGTTTTTAGGGTGCAATAGCAAGGCAGATGTTATTGCCTCTTTTTTAATGTCATTATTTAATATCACTAATCCAGGGAATCTTGGGTTCTGGGTCTTAGACTCTACAACATGGTCTGAGGGTGATGGTGGTCAAGGTTGTATGGTTATGACTCCATCTCACAGGGACATAATTGTTTTAATTTATTTGAGTAATAACTATTATTTAAAGTTTTGTTTACTTAATTTTAGTAGTTAAGCAGTAGAATGCTATTTTAGTAATCAAGAGAAGCTATCTAATGTTAAATAAACTGAATCTACTTTAGTAATCATTGGTTACTTTACATTGATGGGTAGTTGAAAGTAAAAGGTTTTCTTTATTTTGCCCTGAAATAGGTAATTTGTATTTTGTCTGGAAGGAACTCAGAATTGTTTGCATATAGGAATCTTGTCATGGAAAAGAGAGGGCGGAGAAGGAGAAGGAGAGACAAAAACAGAGAGACAGAAACAGCAACAAAGGGACAGAGAGAGACAGAGATGGGGGAGAGAGATAAACAGACACAGAAATTATATAGAGGATAGATTAGTTGATAGATAGATAGATATAGTCCAAGATATTTCAACTAGGAAAGATGTTTTAAAGTCCTGGGTCTTAGTAGTCAGAAGGAGGTTCTAGGTCACAGGGAGAGACAGACTATTTGTAGCATGTTATTATAATTTATAGCCACATAATAATGTTTGTTGCTTATAATAACGTATATTTACATGGTGTTTTTTTTTTTTAACATTTCCAAAGAGTTTTCCTCAATAAGAGGCAATGTGACATAATGATTCAAGAACAGTCCTTTGAATCAGAAAGACTCAGGTTGAGGTGATGCCCCTGACACATACTGGCTGTATTACCATAAACAAATCACTTAACTTCTCAGGGTCCTGAAGAAACTTTTTAATACTATAAATTGCAGATCAGGTACCCAACTGCATTGGTAGAGGGAGTTTCCTCATTGGAATTTCCTATGCCAGTGAAATCATGGTTCTGGTCCAAATAATCCAAATAACTCCATCACAACAGTTTTGTGAGGTAGTTATTGTTAAGATTATTATTTCCATTTTGTGAGATGAAGAAATTAAGATTCATCTATGAAATGATCTGTGGTCACACCATTAATGTGTATGAGAGCCAGGATTTGAAACTAGGTATCTTGACTCCCAGTACAATACTCTTTCTACTTTACCATACTGCCTGAAAAAAATTAGTTAATACCAGTGACGAAGTGTGTCTGTCTACAGTAACAAAAAAACAAACATAATGAAACTGAACAGAAATGGAAAGCAATCTATTTTCATGTTTTAAAGAAATTCTTAAAGATAGCATTTTAATTTTATAGCTTTTTGACCCAATATTTTAAAACAAGCCAAAAGCTTATAGTTTTGATTTTCAGAATTATTATTTTGTTTTCACTCTCATTAAAGAGTTGTTCAACTCTTTATGTCTTTTCCTATCATGGCTTCCCATGAAAGACTGTTCAATTCAGTTCAACAAACATTTGTTTAGTGCTTACTATGCGTAAAACATTAATCTGTCACCTCTAGGTGTCACAGTGTTAGTTCATGAAGCTCACAGGCTCATTGATAAAACTGTGCTATTAATAAGGCCCTGCTTTTTGTATTATGTCAATTTTCCCCTATATAGTTGTTTGCTTTTAGTATATACCTGATGAACTAGTTTATGAAGATACAATTATGGTACATCTTATGACTTCCTTATTTTCCTTACAGAGATAAGCTAATTTGTGAAGAAAGTCTCAATTAGATAATGTAATGATAATGTAGATCTTCCCACTAAAATATGGTTACTAAATTAAGTTTTGATCATTTTAGAGCATTCACATGTATGTATATGTGTGTATACATACATACATATACACAAATAAATTTTAAACCTGCAGTTTTCATTGTAGCTAGTTGGGGTTTTTGACTATGGATTGAGTAGAGGAATGGCTTTTTAAAAAATATTGTTTTACCCTTTACTAGAAAATGATCACCAACTATTCTCTCTTTTTGAGTACAACTTTGGTTTCTTCTTTTTTTTTTTTTAGTTCGGGGATGTAGTTTCAGAAGAAAAAAAAGTACTTTCAAAAATGTTTCACAAAGAGAGATTTGTCAGGCTTCTGCCTATTTATTTATTTGGCATTGTTTTTATTTTAGAGCAACCAAAAAACTGCATGGCATGTTGGGACAACAGTAGATAAGGACTCCTAACAATAGGAGAAGGAGTAACAGAACAAAGAGCTGAAAAATGAAGTTTTGAAAGGCAATATTCTTCAGTATTGAGAAAGTAATGAAAGGTCAGAATGAAGCTCAATAGAAAAGCCATTATGAAAGGAAAAGCAAAAATTTCGCTTTTATGTTGCTGTCAAGGTTTGGGATTTGTTTTCCTTCCATTCTGACAAAACTTTGTTGTTTTTTCCCCCTACAACCCACACAATTTTTCGTTATGCGTGATTTTAAACTTCCTTGTGTTTATATCACCATTTCTATGAAATTTTTCTTCCTTTTTTTCAATTCTATTTTATGGAAAAGTTTTAGGAGTTTGAGAATAGGGTGTATTTTCTTTTTATCTCATTTTTTCCCTGAATGAAAGAGAAATGAACTAAAACCTGGCACAATATAATTCTAAAAAGGGATTCTTTTTGAGGAAGGTAGTAGGGATATAACTGATTGACAATATTAATATAATTGTTTTGGTAATTTATAGTTAAAGACTAACTCACCACATGAAAATGTTTTACAGATAGAAAAATCAAAATATTGTACTGTGTGACATTGCCTTAAAGTGCATTGGTAGCAGAGTTAGGATTAGGTTTTTGAGTTTCTAATTCCCATTTTATCATTTGTCCACTAAATCTCTCTGCTCTTTTGGGAAAAAAAATGAAGCTTGAGAAACTGATGGTGCTGGAGATGAATTTCATGAAGATATGAGTCATAATGGGTGGTTTGATGTTATCAAATGTTTTCATTTTGCTAAGGCCTTTTGAATAGATATTAGAGCAACAAATTTCATCATTATGTTCAACTTTATACTTTGTAACATTGAACTTTTGGTCTGAAAGATAGCAGCGCTAGGTTCAGCATTCTTCCTGTTCTCTCATAGGAGTTTCTTATATTAAAAACAAAACAAAAACAGAAGTCTTAAATTTTCTTTTGTAGTGACTTCAAACAGGAATGAATTTTGACCATTTTTTAAAGATGTGGCTTGTAGGGATTATTATGCATCATAAATTTGTAGTGGGTGAAATCACCATTATTTCACAACTTAATCCAGACAATGAACTGGGAACAGGAGCATAGAAATAAAATCATGAGAATTGTTCAGTGAGAAAGATTGCCAATCAGGAAGAGTAGAAGGTCAGGAGGGTAAGGAATTCTAAAGCAATAGCAAATGGAGGCATAACTAGAAGTATTTTCACTTTGGGTAAAAACAGTAAGGGTAGTAAGTAGTAAGGGTAGCAGCTCCGAACACTGCAGCCATGTGTACAGAATGCAGTCATTACAGAGGAGGGTGTGGTGTGGCTCTCAGTCTGGAAGGAATCAGTGGGCAAAGTTGGTCCAGAAAGAGGGGCACCAAAGATGTGATTTAGGAGGTAGCAGCTAATAGCTGAGGAACAGGTATGGTAGCCACAGCATGGAGGAAATGTTGTGAAATGCCATTTATTGTGTGATAATTAGAGCTTAGGTAACTAAGTTAGCATTACAATGGTGGATAGTAGGTTTGAGGCTAGATATGGGGACAGTTGGAGTGGGGGAATGGAGTAGGATAATGGAGATGGATCAAGAAATCAGAAGTATAAGAATCCTGTACCCACTGATTATCAATACTGCCTTGTCATCTCTGATATGGGCGACCTGAGGGAATGGGGAAAGACTCAGTGAGTATCAGGAAGGACATAGCCTTTTTGAGCCCTTTTGTGTGTTCCTTGACTAAGATCTCAAGTAGCTAGCAGCACAGCCCAATGTGTGAGGTCTTTTCCCAGAAACATAAAATACAAGGGGAATACACACACACAGGGGAAACTACCCAGGATGTCACACTATTCAGAGCTGCATAGTTTTGCCATAAAAGGTCTCCCAGTTCAACTACCACAGTATATGTAAAGGGCCAGCTTAACATCAGCCCAGAGCTTTCAGCCTTTTTCTACTATTCTATGCTGAACCTCAAGGTGGGACAGAGACTGGCACCCTCTTTAGGGCTACTGACAATAGACATTACCTCCCTGACCCACAAATTAACAGCCTTGCTTTTTCTAATTGTGGTGACAGGAGATAGGAGGTCACAATAAGGGCAAAATCTAGTTTTAGAAAAGAAAATTACATTTAAAAAATTGGCTCTATTTGGAATAAAGTCACTTCAGGACGTTCTTCAGGAGTTCTTTCCTTCCATTAGTTGTACTCTAAAGTAGGATTTGGCAATATGGCACAAAGCAATGGTGGAATTCATGCTGGAGCCCTCTGAAGGGTGTGGTTTGTTGTTATTTTTCCAACTCTTAAATAATTCTGGACATTTTACCAGTAAAACAGAAAATTGGTCAAATTGTGTGTGTGTGCGTGTGTGCGTGTGTGTGTGTGTGTGTGTGTTATTGTTTTACTTTGCTTGTGCTACCCCTGTTATTATACCTGGAAACACCAAAGACTATGTAGCCTGATCCAGAATATTAGAATGTCTGGATTTCCCCTGCCTCAAATCTGAAGGTGAAACTGGTAAATTATTTTGAGGGGGGTGGGTGTATTGTAGAATGAATTTTAAAATATGAATTATTTTTCTCTGATTATTGTTCAGTTTCATATTTAAGGCAAAAATATAGCTGGCTAGGTTTCCTATACTAAATTCATCTTTTCACAAAGTTTATACAATCTGTTGATGTTTATGCATTAATCTTCTCCTTTAGGTCTAAGTTGTTTGAGAAAAAGAAGCCTTCAAAAATGAGAAGTGATGTTTTATAAAGATTTGGGTATTTTTTCTCCTTCCCCTGCCTCCTCCTACTTCCTAGATTTTAGACAACGTAGAATATTTTAGCTGTTCTTGGCTATAGACCACAGGGTTTCAGACCCATTTTTATGTAAATAGTTTAGTACAGGGTGGCATGTTAACTTAATGAATGGGTCATAGAATAAAGATATCATAGTTACTCCATATTCTTTTCTATTGTTTGGATACATGAGATCATGTTTAAAAATTAGAAATCAGTCAGAATTAAAATCATTTCCATATTCAAATCTTAACTTTTTTCTTTACTTAGACATATTTTCTGTGGATCCAAGATTTACTGAAACCTCTCATTTAATATATGAGGAAACCAAAGCTCTGAGAGGTTAAGTAATGCCTAGAATTACACACGGAGCAGGAAACAGAAATATAATTTGAACCCAGGTCCTCTAACCTCAAATTTAGTGCTCCTTCAACTATGACACACTGCACCATTTGATCTTTACTCTCAAAAGTCTAACCTATTCTCTAGTTTCTTAGATTTTACTGCAGTTAATAAGTAGTAACTAGAGGGCATGTCACATGCTGGGGTGTTAGGTGGTATTTTGTATACTTTAAAATATATTTATTGATATTTGACTTTGGATATGAGCTAGAAATTGCTCATATCATTTATTCTGAAACCATAAATACACCTTAACTATTGCTCAGAAATATGGAAGAAAAATGAACACACCAATCCAAATACTACCCCAAATACCTCTTTATGTTCTCATGTGGAATCTGGCCCCTAATTTTTAAAACTTATGAAAATTACATACACTGATTGAGTTACCAGGAGAAATTTGGAGAATAAGTTTTTTGGATTACTTTAATAATGTTTGGTTCTCTCTCTCTCTCTCTCTCTCTCTCTCTCTCTCTCTCTCTCTCTCTCTCTCTCTCTCTCTCTCTCTCTCTTTTCCTCTCCCTCTCCCTCTCTCATCTCTAATGAAAGAGCAATGGGCTAGATATTTTCTAGTGTCCCCTTTAAACCCTGTGACCTGGAATCTATGATATAATAATTTATTCACAGTTAAAATCTGATAGGAGTGGAATTTATACCATTCCCTGGTTAAATTATCCACATAGAGATAGATTATCTTGTTTTTAAAAGATTATTTTGTAGAACAGAATGATTATAAACATAATGCTTAGACTAGCTTTACTTCAATAAGCACCTTCAGAAATTTAAGATAATACATTAACAATTCACATAAGACATCTATTTTCGTGTCAAATTTATGTGCTATCATAGGATCTCATACCTTTGTTCAGGAAGAATTGATCCAACATGGAATATCTGAATCAATCTCCAAATTTCATATTTTTGGAGAAAAGTTTGGTTGATGTTTTTTTCATATTGGATAGGTCTGAACATGTGACTTAATGGTCTTGGGAATTGTTGGTGTAAAACTCCCTCCATTGATATAGACTGGCAATTCATCTATAAATGATTTTATATACACTGAGAGATTAAGTGATTTTCTCAAGGTTGCACACACTTGTTATGTCTTCTTGGAATGAAAGCAGGGTCTGTAGCCTTTACCTCATTCAGCTTATGATTACATTATGAAATACCTCTATAATATCAATGTTGATGTGCAGGATTATTTCTTATCTCTTAGTTTAATGATAAAGGATTTCATTTTGCTCTATATGGTTGGTAGGTTTTGGGGAACGTGATTCTTTTATGTATGGCATACTGGAATTCAAATAACAATATATCTCTTACACAGAAGTCCTATTTTATTTGCAAGTTCATTCATTGCCTTGTGAAACATATAATTCACTAAGATGAGCACAAAATTTAACTGCAATCATTTTTATTGATTGTCTAAGATATTTCTTTTTGTGGCCTAGTGGTTATAGTAGTAGAAAGGGTAGCAGTTGGGAAAATTGAATTCTAGTCTGGGCTTTGCTACTGACTTGTTGCATAATCTTAGGTAAGTTACTGAACCTCTTTGTTTTTCATTTTCATCCAAAAATTGTTGATAAGCCTACCAAGTTTATCTGCCTCACTGTGTTGTGAGGATAAAATGAGATAATAGAAATAAATATGAGAATAAAATTCAGATAACAGAAATAAAGTCTTTGAAAACAAATAACCAGAAAGTTACCAGTGCATCTGCTGTCATTCTCCCCCCCCACCCCCCACCCCCCCAGGATAATGAGGTACTCTGATTTAGAACATAATCCCATTGTTACTTTTTATTTCCTCTGTCTAACAGTGCTTCTAGTTTCCTGTTTCTTCTAATTGCTATTGGATAAGGAAAGAGTTTTAGGTGTATTTGGACACATGTAACATTCAAGAAAATGGCAATTGCTCAGATGTTATTATTCATCTCTTGTCACACAGATTCCCAGAACTTTTTATTTTTAATATTTTTCTTTGTATGGCAGAAAGAGGGGAGACTCTAGAATGAAGGTGTGTTGGTAAATGTTTAACAACTGGCTTTCTTGGTGAAAAAAAATGTACCCATGACACACTTTTAATCTACATTATCAAAATTTTCTTTAGTCTAGATAATCATCAAAACAAAAAATCAAGTTGTAATTTGTAGCACTTGTATGGTATAAATGCTCATTTAATAATTAACTCTTTAATGAGCTTGCATGTTTTTTGAGAATCCCTTGGAAATAGATCAGTATATTAGAAAATTTACACTAAGTAATCATGAGGCTCCCTGTCCTAAAAATGTTGCATGGATTGATAAAAAATCAGCATAAACAAATACAAGTTCTGATATTTCAAGTTCTTTACTAACTCCAAATGATCTTTCCAACATTATTTCACATTTTTCTTCATGTTGCTTTTGATGCTGTAGCCAAAGTAAGCCTATATAACCATTTTCTCTCTTGTCCTCTGTCCCTTTGCTCATGCCATATTTTCATGTCTGGAATAGTCTTCCTCAATTTTTTTATCTATTGGAATACTCTTCCTAAAAAGGTCCAACTTTGATATCAGTTCCATTGTGAAGTCTTCCATGATCTTACCAGCTAAAAGTAATGCCTTTATTCTTGAATTTTTCATGTTATTGTTTGACTTCTCCTAGTCACTTAATTATATTTTACTGTATATTATAGGTATTTGCTTGTATTTCATCCATCCCACTCAATTGTAAGCTCCTTGATGACAGGAAATATGCCATTTATTTTCTTTTTATCCCCAGTACTAAGCATATAATAGGAATTTAGGAATTTTTAGGTTGAATTGAATGATTTCCATGTTCTAAAAGAGCATCTATCTCCTAGGGTTCTTTTGAGGATCATATGAGGTTATATTTTAAAAATACTTTACAAACCTTAAAGAGCTATATAAATGCTAGTTATTACTACTACAGCTGCTTTTACTAATACTACTTGTTAGATGAGAAAGATAAGTAGTGTAAAGGACCTGAGATGCATGATGGATATGTGATATATTGTGACATATATGTGATACATAGGTAGCTTCAAGACAGAGCATGGGTTATTTATGTTAAGGTCATAGATATTCACAAACGATTTAACTTTTCTCTTAGAGCCTGAAATAAACTTCAGAGGAAATGGGAAAAAAAAAAAAACAGAGGGTGAACATAAGGAGGGATATTGTGGTGCCAAAAGGAAAGCTAAACTACTGGATATTTAAGAAGTCACATTTGGAGAGGTAGAAAAGAGGCATAGTAAGTTCTCTTCCCTTTTCCCTTTCTCCCCTAGTATATTCCCATTTCCCTTCCTTTTCTTTCTTTTCTTAAGGCCATCATATAGAATCACCCCTTCCCCAGGTCATCTGTTTATATTACACTCCTCTGTGACCCTTGAAGATATGGTTCTGGAAGAATACTTGTTTCTTCTCCTTCTATTAGAATGTGAGCACTTTATTATCCTATATCAATTTCCAAGGAATAAAATGAATTTACCTTTCTAGTTTTTTTTTCTTGATTCCTGTATTTGCATTTCAATCTTCTATTCAGTTCTCATTTTTCTTCAGAAATACTTGAAAGTGTTTGATTCCATTGCATGTTAATTTACTTCCTCTCATCCTTCCCATATATTTGTACTAAGTTTTTATAATATATTACTCTTGGTTGTATAACCATCTAGGACAAGAGACAACCAATCCTTGAATGGAGTGGGGAGGATGGAATAATTTTTTTATGAATGTGAATGTAACCACCAAAGACAAGGGATAGGCTGATTGAAAAGCCCTTTGAGATTTGAAGTTTTTCCCAGTTTGGGAAAGAGAGGAACTTATATCACATCAGGCTAGGGCATGAAGAGAGAGGAGGACAGAAGTGTGGATGAATGTGTGTGACTGGGTGGCTGTGGGGATATCAGCTCTTATTCTCATGGCAGGAGTACAGGGGAAAAACCTGAGAGCAGGAATGGACAGTCAGTACATACCCTACCCTTGCCCTATTTTTATTTAATTAAAAAATGTTAGAATACATTTGCCAGATTTTATAATTAATAACCTGGGACCAAGCTTGTCTATAGGTTGCCTGGTGCCTTTTTTTGTAACACAAGAGTGCTGGATGGCATTATATGCTACTCAAGAGAGAGATGCTTTTTATAGCACATGACTGGAAGCTAAAACTCCAACCTGATTTTAGACCTCTCTAACTAGGGGCATAAGCATCAACTGAGGTTACAGCACTAAGCCTTTAACTTTTGTCTTTTGGAGCAGAATGTACAAGCTCTCTTTTCTTTTATGGTGGCAGCTGTCATGTCTTGTGTAATACTTTCTCTGGTAGCTTTGTACTTGAACTTTTTCTCACTGCTGTAGTATTTTTCCCTGACCTGGATGTTCTTAATTTTGACAATGATATCCCTGGGAATTTTCTTTGGGGGTTTTATTTCTATATGTCACTAGTAGATTCTTAATTTTCAAATTACATTATTATTCTAATAGCTGTGGGTAGTTTTCCTTTATGATTTATTCAAATATGGTTTTGAGGCTCTTCTTTGTTCATAATTTTTGGGTAGTACAATAAATCTTAGATCTCCTCTTGAGCTGTTTTCCAGGTCAGTTCTTTTTCTTCAATAATATTTCTTCATGGTGTTTAGCATCTTTCTCTGTTTACTCATGCTTAATTTTTAATTTTTGGTTTAGTGCCAACAAGAGGCACTGTCCTTTTGCCGACTTACAGTTGTGTGTAATCATACCCTGTTTGATTCTAACCTAACTTTCTTGTGTTCTTACATCTAGTGTCTATTTCTTTTGGAGTCTATATACTTTATAGAGGGAGACATCAATATTGCTGGTCAAAATTATATTATTGGCTATACCTGATCAGAATGGTAGGTAGACTTCTGTCCCACTGAGGTTTATTAATCAAGGATCTTTCTCATCTGTATCTTATGGTGTTTTCTTGCTCAGTGCTATGTCCTCAGAACTCCTGTAGTCAGATTTTGGGGATTTAATTGTAAAGAGCTTAGTACAGTGCCTGGTTATATAAATGTTAGTTATTATTATTAATTGATTAATTAATAAGTTTCCCCCAGAATAAAACATTTTCCCTACTCTCTTGTTTGATGTTGTCTATCTCACTCAGATTGTTCTGTTTTAGATTTCATAATAATAAGTGGGTAGTTATGTGACCAGAAAGAAAGGGTCATCTGAGAGAGAAATGAACTTGACCATGCTGATGTAGCTAGATAATTACAGAGTTGAGGTTCAAAAGCCTAGGTCTTCTGACAACAAATCCATTGCTTGCTCCCCTGTATCAAGTCAATTTTTATAGTTGTTGACATTCATTTTCACAAAAGTGTTTTAAATAAGGTACATCATAAAGCACAACTTGTTTTGCATCAGCAAATGCTCCTTTTAGAAGGCAAGTTTAATTTTTTTTTCTGTTTTACATAAGAAGATGATGATTTGTGTGGACACCTGCATGTTCAGAAACTTAAACCTTAAGAAGCCAATCAAAGGGTGCTTCCTTTAGAACCTGGCTTTTAGTAAACTAATAATGTGATTGGCTATAGCACAGTGCCATTTTTAGGCTCCTTATTTTTAAAGGACTCTATTATATTCTCTGTAGTAGGACCATAGTAGAATTTGTTTTAGTGTTATAAGTTTTATTAAGTAAGGTCTTCAAGAGTAAGGATTTCAGGAAGCTAAAAGATTTTGTTGAGTTTGTGTGTGTGTTTACATGTAACACACCCTTACTGCTGCTGTTTATAGCATATTGCTTCAAAGCAATTAAATTGGGTGAAGATCTTGGACTTCTAAAGCAGTAAACAAATACCAGACATGTGGCCACTTGCTAGGTCATAGTTTCCCTTTGAACATAGTCTTGCCAGTAACATGAAGCAGCAAATACTGAATAAATGAAAAGGCAAAACATTTCTTTCTGCCAGAGAAGAAATCAATGTAAAAAAGCTTACACTTGTTTTCTGAGTGTTAAATGAAATGAATGGAATTAGATTTGAAATACTATCGCTATTTCTTATCAAATTACTCATTTCACCTGGAATTTAAACTATGTATGCCCATACCCCCTTCTGTGACTTCTTCTGTCAGAGTATATTGCTGACACTCAAAGGACATCATAGAACAATTAGATAGGTCAGTTGATATTCAATGCGATAGGTTCTTTTATGTTTTGGGTTAAGTTCACAGTGACTTTAAGCATTCAAGGAAGTGAGAAGCAGAGGGAACTATGGGAGAATACTAGAGCTTCTCACTGAGAAGCTCCTTCTCATTATGCTGTGGCCTAGGAGTTATGCCCTCAACCAGGGAAGGACATCTATACCCACACAGTGGTGCTAGCACTGACATCTTCATACTAGGGTTACCTCCCAAAGCTCCCTATCCCTGTCCAAAAACATGAACACTGGAACACTTCCAAAATAGGACTAAGAAGGGACAAAGAAGGAATACAATCAAGGGTGTCACCAAGCAGCCATAATCTTATTATCCTCAAGCAAAGGTATGCTGGAGTCAGCTTGTATTATCTTAGCCTGTTGTTAAATTTTCAAGTAAATTTATACCTTGGAATCTGACAAATGCTACACACTAGGGCTTGGTTTATTGTTTAGCTGATTAATCTAGATTTAGTAATGAAGAAAATGTTAATAATGCAGATTAAACTTAAAATGTGTTATGCTTTTCTGAAAGCTGGTTGTTAAATATTTAATGGCACCCATTTTTTTTTTCGGCCATCATAGGAAGACAGAATCTGTCATGGATTCATGGATACATGATTCATGGTAGCTTAGTTCTTAGAATTCCATTAGTTAGCATAGGTACTGGATAAGTATTACTGATAATATAAAACTAGATACTCTTATATCATAGTCAATCCAGATTTCCTCAATCTATCTAACAGGAACAGAGATACTTAATGTGGAGGAAACCAAAAGTTTCCAGTCTGGGATGTCCTAAGTTATAGATGTTTCCTGGTTATGGGGGCAGGGATTTCAAATAATGGTCAGAGTAAAGTGGAAGGGATATCAGGCAGAAGGAAAATCTAGAAATAGATAGCCTAGGTCAGAAAAACAAACAGACTAGACTAGTTTTTAGCCTAAACCAGCTTTCCTACTCTTTTTTTTTTGCTTTTTTTTGGAGAGCAGTTGGTATTAAGTGACTTGCCCAAGGTCACATGGCTAGTTTTTGTGTGTGCGTGTGTGTGCGTGTGTGTGTGTGTGTGTGTTAAGTGTCTGAGGGCAGATTTGAACTCAGGTTCTCCTGACTCTAGGGCCAGTGCTCTATTCACTGTGCCACCTAGCCACCTCTTGCTGTGACTTCTAACAGTCTCAGATCTATAAAGAACATTCTTAGCATCCTCTCTTTCTACCACTAAAAAAACTCAATTGAAATTCAAAGGGATCATTTACAACATGATTTTATTCTAGTGAATTTTTGTTGTGTCACCCTGGGCAAGTCACCTAAACTCTACCTGCCTCAGTATTCTTATCTGTAAAATGGGATAATAGCACCTCTGAGGGTTTTTGTGAAGTTCAAATGAGATAACATTTGTAAAACATTTTGCAAACCTTTAAATGCTATTTGAATGCTATTATTATTATTATAATTATTAATCAGCATCATTTGCATGTTGATAGCTCCTTCTTCAAATATATTTACTCCTCCCTGGGATTTTATTTTTTTTGACACATTGCTCTCTCCTGATTCTCACCACTTCTAGCCTCTCCTTTTTAGTCTGCTTTGCTTGATCATTATCCATGCCATACTTCCCATGTATAGTTGTACCCCCAGGTGCTCCCTTGGCCTTCCTTGCCCTCCCATCCCCTCTCTTCCTCTCTCCTCTCCCCCCTCTTCCCTTATCCCCTCCTTCCCTGTCTCTGCCCCCCCCCATGTTATCTTCCTCTCACTCTTGCCTTTGCACTCTCTTTCTCACTATTTCTCACTCACTTGCTCAATCAGCTTCTAGGGCTTCAACTATGTTCTCTATTCAGATGACTCTCAGATTTATATCTGTATCTATCCCTAGTTGTCCTCTTGAATGAGTCTTACACAAATAACTGCATATCAGATAATTTCCAAATTCAAGCATCCTAGTGAATGCTCCAATAGATATATTAAATACACCAGGTCCCATACAGAACAAAGTATATTTTCCTATATGCTCACCACCTCTTTCTTACTTCCCTATTTCTGTTGAGGACTTCTGTTTAGGATTATTTAGGAAGGACAACCATCCTTCCAATCAAATCTCAGGCCATCTTTAATTCTTCCATATTACATACCCCACATAGAGCTTTATAAATTCTACCACAACATCAGATTTCCTTAATTCTCTTTCCTTCAGTCATCTACCACCACTCTTACTGAGATCCTCAATGCCTCTTGCTTGGTCTTTTGTAATAGCCTCCTACCTGTGGCCTAATCCATTCTCCACATTGCTCCCAAATTGATAGTCCTAAAACACAGGTCTATCCAAGTTACTTTCCTGTTCAACAAGCTGTAGAGGACTTCTTCATTCTTTAAGAAAAAAATATAAAACCCTTGCTTGATGTTTAAAGCTCTTCACATCTGACCTAGCTTTCCAGACTTATTGCACCTTCTTCTTCATTCATTTTACATTCCAATCAAACTGTCCTACTTGCTGTTTCCCAGACATCACATTCCATCTCTGAATCCATACCTGAAATCCATTGCTCTCTTCTCTTCACTTCTTAGTATTTTTACCTCTCTTTAAAGTTCAGCTCATTTCCCATATTTATCCAAGACCTTTCTTGAACCTCTATATAATCACTTTTTATTTGCTTTCCTTCCCCTCCCCACCCCCACTTCCCCCAGGCCTTTGAGGGCAGAGATGTTTTAGTTTTTTTTTTCTTTGTAGGTTTAGCATCTAATACATTTCTACCATACAGTAGGTGCTTAATACATGCATGTTGAATCAATGAACATTTCTGATTTATATGCAGTTAATTATCTTACTATAAAACAGCTTATAACCCTACTGAAACATTACATTAGTTATTTTAGCAATTTGGAGGAAGATGAGGGAGGACTGGTTAGACTTCTAACTATCTTGTAGATGAATAATAACATGCAGTTAAAATACCCTGTGGAGGGCTCCCTTAGGAAAGGATAGGTTCTTGGATATTTCCCAGATACCATGTTTTAGACACTGCCATAAGTGGTAAGGATGAAGGAAAATTTCTGTGTCAGGCCCCAATTCAAGTTGGAGTTACACATCAGTTGCCTGGGGTTTTACCACAAATGTAAATCACAAAACCCACTATATAAAGTAATCTGTAATTTCTTCATTAACTAAAGTCTCTTTACTCAAAGTACACACAAGTCAAAGTGAATGGATACCACCCAGATAGCATCCCCATTCTTTTTCTTAATTACCAAAAAAGGATGAAAGAAAGAAAATATATTACTATATTTAAAACGTTGAAGGATTCCCTCTCCTTTTATTTGTTTTGATTTGATTGATGGTGGAGGTGAAAACTATACTGGCATAGGGTAGAGAATGAATGTAATAATTAGGTTGCTTATCTATTTGGTTGGGGTGGGTTCACTTTGTTTGTTTTGGTCATTTCATTTGTTTCCATGGGTTTTAGAGATCCCCTAATAATATATAAGTTTAAAAAGGTATAATCGAGTTTCCAGCTACAAATCATAATGGAGGAAAAAGTAATGGACAATGAAAAGGAAATGAGAGAATTTCTCCATGTCCATTTTGGACATTTATATGAATTTTAAATTCTTCATGCTCTTCCAAACCCACCCACACAACACCATTAAAAAATATGGTGTGTGTATCAAATACAGCACAAATTTCCATGAAACCATTCCAAAAGAAACTGTGAGTTGCCCATGTAACCAATTTTGTCCTGAATTTCCCTGTGTAAGTGGAAATAAATAGCTGCACTGGTCTCAACTCTACTTCAGCATACTAGTTTCATACCTGTTTCAAAATATGCTCTCTTAGTAGTAATGGTTTTCCTTAAATAAGATGCTGTAATTAAAACAAAAGCACCAAAGGAATCCTTTATTTTTCGTAAATGAAATAGTTTTGGAAATGGCATATTTAAGCTTAACACACACATCATTTAGTAAATATAGCTTCCCACTTGATTCTAAGTACTGGAAAATTAGGGATCAAAATTCTTAAAAGACTGAAATGCTTTTTTTTCTAACTGAAAAAATAAAAAAAAATTGAAAAATTTAAAACTAAGTTCTTCATGTGTTTCCAGTGTTATTGGGATGGAACCTGAGTCAAACCTTGATTAATCTCTCTCCTTCATCCATTATATCCAATAAGTTGTGTACTCTCATCTTTACTACTATTGTATTCCACTTTAGTTGAGGTCTGTATGACCACTTGCTCAAGAAGTTTAGTGGTTCCTTGAAACCTCTGGACTAAAATACAGATTCCTTTTTTTTTGAAAGCTCTTTACAATCAGTCTGCAGCCTCTCTTTTGAGATTGATTTCAATTAGTCTCTATCATGCACTTTATATTTCAACCAAATTTGCTATTTGCTCTTCCTTGAAGACAACGTTATATCTGCTGGCTCTGTGGTTTTGTACAGGTTGTCTTCTCCTGTCTTGATTGCTCTCCCTCCATATTATTTTTTTCTGGGGATCTCTAGTTTCCCTCAATACTCTGATTAAGTACTATCTCCTACAAAAGACCTTTCCTATTTCCCTAGGTGTTAGTGCTCCTCTCAAATTATTTCATATTTATTTTTCTTATATTTTGTATTAATTCATTCACTTATATATATATATGTGTATGCATGAACATACAATTTATCCCATTTCTCAAAGACGGGATCTTAACTTAGGTGTTCTGGTCTCTGAACAGACTTGCTCTCTATCCATTACACCAAGATGTCTTCTTCATGTGTGTATGTGTGAATATGAACTTACATCTTTTTAAAAAAAATATATATATATATATATATGAACTTGGACAAATAGGGATATAGACTGGATCTGGAATTTTATTGTTATAGGGAACTCCAAAATGAAGCAACTCCCTCTACCAATGCAGTGGGTGTCTTCTCTGCAGTTTGGAGTCTTAGAGAGCTGCCTAGAACAGTGGTGTCAAACTCAAATTGAAATGGGGGGCAGGCAGCAAACTGTCCATAAGGACCCCTATTGGCTATATATAACTTAGAAAACCACATATTAACATTATCTATCAATCTATATTTGTGTCTATATCTATTTATATTTGTAGGTAGGTACACTGGTTGTATTGGGAAAAAAATTTAAAAACAAGCAGGCCTTGCTAGAAAGAGAGGCAGAAGTATGTATTTTCAATAGCCTGGAGACCATTCTCATCCATATGAGGATGAAAAAATTTCTGTGATCTCTTTTGTGTGTGTGGGGAAGCATCATTGTTACAATATTACTACTACTATTAACTAGTTAGCATTTATATATACCTATTATGCTACCAATAGGTACTTTCTGCCATAGAATTTTCTATGTTCTAGTCACTATATTAAGCATTTTTACAAATAATATCTCATTTGATGTTTACAATAATCCTAGGAGTTATGTTCTATTATTATCCTCATTGCGCTGTTGTAGAAACTGAGACAGAAAGATTACATGATTTACCCAAGGACACACAGCTGGTAAGTATGTGAGGTTGGATTTGAATTCAGGTCTTCCTGACTTTAGGTTCAGTGCTCTAGTCATGGTGTCATTGAGCTGCCAATCTCCTACTTGCAAATAGAAAGAAGACATTAACTGAATATATGTACCTTAGAATGACAATTTAGTACATATTAGATTACGTAGGATTTTACCTAGTGACCAGCATGGAGAGATTCCTCATGTTTGGATGACTTCTTTTAAAATTTGAAACAGCTACTATGACTTTACTACTTCTTCCTCCCTCTCTGCACATTCCTCTTTTCACATCTGTATTTTTCTGAGGAAGGCATTCTCCAGCTAGACTTTGGGATTTTGCCAGCTACTTTTGCTGGCTGGCTGAATAGCATCATACAAGCCTACTCAAACCCAGAAGAATCAAAGTACCTCCCCCTCCTGAAGCTGTTTTATCATGTTCTCTTCTCTCCCACACTTCTACCCTTTCACTTGGCAAAACATAGGCTTGGAAAATTGCCCCACTCAGTCACTCTTTCAACTCTGATACCTGGCTGTGATTGTTGAACTAGGGAGAAGTATACAAAGACCCACAAAATGTGAAATTAGTTTTGTAGTCCAATTTGGATAAGATATGAATTCAAGAAGGGGGAGCTGAAGAAAGTAGAAAAAAAGAAAACATTGTTTTTTTCTCAGTAAGAGATTTAGATCTCCATGTTGGCATAAAAAGGTCATTTTTGGCCTGAGGGGTTTGACGTTGTTCTTTTAAGTTAGACCATCAATGTAAACTATTTTCAACACTTGCCATGAAGAACAAATGACCTTTAGTTACTTGCCCAGAAGATAAGTGGTGCATTAACACATTAAATATAGGGTGCTAGCATTTCAACCCTACCTCTCTTTAATTTGCAATGAAAAATTCTTAGAGATTTTAGAATATAGAAGTCAAATTATGTGATTCCAGCACCCCCCTTTCATGTATAAATTTGTTATTTAAATAGAGATCTACTGTATCACTCACATGTTTTGGTCATACAGGATATGGCTTGCAGTTTGGTCACTCAGAGTAGGAGAGATGATAAAATTTAGATCTAGATTGAGAGGGGAAGGGAGGTTAAAGGAAAGCACTAAAATGTTGGTGCTTACAAACTACCCTTTTATTTAACTGCTCTTTCCTCTGCTAAGAGTCAAAGATTTAAGTAGATTGTTT
This sequence comes from Petaurus breviceps papuanus, assembly GCF_028583685.1. NCBI lineage: Eukaryota > Metazoa > Chordata > Mammalia > Diprotodontia > Petauridae > Petaurus > Petaurus breviceps. The sequence continues at coordinate 3,322,978 of NW_027186523.1, read as the reverse complement.
CTTCGATAGTGAGTTCAAATTGGCCTTTTAGATCTGATGGCAGACTACTTGTTGGCACTGCAGGTGGCTCATATATTCATATCTGTCTGTTGTATGGAAGGAACTCTAGAGAGTGTAGGTAAACAGAACATAAGAGATGCCTGTAGTATGAACAAAGGAGTTTGGTATTGAGGAAACATTTATTTAATCTTAAAATAAATGTAAATATTATTAAAATTCGATTACAATTTGTTTATTATTTTTATCCAAATCTTTTGGCATTATTTTTCAACCTTTCAAATTAATTACAGAGGGACTAAATTCAATTATTACTCTTGTCTTTTTTTTTGCTATTTTCTGTCCTGTCTCTTAATTTTAAGAAGAAAAAGCTAATACTCAGATCCTGTTTATAGTAAAAGTGTGAGAGCTAAACTCCTGTCATCTCCTATTCCTTTTGAGAAGTTTTTATAGTGAATACTGATGTCTTCCTGATGTCCAAAATATTGAGAGTTTTAGTCTTAAGAAAGTAAGGAATAAGAGTAAAATAGCTTATATGAATTTGATGGGCAGACTTATCTATCTCTTTCTGTTAGGTGGAGCTATAATAAAGCAGGTATTATAAAACTTGATAATGACAAGCTGTAGTCCTGGAATTCAGCATCAAACATCCCATGTCTTTGTTCAGGAGAAAGAAGTTCTCCATAGACTTTAATCAGTCTCGTTCTGAAACTGTGTGGTAGAGTATATCAGTGAGTCTGAAGTAATTTCTGCTTTTCTTCTAATTCTGGTAAATTCTATTTTAGATAGAATTTTGTACATGAATTTTCACCTGGCAGTTTCCAACACAGGAAGAAGATGTACAGTTTTTTCAAAGAAAATGTGGTCTTTTCCCATCAATCTGTCTTTTCTTATTCATTTTCCTCATACTCAGAAAAAAAATTCTGCAGACATATAAAATAAGTTGTTTTATAGATTCCCTTAATTTAAGATTTTAGTATTTTCTTTTTTAATAGAATAATGTATCAGGAATATAAGCTTAAGTTTTCCATAGAGGACAAGATAATGGACATTTGGGGCAGCTAGGTGGCACAGTGAGTAAGAGCACAGGCCCCAGAGTTGGGAGGACCCGGGATCAGTTCTGGCCTCAGATACTTAACATCCACACAAAAAAGAACTAGCCATGTAACCTTGGGCAACTTACTTAATGCCAATTGCTTATAAAAAAAGATAATGGACATTTAAAAAATTATTTAAAATCTAGGTATTTAAATTTTCAGATGGATGAAACACAATCCTGCCTGTTGTTGATTTAGTAGGCTCACTCTGTTTTTAGGGACCAGTTTTTGAATAGCTTAATGTCACTTGGGCAGCCATTTTACTATGGGTAAAAGATAAAAAGTCCTAACTCATTGACTTTTAGGTGCCCTCTTTTTTACACAACATGTGAAATGCTCCTTTGTAAGTGTCATGTAGAAAACAGTCAACCAAATATTTTTTCCTCTTCATATTCTAAGCCACCATAACTTTGTGGGATTTATAGAAAGTAGAGAAAAGATAGGTCTTATGGCTCTTTTAAAACATTTAAAAGACTTAAAAAAATCACCAAACAAATATAGGATAAACTTGATTACCAAGTATACCAAGTATAAGCTACCAATTGACTCAAGCAATAGACTGTTCCTTATTTCCAAATAAACATGAAAGCATATACAGAATGAGTATTTTCAGGAAGCATTTTAAAGTAAAGTGTGGCCAATTTTTGGAGATGGAGTAGCTGCCATTGCCTTAATGTGGGCATGAAATATCGAAGACAGAAAGCTTCCAAGAAACCATGATTGATAATTCATTAAAGTGGCACAATCAAAAGGCAATTCAGAGGGAATTTGTTTCCTTATCTTAACTATAGAAAACTCTGTTTAAAAGTTTTCATAGTAATAGCTTGCATTTATATTGCATCTACTACTTGCCAGACACTGCTGTGCTTTACAAATATTAACTCATTTAATCCTCACAATAACCCTGGGATATAGGTGCCAATATTATCCCCACTTTGCAGTTAAGGTGACTACAGCAGGGTTAAGTGACATGTCCAGTATCACATAGCTAGTAATTATCTGAGGATAGATTTGGACTCACGTATTTCTGACTCCAACCCCAGCATTCTGTCCACCGTGCCACCTGGTTGCCTCTGAGGATGCTCAGGGGAATTATTTTTAAATTATTTCAAAGGAGAGATTATTACAAAATAATAGAAAGGATAATGGACAATGACTTTCACTTCATACTTTGTAAATCAGTCACATCTTCTTTGGGCCTCAGTTTCCTCATTTATAAAATGAGAGGGTTGGATTAGATCATCTCTGATGCCCCTTCTGGCACTGCATCTATGGATTTAATTTGCGTTTCTCAAATTATTAGTGGTTCGGGAATATATTTTTCATATGGTTATTGTTGACTTGTAATTATTCCTTTGAAAACTGCTTATTCCTATTATCTATCAATTAGGACCTGAGTCTTATTCTTATGTATTTGAACATTGTTTTCTGTATCTTCTGTGATTCTTTCTAATCTTTATTTGATTATTAATTCTTTCCCTATCCAGAGATCTGAAAGTTAATTTCTTTCTGTCTTTTCTAATTTTCTTATTTTATAATCTTTCATATTTAAGCCATGTGTCCATTTGGAGCTAATATTTATTATTATGTGAGGTGTTGTTTCTAAACCTAATACATAAATGTAAGACAGTACTTGTTGTGCCATAAGAAATGACCAAAGGAATGGTTTCAGAGGAACTTGGGAATATTTGAATAAAATGATTCAGAGTGTAGTGAGAAGAACAAGGGCAATTTGTATAATAACACTAAGATTGTAAAAATAATGTTGAAAGACATGAGAATTAATGGAAACAATGACCCATTACTATTCAAGAGGATCAATGAGGAAGTGTAGTTCCCACTTTCTGACAGAAAGGTGATGAACTCAAGAGGCAGAATAAGATAGATAACTTTTGGACATGGCAAGTGTGGGGATTTGTTTTGCATAAGCATATTTCTGTTGGCTAGTACCAATGATTATATTTCACATAATTATTACTTAGAATAATATGAATTCAAATATATGTGACTACTTCATGAGTTCCATTCGTGAGATCAATTGGGATTTACCTGTATTTGTTATGAGTATTTTTCTTTTTAGCTTTTCAGTGGAGCGGGAGAGTGGTTCAGAGGGGGAGAAAATAATGTTCATTATTTGAAACAAAATCATGAAGAAATTGATGGACATATGAAGGAAAACATTCTTTTCTAGTGTGGATGGTTATTCTAAATGGATAAAGACCACATATTGTCTCTATTTCTATCTTTATTTCTATTATCTATATCACTGAAAAGGAATGTCTCAAGATTATAAGTAGTTCATTCATATGTATTTCTTGGATAGTTGCTTCAAGTGGCATTGATCTGGGCCTAGAAATGAATAAAAAATTTAAAAAAAGGTTGATTGGCCTGGATTGCATTTGGGAATTTAGACAGCATTTTTTTGATAATCCCAAACCTCTTGCTGACACAAAATCCTCTCTTTATTACAAATATTCTTATGGTGATGTTATATGACTGTAAATTATAGAACATCACAGTCTCAGAGGATTAAGTTTCAAGTAATGCAGAGGGAAATGGAAAGATGCATGGAGTATAACAGAAGGATGAAATCATGGCTCTATCAAAGTTAATATCTATTTTCATCAATATAATTTCATTTGGATTCAAGGGTAAATCATGTAACACTATAACCTGAAAAGAATAAAAATCAGAGTATTCATGAAAGGGAACAGATGAGTTGTGAAGAATGAGAAAGCATGGATGGGTTGCCATCTGTATCTCAACAAGGACTATCTGCATCAACAAGACCACAGGTTTATTGAAACTGAAGCACAATTAAATTCAACAACTATTTATATAATTTGTTTACTTTATTAAATATGTGTGGAATTCATATTTTGCATACTTTCTTATGGATCATTTCATTGTCTTGTTAAATAGCAGCTGCTTTCAATAGCCACTGCCTTTCCCTACAAATTCCTTATTGTGTGGAAAGGTTCCACTTTTGCCTGTTACTTTCTTGTTCAGTTGTTTTAGTCATGTCTGACTCCTTATGACCCCATTTGGAGTTTTCTTAGTAAAGGTACTGGACTGGTTTGCAATTTCTTTCTCCTGCTCATTTCACAGATGAGGAAACTGAGGCAAACAGGTTTAAGTGACTTGCCCAGGGTCACCCAACTAATGGATGTCTGAGGCTGGATTTGAACTCATAATGATGACTCTTCCTGATTCCAATATCGGTTCTCTATCCACTCTATCTAGTTGCTAGGTGGTACAATGTATAAAGTGCTAGGCCTGAAATGAGGAAGACCTGAGTTCAAATTTGGTCCCAAACACTCACTAGCTATATGACCCTGGGCAAATCACTTAACCCTGCTTGCCTCAGTTTTCTCATCTGTAAAATGAGCTGGAGAAGGAAGTGGCAGACCACTCCAGTGTCTCTGCCAAGAAAAACCCAAAGAGTTGGACACGACTGAACAACAACAGGCATATGGGTCAGTCATTATTCTTGTAGTCTTAATTGTCTATTTTTTCTTTTCCAGAGCATCTAGGTTGATACAGTGAGTAGAGTGCTGATTTTGGTTATTTCTTTTGGATTTTCCAGGAGATATTGAAGAGGTAGGGTCATTTACTATTTCTCACTCTTCTGTCTTCCTGGAATTCTTACTTAGTATATTTTAGGAAGATAATTTTAATTTAAGGTATTCCTTGCATTGAAGTCAGAAACATGGAAGTAATCCCAAATAGGGATAATATAAATGAATAAGAATAAATAAATAAAATAGAGATAGTAGTAAGAGGCAGTTTAGACCCAATATATTCTTTAAACCCAAAGAAAGCAACAAATCTTATGTACCTAAACTTGAATATAAATTTTATAAAATGAATTGAGGAAGAAAAAATATGTTTATAATTTTTTTGAATAAGAGAAGAGGGAACTCTTTTGGTGAAATTTACCTTCATTTCAGGTGTATTATTACTAGTAAGCCAAGTTGAGGAAATGAGGTGGCAAGCAGCATGGATGATTAATGGACTGAACAGATTGTCTTATAAGGCAAGATTAAAAGAACTAAATATGTATAGTGGACTAAATGTGAACTATGGTGGGAGACATGATGAATAGTCCAAATTTACTCCTTTGTAAAGCTTTTGAATCAAGGCCCTCAGTAAAGGCAAGATAATGTGTGGATCATTGGTATGTAGTCTATAAGCTCTTTATAGTACCTTTCAGGTCAGTGACATATACTAGCTTCAGATATACATGGAAACTCACATAATAACCCTTCTCTAAGATAATGAATATCTGAGTAAGCAGTGTATTTTCACAGGTGGCAGTCATTTTTTAAAAGAATTTAGCAGGAGAACTTTCTGGATTTTGTGTATTGTGTGAATACTTGACTAATGAAAATTTGAAGGGGCAGAATGTGAAATATGTTTAAAATTTATACCCATATGAAGTTGATATGAGAAATATTTATCTAAATTGGTACTGTCCTCTTTACTTTTACATTAATTTGATCTTTTGGATTCATAATAGCCCCCTCAATATTGTAACAAGACATTAAGCTGATTGATAGCTTACAGGAATGTTTTTGTTAATAATCCTTTAAAACTGATAACTATATCAGGAAAAGTTCTATTACAGTTACAACTTACTCTACTCTCTGAGAGCTTCATTAAAGAAATTGAAAAAAAATTCACAGGTAATAGCTGAGACAACTTTAAAAGGGGGGTTTCTATCAAACCACTACAAAACAGAATGATAACTGAAAAAATGTCTTATTACTCATTTGATTTTCAGTCTCATTTAAAAACACTACCTCCAGTAATCTGTGGCTCATCTAAAAGGGTAGTTCACGAAATTTTCCAGTCTATAGAATTAAAGCAACAAAGGAGGGGAATGCCCAAGATAGGATTGAGTTTCTGTGGTAAAAATTTGAGAATAACCACAAGGAACTTTCACTAAAAGGAAACTACTGTAGAGTTGAATACATGTGCTTGTTTTTGGTACTTTGACTTTCTGGGAAGTTTCTACACATTTTTTCTTTTTCTTTCTTTTTTGGTAAAAGAAAAAGAAACACTTTCTGAGTTAAAGTGCTATTTAGAGTATAACAACACACACACATACACACATACACACACCCCACACACCCCTGCTGTTTTTTGAAAGAAAAAATGAGGAAGTTCACTCAAATGACTCATGTAGAGTCAGCGTTATCTGAGAATAAGTACCATTGTAATTGTGTTTGAGTTTCTCTTGTCAGTATCTTAACTCTATTTCTCAATTATTTGCACATTATGAAACAATTGGCATAGACTCAGCTGCTGTTTGGTGGTCAAACTTAACTGACCAAAACAGGGCAGCAAGAATTGATTCTTCACAAAATAACAAATATCAATAAAATTATTGAGAAATAGACACTTATCCTGAATTTTTTCTCTCTAAATTTCAAGTTTTTATTCAGTCATTCATACCTGCAAATTATATTTTATCATTGTGTTCTTTAAAAGATGCAGTCTATAAAATTGTAGAGTAGAATCACAAACCAGTAGCAAATGAATGAAAATGACTTTGAAATAAGAATTTTTGAGAAAGTATACACTTAAATTTAGAATTTTTGAAGGCCTCTTTCAAATAGGTAATATAGGGTTGGAAGTGGGGAAGACCTTCATGGAAAGGATTCAGATGAAAAGTTCTTAAAAATCATTGAAAAGGTGTTTAGTGTTTTATATTTAAATTTTATTTTCCCAACTGACCAGTTGCCACATTATCACTGTTTTATGTACAGCCCTATTGATGTTCAATAAATGGTAATAGTGAGAGGTAGGAGAGTGACAATCCTGATTTAGAAAAAAACTTGGTGTCAGCATTAACATGACAGAATAATCTATAAGGAAAGTAGTTCTCAATATATTATTTTGACTGAATGAAAACTGGTCTGATTTCCCCATTCTCTGCTTTGGGGAATTCTACTTAATCTCTCATTCTTTGTCAGAGCAAACTGTCACTTAATGATCAGGAACATGAATTCTGAGCATATACTTTTCTTTTTCATATGAGAAACTTTCTTACTGTTCAAGTTTAGAGTTAAGCTATGCATTAGGGAAAGCCCTGGTTACTACATGAATTGGCTGAGGTGTTATTGAAAGTTAAAATGATGTGGGCAAGGTCAAACAGATGGTAAGCCTCAGAGATGAAATTCAAACCCATGTCCTCTGCTTTGGAGACAGTGCTGCTTCCACTTGCCAATGCTGCTTCCCTGAGGCATCCATTTCAGTACCACCAACATTTTGTAAGAGACTTTTGGGTAAGGCATATAACCAACAACCCATCAGAAAACCTCATAAAACTTATCTTTAAAAAAAACTGCTGTAAAAAGAATAGGAAGATAACAGACATTCATTAAGGGATTTTAATGTAAAGATGAAAATCTGCCTAGGCTTTTAATATAAAAAACAATCAACTATGTAAGTGGTGTTAAGGGATATGATAAGAAAAGAAAGTATATTCAACATTAATACTAATACTTTAGTACTTAATGACAATTCATAAAATGCTTTTAGCATGCCACCATAAAAAAGAAAAAAAATTCTACAAATAAACATAAGTTAGAAGAGCTTTGATTTCAGATTTCCTAGGGTTTTTTTGGGGGGGACATCAGGTGTAAATTCAGCTTTTTAAATAGTTTCAACCCCCTTTTTTGCCATTTAATTTTGACTCAGTTGTTTGAAAGCATTGGAGTTTCTTCATATAAATGTTTAGTTATTCTTTTTTCCCTTCTAATACATCCATTTAGTACTTTAGCAAAATATATGATTTTTTGGCACATTTTTGTCATCAACTAGCAGCTTTGGTCAAATGTAATTTTCTGTATATACTGTCATTTTCTGCTAGATTTTGATGGAAAGAAAAACACATTCCATTACTAGTAGCATTCTGGTATATCACAAAAAATGGTACTTTGCACTAAATTAATACCTATCATATGAAATTTTTTTGAAAGTTTAAAAACACTAATTTATGGTAACTCTTGGTGCTAGCAGTGTATATCCCTTTTTCAAAAGGAAGAATAACTTCAAATAAGAAATTATTTGACTTGTCCAAATCAAGAAAAGGAGTTACTTCTATTTTCAAGTGTAACAAACAATAGTCTCTTATTCTTCATATATACCTTGAGTATTGGAGTATTTTTCCCTATGGGCTACTGACAGTAATCATATTAAAAGCTGGTATGGTAATATTGATTATAGAGAATTGAAAAATTAACCAAGGCAACATTCAATATGAAAGAGTTGTTGATTTCTAAAGTAAAAACAAGAGATATATGCATACACTTATTGTGCATATAAAAACATTCTTAGTGATCATTTAGCTCAATTCCTTCGACTTAACAGGTGAAACAAATGAGGCTGAGAGAGGTTATGAAATGTGATTTATGCAGGTCCCCAGATTCCAAATTCATTGGATTTCCCTATTGTTTCTTTCAAAAACATCTACTTGGGATTCTTTTTATTCTTTTCATCCACCTATAAAGGTAAGGTCTTGACTTTCTTTTTCCTCTCACTTCTTTTGCTAGCTGGTTGTTATTAGTCTTAAGTTTGGATTAGTACTTCTTGCTCACTCTTCCTTCAAAAAGTCAAGAATTTAAGATAATTCAAGAATTAGACTTCTAAGGAAATGTCTACATATTAGACACCCTCCAAATAGCATAAATTGCCTCTGTCTAGGTTTAGGATCCCTTTTTTGGGAAGCATACTTTGTCAGGACAGGTGTTCCATATTTTACTCCCACAAGGCTATTATTTCTGTTTCTCCTTACTTTTATCCTTGCCTAGATGCTATTATGTTTCTATTTTTCAGATTTAGGGATATAGGTATATGACTTATCTGATGTTTATTCAGCATTAACACATGATCAGTGGCACTAAGAATAGAAAATATGGGTGATAAAGCAACAACAACAATAATAGTAAATACAATAATCGTGTTATTAGTCACCAAGATGTAGAGGTCAAATGAATACTCCTCACAAACTATAGGACAGATCTAGAAAGATGGAAACTTCCTTGTCAAAAAGGAAGAAGAAAGTTGATAGATATTCTCAGAGCATACAATAAACTGGTTAAAAATTTACATAACTATTTTTGGAGCAAATAGAGCTCACTTTGTAAAGTAATAGAAAAGACTGATGACAGGTATATACCTCTGGATTTGTTACATGAAACCAGAAATAGTTTATCTCTGGATATAACCTATGAAATGACTAAAATTCAAGAGTGGGATCATAGGCAACCCCATGTGCACTATCTACAGATATTTAGTTAACATAGTGTTGACAAGAAGGGCCAAACAAATAGCTGAGTCAGGTAGATTTGTTTATAAAAACAGAAGAGATGATAGCAATTTAGGATCATGTCACTGCTATCAAAAATTTGAGAAAAGCTATCTTTAAGGGATTAGAACTTAGTGATCGATGCAAATTCTGCAATGAAGTGGTTAAAACTATGCAGCATATCACTATGATTTGCAAAATTTTACCATATACCTAGAAATGCATGATTAAATAGCAAGGACTGTATGCCAAAGGTATATATATCTTTTACAAAATAACAGATGACAAATACTCTGTTACAAATTCATCAGATAAATTATACAGATTCTTAATAAACCTTTTGATCAATTCTTTTCTTGCTCTTCTTTTCCCCTGGGAAATGGATAAAACTTCCATTAAGATTGATATGAACCATCATTATAAAACAGTTAGCCCATCTGTAGCATTTCTGATTCAGCTTCCCTAGGTCTGTGAAATACTTATTTTACCCCAAAGACTCCTCCATCCAGCATAATTTTATTTTTGTTTTGTTATGCTTTATTTATTTACCCATTAGCTATTACTGATTGAATTACCTCCTATTATTTACTCTTTATGATCTGGTCAGGGATCAAAGTATAAAGCAGCCAAGTAGCTTTTTCATTATCATCATAATAAACAGATATTTTTTTCAAATCACCTGTTGTACAAGGTACCATGCCAGGAGTGCAAAGAGGCAAAAGACACAATTCTGATCATTTAAGAGCTTACAATTTAGTTGGGAGGCACTGCTAAATATGTCTCCTTTATCTGTTCTGGGAAGTCTGACAAAGCAGGATTGTAGCAAAATGAGAAATATGGCAGCAGTGACCAATTAGGAGATTTTTTAGGAATGAGGTGACCTGAAAGAAAGATTAATCTGGTGGTAATGGGGAGGATGGATTTGAGTGTTGAGAGACTGGAGGCAAGTAGGCTAGTTATCAGACTGTTATAGTTGATTAGGTGGGAGGTGATGATAACTAGGTTGATCTGAAAGAGACTAAAGAATGAGGTGATTGGAAATCAGGGTGGGGTATAAAGAAGAAGGAGGAGGCAAGGGTGATCTCAAGGTTTTGATCCTTGGTAATGCAATTGTATTTGTAGATGGAATGTCTAGAACACATAGGCATTTACTATATCACTGTTGATGGATTAACTGCATATATTTAATGTTCTAGATATTGACATAATTTTTAAGGGATGCTTTTCCAATATATAAGTGATTAACTTGATGTTTCATAATTTATCATATTATTTCAAGTGAAGGTTTTTTTAAGTTAATACAGGATAAAGTACATGAGGAGACATGAGTCAATAGCAAATCTTAATTCAATAATTTACATAATTAGACATTAACAAATTAAGAAGTATTAATCATATATAATTTTCCTACAGACAAAATTTCCCCCATGACAGAATTCAGTATCTGAAATGACATTACTTTGGGTGTGTCATCCAGATGGATTTAGTCAAGCATGACTTTAAGGCAGTTTATGCCCACAGACATAATTTTCTTACATTGTAAATGATTTTGACATTATCCTTGTCAAAAAGTGGTTATAGAATTGTTTAGTCTGATTAAGCTTTGATTAATAAAACTTTTGTTTTAGACAAGGTGAAAAAAGAAAAGGTTGTGGCAAAACAGAAAATAAAGCCCTGATTTAGACTCCATTTGAAGATGCTCCTTCAGATCTGATATCTGTGTATTCTTTTTTTTAACTTCTTTTTTATTTTTGGAGGGGGAAGGGCAGGGAAGTTGGGCTTAAGTGGCTTGCCCAAGGTCACAGGGCTAGTGTTAAGTGTCTGATTTGAACTCAGGTCCTCCTGACTCCAGGGCCAGTGCTCTGTTCATTGCACCATGTAAGCGCCCCTGATATCTGTATATTCTTAAGAATGAAATAGTTTGTATATCAGATTTCATGCAAATTCCGTATGTAAATCTAAATGTAGAAAAATTATGACCATACTAACCAAATAGTTATTCTTTTAATAAACTAAATGTGTGTTCTTGTCAATAAAACCAAGGCTCCTTCTTCTCTTTAGGGTATTGTAAATCTTTTGGTGATGGTGGCATTGGGAGACCTGTTATAGTTAATTTGGGATTATTTTAGACAACAATTAGCTATGTAAGTAATATTGCTACATGTAAAAATCATCATGTCTTAACTTTCTCACATCTTTGAACTTAGGAGAAATGCTAAGACCTTAGTGACTGATAAGAACAAGTATCAAAGAAAACCTGGACTGTCTTCTCTGATCCAGAATCACCTCTATAGCTCTGGTGGACATTTTGGTCTTTTCTTTCAAATTGGGGCCTTTGATCATATAAATAAAGATGGTCATGACAATAGTGACTATTGGCTTAGAGACATACTAGCATACAAATAGTTTTAAATGTGTGAAATACATAATAATTGCTTTAGGTTATCTAAAAATCTGTTTTTGAATGGAAGGGGTGTGTGTGTGTGTGAGGGAGAGAGAGAGAGAAAGAGACAGAGAGACAGAGACAGAGAGACAGAGAGGAGAGATTTTTAGAAATATATGCATGTTTTGAGTATGACTCAATATCGTTTCCTATGGTATTTTTAAATGTATTTTTCTCAATCAAAAGATTTTAATAGTGAAAAATCTCAAACACAAGACTTCCCAAAATATCTGTAGGAATCACTTTTAAGGACAAAGCAGACAATTTGCACATTACATTTCTTAGCCTTTCCACTTATACAGAAGCCAATTACAAACATGTTCATTGTGCTAGACACTGTTCAATGAAGGACCTTATTAAGCCTGGGGTACTGAGGTAAGGTTTCCTTCATTTTTGACACAAAATTCAAACAAGTTGCTTAGATTTCCATGATCAGGTTCCCATTTTGCCTTTGAACTGTGAGCTTCATGATGTACTCTTGTGTCTGTTGGTGTAGAAGAAAGGATCTAGACTTAATAAACTATTAATTCCCTATTGATTAGGAATTATCAGGATGGTTACTGCCTACCACATCACAGATTGTCTTATGTTGCCTGTTAAGGGAAGGCTAAATAAGGAAATGTCATGCAAATACAACAGGATTTTTTCACTTAAGAGCCAACCATTTTATTTGCTCCATTCTCTGGTGTCAATCCAAAGGCATCTCCAACTTTCTTTGGGTTCCTGTCACAGTTTGCTTATCTGTTTGCAAGGCGTCTGTGTGATCTTTCCTTTTGCATGCTTTCACTTTTAAGATCTTGCCTTTCTTATGTAAAAAAGGCAATTAGAGTCATATCTGTTTATTTTAAATAAAATGGCTGTTAATTAGTGTGATCAAAAACCCTGCCATTGTAGACTATGGGCTTCACTTTGTAGTCATACTAAATTGAGTATGGTTTGGTGCCAATTGACATGATAGCAACACAAAGTCTGTTTTTTTTTTAACTTGATGAACAAACACATTTATGAAGCTTTGTTATCTTCTGGTTTAGATCTATAGGTTCTGAACACATTCAAGTTTTCTTATTTCTTACTGATTAGTGCCATGGTTGCTACTTATTAAAAATGCTTAAAGTTTTGAAAGTAAAAAGTACTGAAGAACTTTCTTTCTCCTTTTGTATTCTCTTTTGTTAGAGGATAACTTAATTTAGATAATATGCAGCTGTATGCATTGTATAAAAGGTACATTTTCTTTTAATCAATTAATCCCTGATTTGTAAGTGATATTGAATACCATCTGATTACGTTATATCTAAAACAAAAGATGTCTGTGTTTATGAGCAAACATATTCCCTTTCTGTACCTCAATTTCCTGATTTGCAAAATGTAGTTATGGTATTTTGTTAATATTTTAGTCTTTACTGAGAGAAGTGGGACATAGGACAGTGCTTCTCAGACTCTCAGGACTGTTTTATACTTTTTATAATTATTGAGAACCCTCCAAAAGAACTTTTGTTTTTGTGGCTTATATCCACCAATATTTGCCATGTTAGAAATGAAAACATCTCAATATTTTTATGAAAACGGTTCAATTTCACTAGTCCCTGAAAGTGTTTCAGGTATACCAAGGAATTCCTGGACCAGACTTTGAAAACTACTAGCATAGTAGATAAAGGGCTAACCTTGAAATTAGGAAGATGTAGGCTCAATTTCAGCTTCTACATACTAGCTGTATGACCATGGGCAATTTATTTAACCTCTCAATGTTCTTTAGGCACGCATATGACTAAAATTTGACAATTCACTCTAACAGGTAAACTCTAACTCAAGCCTCCATAACCATGATGCTACATCTCCTTAAAGAGTTCCAGGGAATAACTCTGAGGGGTGTTGGGGTAATGTCTCTTCTCTTCTGCTGTCAGATTCCCCACAACCTGTTTTACCTAAGTTGTTAGGAAGCCATTGATTAATACAAACTCCATTTATCCACTTACTATTAGATAGCTTCTACAAAAGGATAACTTTTTTTTGGATGGCAATTGGGATTAAGTAACTTGGCCAAGGTTACAGAGCTAGTTTGTGTGTGTGTGTGTGTGTGTGTGTGTGTGTGTGTGTATGTGTGTGTGTGTTAAGTGTCTGAGGCTGGAACCGAACTTGGGTCCTCCTGTCTCTGCACCACCTAGCTGCCCCAAAAGGATAACATATTTAAAAGAAATAGGTAGAACAAACCTATGTGTATTTTCCTCAATACTTCCAGGGCATACTTTCTCTTATATGAACACGGTCTCTGGAAAAATAAGCCCCAAACTTTGCTCAATTCCTACAAAACATTGGTCCCATCACGTTCATGTTCAACTGTAGCCTGGCTACCAGATGACCCCTTTTGCTGGGCTGGGGCCTTGAAGGTCACTAGCAAAGATTGCTCCTAGAGGCACCAGTGTTGTGATAGCTGTAAAACCAGACCTTGACTTTGCCTCCTGGATTTTTGAGTCTCGATCTCCTAACTTTCAAAACCCTCTGACATTTAGGACATTAGATATTACTTTACCATCACCTAGCATGGAAAATAACAAAAGGAAAGGCCAAGAACTAAGGCCAGTTTTTCAGGGACCATTTGTTCTCAGGTCTTCTCTCTTACTACACAGTCTCTCCTTGTACCCTGTAAGCAAGAGTCACCGAGCTCTGTGGAGTACTGGTAAATATTTAGTATATAAGATCTGAAACACACACACACATGCATGCACTTTTAAGTTTAATTAAGTTATTAACATTTTCCTAAGTCTAGACAACAGAATAATGAATCAATTCCTGATACATAGTAGTTGCCAATTTCTGAGGTATAAATTGCTCACACTGCAAACTTAACAATGTCTTCTAAGAAATGGCTCCAATATTCTTCTGGTTCCAAACTTGGTCTTGATAACATTCCCCAAAGTAGTTCAATTCCTGTGATCAAGTACCCTGAAATTCTCTATCTGATCCTAAAATACCATCATTGTATTTCTCTTTATTCCTCATTACACATGAAACTGTTATTCATCCTCCCTAAAGCTCTCTAGCATTTGACACTATCTGACTGCTTTATATCCTCCTGGGCTTTGTGTCCTCTCCAGGAATTTTGTGACATTGTTCACTTCCAGTGACTCAGTTTCACAACCTCTGAATATCCTCATTTGCAAAATGAGGGTACTGGACTAGATGTCCTTTGAGATGCCTTTCAGATCTAGGTTTCACATTCTATGATCCCATGATCTTATAGATTTTCTTGAATTCTTAATTCTCCTTTACCAGCTCCAATATCCATTTAGTTGCCAAATATTACTGATTTTGCCTCTACAACACCTCATATCTTTCTCCTTTTCTCCACTCTCATAGACACCATTTAGTTCAAATCCTTATCAAATCTCATTATTGCAATAGCCTTCTAATTTATCCCCCTACCTCAAAGATCTTTCTCTCCCAATCTATCCTCCACATACATGCCAATGTGATATTCCTAAAACACTATCCCACTCCCTAGGTCAGGAAGCCCCAGTGGTTTAATCTTGTCTCTAAGACAAACTGAAAACCTCCTCTATTTTGCATTTAAAACCCTTTCTGATCTGCCTTCACCCTGCCTTTATAGCCTTAAGATGTGCTTTTCCCTTCACACATTCTATATTCCAGGTAAATGGGCCTACTTACTATAATTTATCTGCAAAATTTCACCTCTTGTTTCATGTCTTTGCACAGTTTGTGTCCTGTGCTTGGGATGCATTTTCTGCTCCCTCCCTTCCTTAGATACCATAGTTCCCTTCAAAGCTTAGTTCCAGAGCTAATTCCTACATAAGAATTTCCTAATCCCCTCTGGGTGCTAGCTTGGCTCCACCCACCATGCCCTCTCCCCCCCCCCCAATTATTCTTCTTTTGCCTTTCATATACTTTGTACTTACTTATTTGTGTATCTATTGGTTCTCCTGCTAGAATGTAAGCTTCTTCAGGTGAAGACTGGTTTCTGTCTCTGCATCTCTAAGTACTTTGCAAAGTATCTGTCATATGAAAGCAATTTACTATAAACTTATTGAGTATTGATGTTTAGAACAATGTAATTGAGGTACCACAAAACTTTTTTGTGTTTACCATATTGTATCTTCTCAAAAAGGGAAGTGTATTTATGCATTTAGAACAATTTTTTTGAGGCAGTTAAGTGACTTGCCCAGGGTCACACAGCTATAGTAAGTCGGAGTCCAGATTTGAACACAGGTTCTCCTTACTCTATCCACTGTGCTACCTAGTTGTCCCTAGAATAATTTTCAATATAAAGCTTTCTAGTTAAATCTTAGTTATCTAGAAAAGAAAGTTAATAAAAGATAATCTTAATCAAAGTTACTAGATTATCATGATTCTTTATTCACATACTGACACATTAAAAAAAATATGCACTGTTCTCTTCCATAAGAAAAGAGAAAATGAATGTAGGGGTGGTTGGTTGCCAGGGAGGAAATAGCCTATATTGGCTGGTGAGGTATGTATTATAGAGGTGGTATTGGGTAGATGAAGAAAATCATGAGCTGGCTGAGAATTGTTGGGTCAAAAAAAAAATACCCCTACGACATCTTGAACGAATGTATCAACCAATCAGCATTTATTAAACATAGGTACTGTGATAGATAGTGAGGATATACATTTTCTTTTTTTTTTTTTATAAAGCAATCGGGGTTAAGTAACTTGCTCAAGGTTACATGGCCAGTTATTTCTGGGTGTGGTGCTGAGTATCTGAGCCCGGATTTGATCCAGGTCATACCTGACACTGGAGTCAGTGCTCTTACTTGCTGAGCCACCTGGCTGCCCCTAAACAGTTGGGGTTAAATAACTTGCTCAAGGTTACAGGTCCAGGTGTTTCTGGGTGGGTACTAAGTGTCTGAGCCTGGGATTCAATCTCCAGGTCATCCCAACACTGGAGCCAGTGCTCTTACTCACTGTGCTACCTGGCTGCCCTAGAGGATATACATTTTCAAAATGAGAAAGTCCCTGATCTTAAGGAGCTTATGTTCTAGACAAATAGAAGTTGGTTGTAGAATCTAATCTATGGAATTAAAAACAAAATCAGACAATTTCATTGGTATAGGGTACATTTGGTAAGGAATTTCCTCTACTAAGGCAGATCAGCACCATCTTCAATGTATAGTCTTATAGGATTATCTGGGACATTAAGAGGTTAAGTGACTTACCAAAATTTATTAAGCACTCAGATGAGTGTGCTGACCAATTTAAGTACTTCAGTCTATACTTGTCTTGGAAAATTACATGATATCTCTCTTCTGTGGAGAATTATTTCTTGGTATTTGACCTAAATTGACTCATTATTCCTAGTTACATTACTCATTGTTGATTTGTCAGTAATGATACATCCTTTGCCAAATGCCTTTTGTTTATAATGCTTCACATAGGATTGTGGGTGCTATTATAAAAACACCTAGAGATGAAATGATACAGATATGGTTGTGGCAATCATATATAGAATATGTTCTAAATGTAGAATTGGTGTAAGAATAATTAATAAATGGAAGTAAGTATACATTTGCTAACTCATCAGTGCTTTTCATTTGAAGATATCTATGCTTTAAGTTCTTAAAAGTTACTTGGACTTAATGTGCCAGCATAATTCATATATATGCAGGTATTATATAATATATATTCTCATATATGTCATATACATGATATAGATGTATACAGGAAATATTGTACAGTAAAAAAAACATTTTCTTCCACCAAACTAATTGATATCCACTGGTGTTTCTTCAAATGAACTTGTATGATTGTATACCTCATTACAGGAAAATAAAAAGAAATAAGAACCAGCTGGCTGAAAAAAAATAAGTAAATGTAATAAAAAGTTATTATGTTTAATATGTTGAATTAGGGCAGGATAATATACACCAAGTACTATGAACGACCAGTGACAGCCTAAATTATATTGATGAAGATGTTTTAAAAACTATAGTATTTTATGACTGGCTGTATGGTACAGTGAATAGAGATCTGGCCTTGGAGCCTCCTGGTAAGGAAACTTTATTGACTAATGCAATTTGTGAGTTCTTTCATGACTTAGTGTCTTATGGTCACTAGAAGGTTAAGTCACTTACATATGGTCATAGAGTCAGGATATGTTAGTGTTAGGACTCTAACCTATGTCTACCAGGCTTCGAGGCCACATTTCTATCCATTATACAGTGCTTATATACAGTTTCAGTTTTTGAGATATGATAATCAATATCATTCAAGTTCCCACTGATCTTTCATAGGATTTGGTATATATTATTTTGCTCTAATTTAATATATCGAACAATATAACTTTTAATCATATTTATTTTTTCTGTTCCCTTAGGTCCTTAACTTTTTTCTCCTTTCCAATAATGAGATAAACAATCAAACAAGCTCATTTGAAAAAAAAAACCCAGTGGATATCAGCTAGTTTAATGGAAGAAAATATTTTTACTGTACAATATTCGTTCTAATCTGTTAATGTCTACTTAATGGACTATCCACAGAGGGTGAATATTGAAAATTAGAAGCCGATTTTTGCATTCCACAGAGACTAAGTATCTTTTCGAACACAAAATGTGTGGGCATATATGATTTTTTCATCTTTAAGTTCTCAGAGAGAATAAACATAATACTTTCTATAAAGTGACTGTGTGTGAATTAGATACTAAATGAGATTGGGAAAAAAATATACCACCTATAGAAATGAAAGATGAAGATTAGATCTATATTGCCTAAGAAGTGAGCATAAGGTGGAGTTTCAGGGATCTGAATATATAAGGTAGAGATCCCAAATTCAGAAACAGAGTCTGAAAAGAGAGAAAAAAAAAAGCAAGCAGACTCTTAAATTTTAAATCAATAGTTTAAGACAAGGAAATCAGGAGTCTTAAAACAGTTATCAGGAAATGAAAAGTTAAAATAAAGGACCTGGAAAATGGTTAAAGATCTGTGAAACTCCAGATAGAATTGACTAACATCAATTTGTAAATTCAATAACAATGACTGGAAATCAAAAATTAGGTAATTCTGAGCCACAAAGATTAAGGGAACTGAGAAAGAGAAACTTGAATATTCAACAATGAATCATTTAAGGGAAAGACTGTAGACCAGAAACTAGGGTTGGTCAAATAAAATTTTTAAAAAGAAGAAATGATAGAGTAGGAATTTAAAGAAGCATGAAAGAGCATTTAGATTTTGAATAAGACAGATTGCCATAAGGATTGACTAACTGTTTGTATACATATCACTCAGGTTTGCCTGGCACTATGGTCTGGAATCTGAGGACTTTTCCTTACTTTTTTTGATTTTTTTTAAATGAACAGAAATCCATTTTCTTTCCCTCTTAATTCATTGGAAAAAAATCCCTGCAACAAATATGCACAGTCAAGCAAAATAAATGCCCTCAGTGCATATATCCAAAAGTGTATATGTCTCCTAGATTCCTGTGTCATTTGATATTTGTGGGGCTAGCCTAGAAAGTCCACAGTCCCTATCCTGCCTCAATTTTTCTACTTCATAGGTTAGTAATCCTTTAGAAGTGGAGTAATTTTCATTTCATTATTGCATCATATTGAGAAGAGGGATAGGGACTGGATCTATAATTTCTGACCAAGCCAAGGGCCAACTCTCTTACTCTATACACTAGGTCCCAATGCCTCTCAGGAATTATAGAGACCCAGACTGATCAATTTTTTTTTCCTATTCTGACAGTTAATACCCTCAGACTATTCTAATCCTAATATTTTATCTCAGATTTTTATTTGTTAATCATTCCATCTGATACAATCCTTCTTTATAACCTGATTAATGTCTAATGTGAAATTATTTGCAGATCCTATACTTGATTGTATGCCACCATGGGAGTGGGGGGGGGGGGGAGGGAGGGAAGGGAAGAAAATTTGAAACTCAATGAATTGTGGAATTGAATCCTGTAAACTAAAAGTAAACAAATTAATAAAGACCAAATAATTTTTAAAAAAGAGCAAAAAATATTTTGGTAATTTATATGGAATATCTTAAAGAAGTGCTCCTGTTCTCTTTATGCTAGGCAGATTATACTCACTCTACTTTAAACTCCAGAAGTAAGACATGTTATTAGAGTACCATTTGGCAAAATAGTGAAGCTTCCCAAGGTGTCCATGTGTCCTCTATATGAAGGATCTGAATAGAATGCAATGCTGGAACCTAAAAGATCAGTCAGCAAAGTACCTTCTGCATTGTAATTTTTCTATACTCTGTTCATCAGCTAATTGTCCACAGGTCAGAACAAAAAAAAGAACATTTTTGGCAAAGATCTGAGAATACTGAGATCTTTTGCCTTTGTAATTCCAGCAGAGGGTGATTTAATAATGGACTTTATTAGATACCATTAAGGAAATAGTATTAGATAGAAGATGCTGATCAGCTGTAACTCTAGCTTCATTAAGGCAAACAATAAAGAAAATAGGCTTAAACTATAGAAAGAAGGATTTAGTTTAGATACAGGAAACATTTTCTTTTATTTTTTTCAGGAAATATTTTCTAGGAGAACTGGGAATAAAACATGTTTCTAAATGACTAAATTCTTTTGAAACTTGGATTTTCCTTGGGGATGATTTTTGCAAGTGAAAGAATGAAGGTATCCCTGGAGATGCCACAATAGATCACTACTTTATGGTGTTTTTTTTTTTTAATATACCAGAGTGCCTTGTGTATAACAATGGAGATCACTATGTAGTTTGTATCTATATAGTTTTTTAAGGTTTGCAAATGATTAACATGCTTTAGTTAAATGCTTCATCCACTCAGTCATACTGACTCTTTTTTACCCATTTGCATTTCTGGGATCTTGGAACCTCTTTTTACATCATACCCTTGGACCAGTGTTCCCTCCCTCCCTCCCTCCCTCCC